>NC_064633.1:81218288-81518288 GCF_023864275.1 Schistocerca cancellata | reverse complement strand
CTAACGAAATGCAAATAATGGTCGCTCATGCGGTGCGTTTCGAGCTGAAGGGCTCCGATTCACTAGTCTGTAAGAACAAAGTACCCGAAAAGCGCGCTAGGAGGCGCCTCCTTAGCTCAGTGGCAGAGCGCTGGTCTAGTAAACCAGAGGTCGTGAGTTCGATCCTCACAGGAGGCAAATGAATTTTGTAACAGCCCCTCCCACCGTGGCCCTTTCGAAAAAAGCGGTCAAGGATAAAAAAAATTATGAATGGGTGCGGTATTTAAGAAATGCTCTCGCAAATGAATAGTGTGAATGGTGCTATTAAAGTGGGCACCAGACACTGCTGCTTTTGGCAGTCTCCGGTGAATGCCGACGTGAAATACTTAGTTCTTGTGATGTATTTTCTACCCCTGATAAAGACCCTCGCGATTATCATCGTCGTCGTCGTCGGCGGCGGCGGCGGCGCTTTGGTAATAGCGACAACTCGCCATTGTATCACTTAAGGTGAGGTACCTTCCGCAAGCGACTGAGATGGCACTAAGCGATTGAAGCTGATTTGCCACCTCTTGTTTGATCAGCGTCATAAGGGCTTGAATGTAACTTGCGATGGGACACAGCAAGAAGTAGCGTCGCACTTTTAGTACTAAAATTTGAGATGGAGAACTGGGTCAAAGATGGGAAATTCATTCCGCCAAGTGTACAAATGGTGAAAATGAGGTGTGTGTGGGGAAGCATATTGCGCCAGTGACCGTGTGGCCTAATGGATAAGGCGTCGGACTTCGGATCCGAAGATTGCAGGTTCGAATCCTGTCATGGTCGAGTTTTTCCTGTTCTGCGAAAGATGCATGCTGTTTTAGTGTGTTGTTTGAGTACTGCAAAACTAGTTGAAAGTAGCTGCTGTCCGCTTCCTGGCTGCAAAACCGGCGTCTACCTGAAGCACAAGCAACACAAGGGTGATGTGTAACGAAATTTTCGGCACAGTGCCGTTCAGGAGAGTTTTTGTTGCAACTACTGCATCTGATTCAGGACCCAAGGGCTACGCCACAGGCGTCTGCGCACAGTCGAGCATGTGTGTTGAATAATGGTGCTGATAGCCACGTATCATTTCAAGCAGATTTGATGCCTTTCAGAGACAATTTTTCATTAAATAGGATTGTAGCTGATTTGTGGCAGCAGGAAATTAGCTGTAGTCAAAAGAATCTTCAATAGATGGTCGCAGGTCAAATCAGTATTGTATGGCTCGTAACCCTTGTGTACAGCCCGGCTAGCTCAGTCGGTAGAGCATGAGACTCTTAATCTCAGGGTCGTGGGTTCGAGCCCCACGCTGGGCGGCTCAAAATTTTGTGTCTACGCGGATCCAACATGCGCCCCTCTCGTGAGCCTTGCGTGATGAACGTAACGGGTTACGACGATGCCTAGCTTCGGATGAATATCAGAGGAACGGTATTTGAAGCTGAAAGTAACTCTGAAATGAAATAAATTTGTTTTGGAATTTAATTTGTACATCGATATGGTGTGAGATGTGTAGGAAAGCAGCAGCTGTGCTAACGAAATGCAAATAATGGTCGCTCATGCGGTGCGTTTCGAGCTGAAGGGCTCCGATTGACTAGTCTGTAAGAACAAAGTACCCGAAAAGCGCGCTAGGAGGCGCCTCCTTAGCTCAGTGGCAGAGCGCTGGTCTAGTAAACCAGAGGTCGTGAGTTCGATCCTCACAGGAGGCAAATGAATTTTGTAACAGCCCCTCCCACCGTGGCCCTTTCGAAAAAAGCGGTCAAGGATAAAAAAAATTATGAATGGGTGCGGTATTTAAGAAATGCTCTCGCAAATGAATAGTGTGAATGGTGCTATTAAAGTGGGCACCAGACACTGCTGCTTTTGGCAGTCTCCGGTGAATGCCGACGTGAAATACTTAGTTCTTGTGATGTATTTTCTACCCCTGATAAAGACCCTCGCGATTATCATCGTCGTCGTCGGCGGCGGCGCTTTGGTAATAGCGACAACTCGCCATTGTATCACTTAAGGTGAGGTACCTTCCGCAAGCGACTGAGATGGCACTAAGCGATTGAAGCTGATTTGCCACCTCTTGTTTGATCAGCGTCATAAGGGCTTGAATGTAACTTGCGATGGGACACAGCAAGAAGTAGCGTCGCACTTTTAGTACTAAAATTTGAGATGGAGAACTGGGTCAAAGATGGGAAATTCATTCCGCCAAGTGTACAAATGGTGAAAATGAGGTGTGTGTGGGGAAGCATATTGCGCCAGTGACCGTGTGGCCTAATGGATAAGGCGTCGGACTTCGGATCCGAAGATTGCAGGTTCGAATCCTGTCATGGTCGAGTTTTTCCTGTTCTGCAAAAGATGCATGCTGTTTTAGTGTGTTGTTTGAGTACTGCAAAACTAGTTGAAAGTAGCTGCTGTCCGCTTCCTGGCTGCAAAACCGGCGTCTACCTGAAGCACAAGCAAGACAAGGGTGATGTGTAACGAAATTTTCGGCACAGTGCCGTTCAGGAGAGTTTTTGTTGCAACTACTGCATCTGATTCAGGACCCAAGGGCTACGCCACAGGCGTCTGCGCACAGTCGAGCATGTGTGTTGAATAATGGTGCTGATAGCCACGTATCATTTCAAGCAGATTTGATGCCTTTCAGAGACAATTTTTCATTAAATAGGATTGTAGCTGATTTGTGGCAGCAGGAAATTAGCTGTAGTCAAAAGAATCTTCAATAGATGGTCGCAGGTCAAATCAGTATTGTATGGCTCGTAACCCTTGTGTACAGCCCGGCTAGCTCAGTCGGTAGAGCATGAGACTCTTAATCTCAGGGTCGTGGGTTCGAGCCCCACGCTGGGCGGCTCAAAATTTTGTGTCTACGCGGATCCAACATGCGCCCCTCTCGTGAGCCTTGCGTGATGAACGTAACGGGTTACGACGATGCCTAGCTTCGGATGAATATCAGAGGAACGGTATTTGAAGCTGAAAGTAACTCTGAAATGAAATAAATTTGTTTTGGAATTTAATTTGTACATCGATATGGTGTGAGATGTGTAGGAAAGCAGCAGCTGTGCTAACGAAATGCAAATAATGGTCGCTCATGCGGTGCGTTTCGAGCTGAAGGGC
The DNA here is from genome assembly GCF_023864275.1 of Schistocerca cancellata. Lineage (NCBI taxonomy): Eukaryota > Metazoa > Arthropoda > Insecta > Orthoptera > Acrididae > Schistocerca > Schistocerca cancellata. The sequence goes on along the minus strand of NC_064633.1, from coordinate 81,515,192 downwards.
TCCGATTCACTAGTCTGTAAGAACAAAGTACCCGAAAAGCGCGCTAGGAGGCGCCTCCTTAGCTCAGTGGCAGAGCGCTGGTCTAGTAAACCAGAGGTCGTGAGTTCGATCCTCACAGGAGGCAAATGAATTTTGTAACAGCCCCTCCCACCGTGGCCCTTTCGAAAAAAGCGGTCAAGGATAAAAAAAATTATGAATGGGTGCGGTATTTAAGAAATGCTCTCGCAAATGAATAGTGTGAATGGTGCTATTAAAGTGGGCACCAGACACTGCTGCTTTTGGCAGTCTCCGGTGAATGCCGACGTGAAATACTTAGTTCTTGTGATGTATTTTCTACCCCTGATAAAGACCCTCGCGATTATCATCGTCGTCGTCGGCGGCGGCGGCGGCGCTTTGGTAATAGCGACAACTCGCCATTGTATCACTTAAGGTGAGGTACCTTCCGCAAGCGACTGAGATGGCACTAAGCGATTGAAGCTGATTTGCCACCTCTTGTTTGATCAGCGTCATAAGGGCTTGAATGTAACTTGCGATGGGACACAGCAAGAAGTAGCGTCGCACTTTTAGTACTAAAATTTGAGATGGAGAACTGGGTCAAAGATGGGAAATTCATTCCGCCAAGTGTACAAATGGTGAAAATGAGGTGTGTGTGGGGAAGCATATTGCGCCAGTGACCGTGTGGCCTAATGGATAAGGCGTGGGACTTCGGATCCGAAGATTGCAGGTTCGAATCCTGTCATGGTCGAGTTTTTCCTGTTCTGCAAAAGATGCATGCTGTTTTAGTGTGTTGTTTTAGTACTGCAAAACTAGTTGAAAGTAGCTGCTGTCCGCTTCCTGGCTGCAAAACCGGCGTCTACCTGAAGCACAAGCAACACAAGGGTGATCTGTAGCGAAATTTTCGGCACAGTGCCGTTCAGGAGAGTTTTTGTTGCAACTACTGCATCTGATTCAGGACCCAAGGGCTACGCCACAGGCGTCTGCGCACAGTCGAGCATGTGTGTTGAATAATGGTGCTGATAGCCACGTATCATTTCAAGCAGATTTGATGCCTTTCGGAGACAATTTTTCATTAAATAGGATTGTAGCTGATTTGTGGCAGCAGGAAATAAGCTGTAGTCAAAAGAATCTTCAATAGATGGTCGCAGGTCAAATCAGTATTGTATGGCTCGTAACCCTTGTGTACAGCCCGGCTAGCTCAGTCGGTAGAGCATGAGACTCTTAATCTCAGGGTCGTGGGTTCGAGCCCCACGCTGGGCGGCTCAAAATTTTGTGTCTACGCGGATCCAACATGCGCCCCTCTCGTGAGCCTTGCGTGATGAACGTAACGGGTTACGACGATGCCTAGCTTCGGATGAATATCAGAGGAACGGTATTTGAAGCTGAAAGTAACTCTGAAATGAAATAAATTTGTTTTGGAATTTAATTTGTACATCGATATGGTGTGAGATGTGTAGGAAAGCAGCAGCTGTGCTAACGAAATGCAAATAATGGTCGCTCATGCGGTGCGTTTCGAGCTGAAGGGCTCCGATTCACTAGTCTGTAAGAACAAAGTACCCGAAAAGCGCGCTAGGAGGCGCCTCCTTAGCTCAGTGGCAGAGCGCTGGTCTAGTAAACCAGAGGTCGTGAGTTCGATCCTCACAGGAGGCAAATGAATTTTGTAACAGCCCCTCCCACCGTGGCCCTTTCGAAAAAAGCGGTCAAGGATAAAAAAAATTATGAATGGGTGCGGTATTTAAGAAATGCTCTCGCAAATGAATAGTGTGAATGGTGCTATTAAAGTGGGCACCAGACACTGCTGCTTTTGGCAGTCTCCGGTGAATGCCGACGTGAAATACTTAGTTCTTGTGATGTATTTTCTACCCCTGATAAAGACCCTCGCGATTATCATCGTCGTCGTCGGCGGCGGCGCTTTGGTAATAGCGACAACTCGCCATTGTATCACTTAAGGTGAGGTACCTTCCGCAAGCGACTGAGATGGCACTAAGCGATTGAAGCTGATTTGCCACCTCTTGTTTGATCAGCGTCATAAGGGCTTGAATGTAACTTGCGATGGGACACAGCAAGAAGTAGCGTCGCACTTTTAGTACTAAAATTTGAGATGGAGAACTGGGTCAAAGATGGGAAATTCATTCCGCCAAGTGTACAAATGGTGAAAATGAGGTGTGTGTGGGGAAGCATATTGCGCCAGTGACCGTGTGGCCTAATGGATAAGGCGTCGGACTTCGGATCCGAAGATTGCAGGTTCGAATCCTGTCATGGTCGAGTTTTTCCTGTTCTGCAAAAGATGCATGCTGTTTTAGTGTGTTGTTTGAGTACTGCAAAACTAGTTGAAAGTAGCTGCTGTCCGCTTCCTGGCTGCAAAACCGGCGTCTACCTGAAGCACAAGCAAGACAAGGGTGATGTGTAGCGAAATTTTCGGCACAGTGCCGTTCAGGAGAGTTTTTGTTGCAACTACTGCATCTGATTCAGGACCCAAGGGCTACGCCACAGGCGTCTGCGCACAGTCGAGCATGTGTGTTGAATAATGGTGCTGATAGCCACGTATCATTTCAAGCAGATTTGATGCCTTTCAGAGACAATTTTTCATTAAATAGGATTGTAGCTGATTTGTGGCAGCAGGAAATAAGCTGTAGTCAAAAGAATCTTCAATAGATGGTCGCAGGTCAAATCAGTATTGTATGGCTCGTAACCCTTGTGTACAGCCCGGCTAGCTCAGTCGGTAGAGCATGAGACTCTTAATCTCAGGGTCGTGGGTTCGAGCCCCACGCTGGGCGGCTCAAAACTTTGTGTCTACGCGGATCCAACATGCGCCCCTCTCGTGAGCCTTGCGTGATGAACGTAACGGGTTACGACGATGCCTAGCTTCGGATGAATATCAGAGGAACGGTATTTGAAGCTGAAAGTAACTCTGAAATGAAATAAATTTGTTTTGGAATTTAATTTGTACATCGATAAGGTGTGAGATGTGTAGGAAAGCAGCAGCTGTGCTAACGAAATGCAAATAATGGTCGCTCATGCGGTGCGTTTCGAGCTGAAGGGCTCCGATTCACTAGTCTGTAAGAACAAAGTACCCGAAAAGCGCGCTAGGAGGCGCCTCCTTAGCTCAGTGGCAGAGCGCTGGTCTAGTAAACCAGAGGTCGTGAGTTCGATCCTCACAGGAGGCAAATGAATTTTGTAACAGCCCCTCCCACCGTGGCCCTTTCGAAAAAAGCGGTCAAGGATAAAAAAAATTATGAATGGGTGCGGTATTTAAGAAATGCTCTCGCAAATGAATAGTGTGAATGGTGCTATTAAAGTGGGCACCAGACACTGCTGCTTTTGGCAGTCTCCGGTGAATGCCGACGTGAAATACTTAGTTCTTGTGATGTATTTTCTACCCCTGATAAAGACCCTCGCGATTATCATCGTCGTCGTCGGCGGCGGCGGCGCTTTGGTAATAGCGACAACTCGCCATTGTATCACTTAAGGTGAGGTACCTTCCGCAAGCGACTGAGATGGCACTAAGCGATTGAAGCTGATTTGCCACCTCTTGTTTGATCAGCGTCATAAGGGCTTGAATGTAACTTGCGATGGGACACAGCAAGAAGTAGCGTCGCACTTTTAGTACTAAAATTTGAGATGGAGAACTGGGTCAAAGATGGGAAATTCATTCCGCCAAGTGTACAAATGGTGAAAATGAGGTGTGTGTGGGGAAGCATATTGCGCCAGTGACCGTGTGGCCTAATGGATAAGGCGTGGGACTTCGGATCCGAAGATTGCAGGTTCGAATCCTGTCATGGTCGAGTTTTTCCTGTTCTGCAAAAGATGCATGCTGTTTTAGTGTGTTGTTTTAGTACTGCAAAACTAGTTGAAAGTAGCTGCTGTCCGCTTCCTGGCTGCAAAACCGGCGTCTACCTGAAGCACAAGCAACACAAGGGTGATCTGTAGCGAAATTTTCGGCACAGTGCCGTTCAGGAGAGTTTTTGTTGCAACTACTGCATCTGATTCAGGACCCAAGGGCTACGCCACAGGCGTCTGCGCACAGTCGAGCATGTGTGTTGAATAATGGTGCTGATAGCCACGTATCATTTCAAGCAGATTTGATGCCTTTCGGAGACAATTTTTCATTAAATAGGATTGTAGCTGATTTGTGGCAGCAGGAAATAAGCTGTAGTCAAAAGAATCTTCAATAGATGGTCGCAGGTCAAATCAGTATTGTATGGCTCGTAACCCTTGTGTACAGCCCGGCTAGCTCAGTCGGTAGAGCATGAGACTCTTAATCTCAGGGTCGTGGGTTCGAGCCCCACGCTGGGCGGCTCAAAATTTTGTGTCTACGCGGATCCAACATGCGCCCCTCTCGTGAGCCTTGCGTGATGAACGTAACGGGTTACGACGATGCCTAGCTTCGGATGAATATCAGAGGAACGGTATTTGAAGCTGAAAGTAACTCTGAAATGAAATAAATTTGTTTTGGAATTTAATTTGTACATCGATATGGTGTGAGATGTGTAGGAAAGCAGCAGCTGTGCTAACGAAATGCAAATAATGGTCGCTCATGCGGTGCGTTTCGAGCTGAAGGGCTCCGATTCACTAGTCTGTAAGAACAAAGTACCCGAAAAGCGCGCTAGGAGGCGCCTCCTTAGCTCAGTGGCAGAGCGCTGGTCTAGTAAACCAGAGGTCGTGAGTTCGATCCTCACAGGAGGCAAATGAATTTTGTAACAGCCCCTCCCACCGTGGCCCTTTCGAAAAAAGCGGTCAAGGATAAAAAAAATTATGAATGGGTGCGGTATTTAAGAAATGCTCTCGCAAATGAATAGTGTGAATGGTGCTATTAAAGTGGGCACCAGACACTGCTGCTTTTGGCAGTCTCCGGTGAATGCCGACGTGAAATACTTAGTTCTTGTGATGTATTTTCTACCCCTGATAAAGACCCTCGCGATTATCATCGTCGTCGTCGTCGTCGGCGGCGGCGGCGGCGGCGCTTTGGTAATAGCGACAACTCGCCATTGTATCACTTAAGGTGAGGTACCTTCCGCAAGCGACTGAGATGGCACTAAGCGATTGAAGCTGATTTGCCACCTCTTGTTTGATCAGCGTCATAAGGGCTTGAATGTAACTTGCGATGGGACACAGCAAGAAGTAGCGTCGCACTTTTAGTACTAAAATTTGAGATGGAGAACTGGGTCAAAGATGGGAAATTCATTCCGCCAAGTGTACAAATGGTGAAAATGAGGTGTGTGTGGGGAAGCATATTGCGCCAGTGACCGTGTGGCCTAATGGATAAGGCGTCGGACTTCGGATCCGAAGATTGCAGGTTCGAATCCTGTCATGGTCGAGTTTTTCCTGTTCTGCAAAAGATGCATGCTGTTTTAGTGTGTTGTTTGAGTACTGCAAAACTAGTTGAAAGTAGCTGCTGTCCGCTTCCTGGCTGCAAAACCGGCGTCTACCTGAAGCACAAGCAAGACAAGGGTGATGTGTAGCGAAATTTTCGGCACAGTGCCGTTCAGGAGAGTTTTTGTTGCAACTACTGCATCTGATTCAGGACCCAAGGGCTACGCCACAGGCGTCTGCGCACAGTCGAGCATGTGTGTTGAATAATGGTGCTGATAGCCACGTATCATTTCAAGCAGATTTGATGCCTTTCGGAGACAATTTTTCATTAAATAGGATTGTAGCTGATTTGTGGCAGCAGGAAATAAGCTGTAGTCAAAAGAATCTTCAATAGATGGTCGCAGGTCAAATCAGTATTGTATGGCTCGTAACCCTTGTGTACAGCCCGGCTAGCTCAGTCGGTAGAGCATGAGACTCTTAATCTCAGGGTCGTGGGTTCGAGCCCCACGCTGGGCGCCTCAAAATTTTGTGTCTACGCGGATCCAACATGCGCCCCTCTCGTGAGCCTTGCGTGATGAACGTAACGGGTTACGACGATGCCTAGCTTCGGATGAATATCAGAGGAACGGTATTTGAAGCTGAAAGTAACTCTGAAATGAAATAAATTTGTTTTGGAATTTAATTTGTACATCGATATGATGTGAGATGTGTAGGAAAGCAGCAGCTGTGCTAACGAAATGCAAATAATGGTCGCTCATGCGGTGCGTTTCGAGCTGAAGGGCTCCGATTCACTAGTCTGTAAGAACAAAGTACCCGAAAAGCGCGCTAGGAGGCGCCTCCTTAGCTCAGTGGCAGAGCGCTGGTCTAGTAAACCAGAGGTCGTGAGTTCGATCCTCACAGGAGGCAAATGAATTTTGTAACAGCCCCTCCCACCGTGGCCCTTTCGAAAAAAGCGGTCAAGGATATAAAAATTATGAATGGGTGCGGTATTTAAGAAATGCTCTCGCAAATGAATAGTGTGAATGGTGCTAATAAAGTGGGCACCAGACACTGCTGCTTTTGGCAGTCTCCGGTGAATGCCGACGTGAAATACTTAGTTCTTGTGATGTATTTTCTACCCCTGATAAAGACCCTCGCGATTATCATCGTCGTCGTCGGCGGCGGCGGCGGCGCTTTGGTAATAGCGACAACTCGCCATTGTATCACTTAAGGTGAGGTACCTTCCGCAAGCGACTGAGATGGCACTAAGCGATTGAAGCTGATTTGCCACCTCTTGTTTGATCAGCGTCATAAGGGCTTGAATGTAACTTGCGATGGGACACAGCAAGAAGTAGCGTCGCACTTTTAGTACTAAAATTTGAGATGGAGAACTGGGTCAAAGATGGGAAATTCATTCCGCCAAGTGTACAAATGGTGAAAATGAGGTGTGTGTGGGAAAGCATATTGCGCCAGTGACCGTGTGGCCTAATGGATAAGGCGTCGGACTTCGGATCCGAAGATTGCAGGTTCGAATCCTGTCATGGTCGAGTTTTTCCTGTTCTGCAAAAGATGCATGCTGTTTTAGTGTGTTGTTTGAGTACTGCAAAACTAGTTGAAAGTAGCTGCTGTCCGCTTCCTGGCTGCAAAACCGGCGTCTACCTGAAGCACAAGCAACACAAGGGTGATCTGTAGCGAAATTTTCGGCACAGTGCCGTTCAGGAGAGTTTTTGTTGCAACTACTGCATCTGATTCAGGACCCAAGGGCTACGCCACAGGCGTCTGCGCACAGTCGAGCATGTGTGTTGAATAATGGTGCTGATAGCCACGTATCATTTCAAGCAGATTTGATGCCTTTCGGAGACAATTTTTCATTAAATAGGATTGTAGCTGATTTGTGGCAGCAGGAAATAAGCTGTAGTCAAAAGAATCTTCAATAGATGGTCGCAGGTCAAATCAGTATTGTATGGCTCGTAACCCTTGTGTACAGCCCGGCTAGCTCAGTCGGTAGAGCATGAGACTCTTAATCTCAGGGTCGTGGGTTCGAGCCCCACGCTGGGCGGCTCAAAATTTTGTGTCTACGCGGATCCAACATGCGCCCCTCTCGTGAGCCTTGCGTGATGAACGTAACGGGTTACGACGATGCCTAGCTTCGGATGAATATCAGAGGAACGGTATTTGAAGCTGAAAGTAACTCTGAAATGAAATAAATTTGTTTTGGAATTTAATTTGTACATCGATATGATGTGAGATGTGTAGGAAAGCAGCAGCTGTGCTAACGAAATGCAAATAATGGTCGCTCATGCGGTGCGTTTCGAGCTGAAGGGCTCCGATTCACTAGTCTGTAAGAACAAAGTACCCGAAAAGCGCGCTAGGAGGCGCCTCCTTAGCTCAGTGGCAGAGCGCTGGTCTAGTAAACCAGAGGTCGTGAGTTCGATCCTCACAGGAGGCAAATGAATTTTGTAACAGCCCCTCCCACCGTGGCCCTTTCGAAAAAAGCGGTCAAGGATATAAAAATTATGAATGGGTGCGGAATTTAAGAAATGCTCTCGCAAATGAATAGTGTGAATGGTGCTATTAAAGTGGGCACCAGACACTGCTGCTTTTGGCAGTCTCCGGTGAATGCCGACGTGAAATACTTAGTTCTTGTGATGTATTTTCTACCCCTGATAAAGACCATCGCGATTATCATCGTCGTCGTCGTCGTCGTCGTCGTCGTCGGCGGCGGCGGCGGCGCTTTGGTAATAGCGACAACTCGCCATTGTATCACTTAAGGTGAGGTACCTTCCGCAAGCGACTGAGATGGCACTAAGCGATTGAAGCTGATTTGCCACCTCTTGTTTGATCAGCGTCATAAGGGCTTGAATGTAACTTGCGATGGGACACAGCAAGAAGTAGCGTCGCACTTTTAGTACTAAAATTTGAGATGGAGAACTGGGTCAAAGATGGGAAATTCATTCCGCCAAGTGTACAAATGGTGAAAATGAGGTGTGTGTGGGGAAGCATATTGCGCCAGTGACCGTGTGGCCTAATGGATAAGGCGTCGGACTTCGGATCCGAAGATTGCAGGTTCGAATCCTGTCACGGTCGAGTTTTTCCTGTTCTGCAAAAGATGCATGCTGTTTTAGTGTGTTGTTTGAGTACTGCAAAACTAGTTGAAAGTAGCTGCTGTCCGCTTCCTGGCTGCAAAACCGGCGTCTACCTGAAGCACAAGCAAGACAAGGGTGATGTGTAGCGAAATTTTCGGCACAGTGCCGTTCAGGAGAGTTTTTGTTGCAACTACTGCATCTGATTCAGGACCCAAGGGCTACGCCACAGGCGTCTGCGCACAGTCGAGCATGTGTGTTGAGTAATGGTGCTGATAGCCACGTATCATTTCAAGCAGATTTGATGCCTTTCGGAGACAATTTTTCATTAAATAGGATTGTAGCTGATTTGTGGCAGCAGGAAATAAGCTGTAGTCAAAAGAATCTTCAATAGATGGTCGCAGGTCAAATCAGTATTGTATGGCTCGTAACCCTTGTGTACAGCCCGGCTAGCTCAGTCGGTAGAGCATGAGACTCTTAATCTCAGGGTCGTGGGTTCGAGCCCCACGCTGGGCGGCTCAAAATTTTGTGTCTACGCGGATCCAACATGCGCCCCTCTCGTGAGCCTTGCGTGATGAACGTAACGGGTTACGACGATGCCTAGCTTCGGATGAATATCAGAGGAACGGTATTTGAAGCTGAAAGTAACTCTGAAATGAAATAAATTTGTTTTGGAATTTAATTTGTACATCGATATGGTGTGAGATGTGTAGGAAAGCAGCAGCTGTGCTAACGAAATGCAAATAATGGTCGCTCATGCGGTGCGTTTCGAGCTGAAGGGCTCCGATTCACTAGTCTGTAAGAACAAAGTACCCGAAAAGCGCGCTAGGAGGCGCCTCCTTAGCTCAGTGGCAGAGCGCTGGTCTAGTAAACCAGAGGTCGTGAGTTCGATCCTCACAGGAGGCAAATGAATTTTGTAACAGCCCCTCCCACCGTGGCCCTTTCGAAAAAAGCGGTCAAGGATATAAAAATTATGAATGGGTGCGGTATTTAAGAAATGCTCTCGCAAATGAATAGTGTGAATGGTGCTATTAAAGTGGGCACCAGACACTGCTGCTTTTGGCAGTCTCCGGTGAATGCCGACGTGATATACTTAGTTCTTGTGATGTATTTTCTACCCCTGATAAAGACCCTCGCGATTATCATCGTCGTCGTCGTCGGCGGCGGCGGCGCTTTGGTAATAGCGACAACTCGCCATTGTATCACTTAAGGTGAGGTACCTTCCGCAAGCGACTGAGATGGCACTAAGCGATTGAAGCTGATTTGCCACCTCTTGTTTGATCAGCGTCATAAGGGCTTGAATGTAACTTGCGATGGGACACAGCAAGAAGTAGCGTCGCACTTTTAGTACTAAAATTTGAGATGGAGAACTGGGTCAAAGATGGGAAATTCATTCCGCCAAGTGTACAAATGGTGAAAATGAGGTGTGTGTGGGGAAGCATATTGCGCCAGTGACCGTGTGGCCTAATGGATAAGGCGTCGGACTTCGGATCCGAAGATTGCAGGTTCGAATCCTGTCATGGTCGAGTTTTTCCTGTTCTGCAAAAGATGCATGCTGTTTTAGTGTGTTGTTTGAGTACTGCAAAACTAGTTGAAAGTAGCTGCTGTCCGCTTCCTGGCTGCAAAACCGGCGTCTACCTGAAGCACAAGCAACACAAGGGTGATCTGTAGCGAAATTTTCGGCACAGTGCCGTTCAGGAGAGTTTTTGTTGCAACTACTGCATCTGATTCAGGACCCAAGGGCTACGCCACAGGCGTCTGCGCACAGTCGAGCATGTGTGTTGAATAATGGTGCTGATAGCCACGTATCATTTCAAGCAGATTTGATGCCTTTCGGAGACAATTTTTCATTAAATAGGATTGTAGCTGATTTGTGGCAGCAGGAAATAAGCTGTAGTCAAAAGAATCTTCAATAGATGGTCGCAGGTCAAATCAGTATTGTATGGCTCGTAACCCTTGTGTACAGCCCGGCTAGCTCAGTCGGTAGAGCATGAGACTCTTAATCTCAGGGTCGTGGGTTCGAGCCCCACGCTGGGCGCCTCAAAATTTTGTGTCTACGCGGATCCAACATGCGCCCCTCTCGTGAGCCTTGCGTGATGAACGTAACGGGTTACGACGATGCCTAGCTTCGGATGAATATCAGAGGAACGGTATTTGAAGCTGAAAGTAACTCTGAAATGAAATAAATTTGTTTTGGAATTTAATTTGTACATCGATATGATGTGAGATGTGTAGGAAAGCAGCAGCTGTGCTAACGAAATGCAAATAATGGTCGCTCATGCGGTGCGTTTCGAGCTGAAGGGCTCCGATTGACTAGTCTGTAAGAACAAAGTACCCGAAAAGCGCGCTAGGAGGCGCCTCCTTAGCTCAGTGGCAGAGCGCTGGTCTAGTAAACCAGAGGTCGTGAGTTCGATCCTCACAGGAGGCAAATGAATTTTGTAACAGCCCCTCCCACCGTGGCCCTTTCGAAAAAAGCGGTCAAGGATATAAAAATTATGAATGGGTGCGGTATTTAAGAAATGCTCTCGCAAATGAATAGTGTGAATGGTGCTATTAAAGTGGGCACCAGACACTGCTGCTTTTGGCAGTCTCCGGTGAATGCCGACGTGAAATACTTAGTTCTTGTGATGTATTTTCTACCCCTGATAAAGACCCTCGCGATTATCATCGTCGTCGTCGGCGGCGGCGGCGCTTTGGTAATAGCGACAACTCGCCATTGTATCACTTAAGGTGAGGTACCTTCCGCAAGCGACTGAGATGGCACTAAGCGATTGAAGCTGATTTGCCACCTCTTGTTTGATCAGCGTCATAAGGGCTTGAATGTAACTTGCGATGGGACACAGCAAGAAGTAGCGTCGCACTTTTAGTACTAAAATTTGAGATGGAGAACTGGGTCAAAGATGGGAAATTCATTCCGCCAAGTGTACAAATGGTGAAAATGAGGTGTGTGTGGGGAAGCATATTGCGCCAGTGACCGTGTGGCCTAATGGATAAGGCGTCGGACTTCGGATCCGAAGATTGCAGGTTCGAATCCTGTCACGGTCGAGTTTTTCCTGTTCTGCAAAAGATGCATGCTGTTTTAGTGTGTTGTTTGAGTACTGCAAAACTAGTTGAAAGTAGCTGCTGTCCGCTTCCTGGCTGCAAAACCGGCGTCTACCTGAAGCACAAGCAAGACAAGGGTGATGTGTAGCGAAATTTTCGGCACAGTGCCGTTCAGGAGAGTTTTTGTTGCAACTACTGCATCTGATTCAGGACCCAAGGGCTACGCCACAGGCGTCTGCGCACAGTCGAGCATGTGTGTTGAATAATGGTGCTGATAGCCACGTATCATTTCAAGCAGATTTGATGCCTTTCGGAGACAATTTTTCATTAAATAGGATTGTAGCTGATTTGTGGCAGCAGGAAATAAGCTGTAGTCAAAAGAATCTTCAATAGATGGTCGCAGGTCAAATCAGTATTGTATGGCTCGTAACCCTTGTGTACAGCCCGGCTAGCTCAGTCGGTAGAGCATGAGACTCTTAATCTCAGGGTCGTGGGTTCGAGCCCCACGCTGGGCGGCTCAAAATTTTGTGTCTACGCGGATCCAACATGCGCCCCTCTCGTGAGCCTTGCGTGATGAACGTAACGGGTTACGACGATGCCTAGCTTCGGATGAATATCAGAGGAACGGTATTTGAAGCTGAAAGTAACTCTGAAATGAAATAAATTTGTTTTGGAATTTAATTTGTACATCGATATGGTGTGAGATGTGTAGGAAAGCAGCAGCTGTGCTAACGAAATGCAAATAATGGTCGCTCATGCGGTGCGTTTCGAGCTGAAGGGCTCCGATTGACTAGTCTGTAAGAACAAAGTACCCGAAAAGCGCGCTAGGAGGCGCCTCCTTAGCTCAGTGGCAGAGCGCTGGTCTAGTAAACCAGAGGTCGTGAGTTCGATCCTCACAGGAGGCAAATGAATTTTGTAACAGCCCCTCCCACCGTGGCCCTTTCGAAAAAAGCGGTCAAGGATATAAAAATTATGAATGGGTGCGGTATTTAAGAAATGCTCTCGCAAATGAATAGTGTGAATGGTGCTATTAAAGTGGGCACCAGACACTGCTGCTTTTGGCAGTCTCCGGTGAATGCCGACGTGAAATACTTAGTTCTTGTGATGTATTTTCTACCCCTGATAAAGACCCTCGCGATTATCATCGTCGTCGTCGGCGGCGGCGGCGCTTTGGTAATAGCGACAACTCGCCATTGTATCACTTAAGGTGAGGTACCTTCCGCAAGCGACTGAGATGGCACTAAGCGATTGAAGCTGATTTGCCACCTCTTGTTTGATCAGCGTCATAAGGGCTTGAATGTAACTTGCGATGGGACACAGCAAGAAGTAGCGTCGCACTTTTAGTACTAAAATTTGAGATGGAGAACTGGGTCAAAGATGGGAAATTCATTCCGCCAAGTGTACAAATGGTGAAAATGAGGTGTGTGTGGGGAAGCATATTGCGCCAGTGACCGTGTGGCCTAATGGATAAGGCGTCGGACTTCGGATCCGAAGATTGCAGGTTCGAATCCTGTCATGGTCGAGTTTTTCCTGTTCTGCAAAAGATGCATGCTGTTTTAGTGTGTTGTTTGAGTACTGCAAAACTAGTTGAAAGTAGCTGCTGTCCGCTTCCTGGCTGCAAAACCGGCGTCTACCTGAAGCACAAGCAAGACAAGGGTGATGTGTAGCGAAATTTTCGGCACAGTGCCGTTCAGGAGAGTTTTTGTTGCAACTACTGCATCTGATTCAGGACCCAAGGGCTACGCCACAGGCGTCTGCGCACAGTCGAGCATGTGTGTTGAATAATGGTGCTGATAGCCACGTATCATTTCAAGCAGATTTGATGCCTTTCGGAGACAATTTTTCATTAAATAGGATTGTAGCTGATTTGTGGCAGCAGGAAATAAGCTGTAGTCAAAAGAATCTTCAATAGATGGTCGCAGGTCAAATCAGTATTGTATGGCTCGTAACCCTTGTGTACAGCCCGGCTAGCTCAGTCGGTAGAGCATGAGACTCTTAATCTCAGGGTCGTGGGTTCGAGCCCCACGCTGGGCGCCTCAAAATTTTGTGTCTACGCGGATCCAACATGCGCCCCTCTCGTGAGCCTTGCGTGATGAACGTAACGGGTTACGACGATGCCTAGCTTCGGATGAATATCAGAGGAACGGTATTTGAAGCTGAAAGTAACTCTGAAATGAAATAAATTTGTTTTGGAATTTAATTTGTACATCGATATGATGTGAGATGTGTAGGAAAGCAGCAGCTGTGCTAACGAAATGCAAATAATGGTCGCTCATGCGGTGCGTTTCGAGCTGAAGGGCTCCGATTCACTAGTCTGTAAGAACAAAGTACCCGAAAAGCGCGCTAGGAGGCGCCTCCTTAGCTCAGTGGCAGAGCGCTGGTCTAGTAAACCAGAGGTCGTGAGTTCGATCCTCACAGGAGGCAAATGAATTTTGTAACAGCCCCTCCCACCGTGGCCCTTTCGAAAAAAGCGGTCAAGGATATAAAAATTATGAATGGGTGCGGTATTTAAGAAATGCTCTCGCAAATGAATAGTGTGAATGGTGCTATTAAAGTGGGCACCAGACACTGCTGCTTTTGGCAGTCTCCGGTGAATGCCGACGTGAAATACTTAGTTCTTGTGATGTATTTTCTACCCCTGATAAAGACCCTCGCGATTATCATCGTCGTCGTCGGCGGCGGCGGCGCTTTGGTAATAGCGACAACTCGCCATTGTATCACTTAAGGTGAGGTACCTTCCGCAAGCGACTGAGATGGCACTAAGCGATTGAAGCTGATTTGCCACCTCTTGTTTGATCAGCGTCATAAGGGCTTGAATGTAACTTGCGATGGGACACAGCAAGAAGTAGCGTCGCACTTTTAGTACTAAAATTTGAGATGGAGAACTGGGTCAAAGATGGGAAATTCATTCCGCCAAGTGTACAAATGGTGAAAATGAGGTGTGTGTGGGGAAGCATATTGCGCCAGTGACCGTGTGGCCTAATGGATAAGGCGTCGGACTTCGGATCCGAAGATTGCAGGTTCGAATCCTGTCATGGTCGAGTTTTTCCTGTTCTGCAAAAGATGCATGCTGTTTTAGTGTGTTGTTTGAGTACTGCAAAACTAGTTGAAAGTAGCTGCTGTCCGCTTCCTGGCTGCAAAACCGGCGTCTACCTGAAGCACAAGCAAGACAAGGGTGATGTGTAGCGAAATTTTCGGCACAGTGCCGTTCAGGAGAGTTTTTGTTGCAACTACTGCATCTGATTCAGGACCCAAGGGCTACGCCACAGGCGTCTGCGCACAGTCGAGCATGTGTGTTGAATAATGGTGCTGATAGCCACGTATCATTTCAAGCAGATTTGATGCCTTTCGGAGACAATTTTTCATTAAATAGGATTGTAGCTGATTTGTGGCAGCAGGAAATAAGCTGTAGTCAAAAGAATCTTCAATAGATGGTCGCAGGTCAAATCAGTATTGTATGGCTCGTAACCCTTGTGTACAGCCCGGCTAGCTCAGTCGGTAGAGCATGAGACTCTTAATCTCAGGGTCGTGGGTTCGAGCCCCACGCTGGGCGGCTCAAAATTTTGTGTCTACGCGGATCCAACATGCGCCCCTCTCGTGAGCCTTGCGTGATGAACGTAACGGGTTACGACGATGCCTAGCTTCGGATGAATATCAGAGGAACGGTATTTGAAGCTGAAAGTAACTCTGAAATGAAATAAATTTGTTTTGGAATTTAATTTGTACATCGATATGGTGTGAGATGTGTAGGAAAGCAGCAGCTGTGCTAACGAAATGCAAATAATGGTCGCTCATGCGGTGCGTTTCGAGCTGAAGGGCTCCGATTCACTAGTCTGTAAGAACAAAGTACCCGAAAAGCGCGCTAGGAGGCGCCTCCTTAGCTCAGTGGCAGAGCGCTGGTCTAGTAAACCAGAGGTCGTGAGTTCGATCCTCACAGGAGGCAAATGAATTTTGTAACAGCCCCTCCCACCGTGGCCCTTTCGAAAAAAGCGGTCAAGGATATAAAAATTATGAATGGGTGCGGTATTTAAGAAATGCTCTCGCAAATGAATAGTGTGAATGGTGCTATTAAAGTGGGCACCAGACACTGCTGCTTTTGGCAGTCTCCGGTGAATGCCGACGTGAAATACTTAGTTCTTGTGATGTATTTTCTACCCCTGATAAAGACCCTCGCGATTATCATCGTCGTCGTCGGCGGCGGCGGCGCTTTGGTAATAGCGACAACTCGCCATTGTATCACTTAAGGTGAGGTACCTTCCGCAAGCGACTGAGATGGCACTAAGCGATTGAAGCTGATTTGCCACCTCTTGTTTGATCAGCGTCATAAGGGCTTGAATGTAACTTGCGATGGGACACAGCAAGAAGTAGCGTCGCACTTTTAGTACTAAAATTTGAGATGGAGAACTGGGTCAAAGATGGGAAATTCATTCCGCCAAGTGTACAAATGGTGAAAATGAGGTGTGTGTGGGGAAGCATATTGCGCCAGTGACCGTGTGGCGTAATGGATAAGGCGTCGGACTTCGGATCCGAAGATTGCAGGTTCGAATCCTGTCATGGTCGAGTTTTTCCTGTTCTGCAAAAGATGCATGCTGTTTTAGTGTGTTGTTTGAGTACTGCAAAACTAGTTGAAAGTAGCTGCTGTCCGCTTCCTGGCTGCAAAACCGGCGTCTACCTGAAGCACAAGCAACACAAGGGTGATCTGTAGCGAAATTTTCGGCACAGTGCCGTTCAGGAGAGTTTTTGTTGCAACTACTGCATCTGATTCAGGACCCAAGGGCTACGCCACAGGCGTCTGCGCACAGTCGAGCATGTGTGTTGAATAATGGTGCTGATAGCCACGTATCATTTCAAGCAGATTTGATGCCTTTCGGAGACAATTTTTCATTAAATAGGATTGTAGCTGATTTGTGGCAGCAGGAAATAAGCTGTAGTCAAAAGAATCTTCAATAGATGGTCGCAGGTCAAATCAGTATTGTATGGCTCGTAACCCTTGTGTACAGCCCGGCTAGCTCAGTCGGTAGAGCATGAGACTCTTAATCTCAGGGTCGTGGGTTCGAGCCCCACGCTGGGCGCCTCAAAATTTTGTGTCTACGCGGATCCAACATGCGCCCCTCTCGTGAGCCTTGCGTGATGAACGTAACGGGTTACGACGATGCCTAGCTTCGGATGAATATCAGAGGAACGGTATTTGAAGCTGAAAGTAACTCTGAAATGAAATAAATTTGTTTTGGAATTTAATTTGTACATCGATATGATGTGAGATGTGTAGGAAAGCAGCAGCTGTGCTAACGAAATGCAAATAATGGTCGCTCATGCGGTGCGTTTCGAGCTGAAGGGCTCCGATTCACTAGTCTGTAAGAACAAAGTACCCGAAAAGCGCGCTAGGAGGCGCCTCCTTAGCTCAGTGGCAGAGCGCTGGTCTAGTAAACCAGAGGTCGTGAGTTCGATCCTCACAGGAGGCAAATGAATTTTGTAACAGCCCCTCCCACCGTGGCCCTTTCGAAAAAAGCGCGCTAGGAGGCGCCTCCTTAGCTCAGTGGCAGAGCGCTGGTCTAGTAAACCAGAGGTCGTGAGTTCGATCCTCACAGGAGGCAAATGAATTTTGTAACAGCCCCTCCCACCGTGGCCCTTTCGAAAAAAGCGGTCAAGGATATAAAAATTATGAATGGGTGCGGTATTTAAGAAATGCTCTCGCAAATGAATAGTGTGAATGGTGCTATTAAAGTGGGCACCAGACACTGCTGCTTTTGGCAGTCTCCGGTGAATGCCGACGTGAAATACTTAGTTCTTGTGATGTATTTTCTACCCCTGATAAAGACCCTCGCGATTATCATCGTCGTCGTCGGCGGCGGCGGCGCTTTGGTAATAGCGACAACTCGCCATTGTATCACTTAAGGTGAGGTACCTTCCGCAAGCGACTGAGATGGCACTAAGCGATTGAAGCTGATTTGCCACCTCTTGTTTGATCAGCGTCATAAGGGCTTGAATGTAACTTGCGATGGGACACAGCAAGAAGTAGCGTCGCACTTTTAGTACTAAAATTTGAGATGGAGAACTGGGTCAAAGATGGGAAATTCATTCCGCCAAGTGTACAAATGGTGAAAATGAGGTGTGTGTGGGGAAGCATATTGCGCCAGTGACCGTGTGGCGTAATGGATAAGGCGTCGGACTTCGGATCCGAAGATTGCAGGTTCGAATCCTGTCATGGTCGAGTTTTTCCTGTTCTGCAAAAGATGCATGCTGTTTTAGTGTGTTGTTTGAGTACTGCAAAACTAGTTGAAAGTAGCTGCTGTCCGCTTCCTGGCTGCAAAACCGGCGTCTACCTGAAGCACAAGCAACACAAGGGTGATCTGTAGCGAAATTTTCGGCACAGTGCCGTTCAGGAGAGTTTTTGTTGCAACTACTGCATCTGATTCAGGACCCAAGGGCTACGCCACAGGCGTCTGCGCACAGTCGAGCATGTGTGTTGAATAATGGTGCTGATAGCCACGTATCATTTCAAGCAGATTTGATGCCTTTCGGAGACAATTTTTCATTAAATAGGATTGTAGCTGATTTGTGGCAGCAGGAAATAAGCTGTAGTCAAAAGAATCTTCAATAGATGGTCGCAGGTCAAATCAGTATTGTATGGCTCGTAACCCTTGTGTACAGCCCGGCTAGCTCAGTCGGTAGAGCATGAGACTCTTAATCTCAGGGTCGTGGGTTCGAGCCCCACGCTGGGCGCCTCAAAATTTTGTGTCTACGCGGATCCAACATGCGCCCCTCTCGTGAGCCTTGCGTGATGAACGTAACGGGTTACGACGATGCCTAGCTTCGGATGAATATCAGAGGAACGGTATTTGAAGCTGAAAGTAACTCTGAAATGAAATAAATTTGTTTTGGAATTTAATTTGTACATCGATATGGTGTGAGATGTGTAGGAAAGCAGCAGCTGTGCTAACGAAATGCAAATAATGGTCGCTCATGCGGTGCGTTTCGAGCTGAAGGGCTCCGATTCACTAGTCTGTAAGAACAAAGTACCCGAAAAGCGCGCTAGGAGGCGCCTCCTTAGCTCAGTGGCAGAGCGCTGGTCTAGTAAACCAGAGGTCGTGAGTTCGATCCTCACAGGAGGCAAATGAATTTTGTAACAGCCCCTCCCACCGTGGCCCTTTCGAAAAAAGCGGTCAAGGATATAAAAATTATGAATGGGTGCGGTATTTAAGAAATGCTCTCGCAAATGAATAGTGTGAATGGTGCTATTAAAGTGGGCACCAGACACTGCTGCTTTTGGCAGTCTCCGGTGAATGCCGACGTGAAATACTTAGTTCTTGTGATGTATTTTCTACCCCTGATAAAGACCCTCGCGATTATCATCGTCGTCGTCGGCGGCGGCGGCGCTTTGGTAATAGCGACAACTCGCCATTGTATCACTTAAGGTGAGGTACCTTCCGCAAGCGACTGAGATGGCACTAAGCGATTGAAGCTGATTTGCCACCTCTTGTTTGATCAGCGTCATAAGGGCTTGAATGTAACTTGCGATGGGACACAGCAAGAAGTAGCGTCGCACTTTTAGTACTAAAATTTGAGATGGAGAACTGGGTCAAAGATGGGAAATTCATTCCGCCAAGTGTACAAATGGTGAAAATGAGGTGTGTGTGGGGAAGCATATTGCGCCAGTGACCGTGTGGCGTAATGGATAAGGCGTCGGACTTCGGATCCGAAGATTGCAGGTTCGAATCCTGTCATGGTCGAGTTTTTCCTGTTCTGCAAAAGATGCATGCTGTTTTAGTGTGTTGTTTGAGTACTGCAAAACTAGTTGAAAGTAGCTGCTGTCCGCTTCCTGGCTGCAAAACCGGCGTCTACCTGAAGCACAAGCAACACAAGGGTGATCTGTAGCGAAATTTTCGGCACAGTGCCGTTCAGGAGAGTTTTTGTTGCAACTACTGCATCTGATTCAGGACCCAAGGGCTACGCCACAGGCGTCTGCGCACAGTCGAGCATGTGTGTTGAATAATGGTGCTGATAGCCACGTATCATTTCAAGCAGATTTGATGCCTTTCGGAGACAATTTTTCATTAAATAGGATTGTAGCTGATTTGTGGCAGCAGGAAATAAGCTGTAGTCAAAAGAATCTTCAATAGATGGTCGCAGGTCAAATCAGTATTGTATGGCTCGTAACCCTTGTGTACAGCCCGGCTAGCTCAGTCGGTAGAGCATGAGACTCTTAATCTCAGGGTCGTGGGTTCGAGCCCCACGCTGGGCGGCTCAAAATTTTGTGTCTACGCGGATCCAACATGCGCCCCTCTCGTGAGCCTTGCGTGATGAACGTAACGGGTTACGACGATGCCTAGCTTCGGATGAATATCAGAGGAACGGTATTTGAAGCTGAAAGTAACTCTGAAATGAAATAAATTTGTTTTGGAATTTAATTTGTACATCGATATGATGTGAGATGTGTAGGAAAGCAGCAGCTGTGCTAACGAAATGCAAATAATGGTCGCTCATGCGGTGCGTTTCGAGCTGAAGGGCTCCGATTCACTAGTCTGTAAGAACAAAGTACCCGAAAAGCGCGCTAGGAGGCGCCTCCTTAGCTCAGTGGCAGAGCGCTGGTCTAGTAAACCAGAGGTCGTGAGTTCGATCCTCACAGGAGGCAAATGAATTTTGTAACAGCCCCTCCCACCGTGGCCCTTTCGAAAAAAGCGCGCTAGGAGGCGCCTCCTTAGCTCAGTGGCAGAGCGCTGGTCTAGTAAACCAGAGGTCGTGAGTTCGATCCTCACAGGAGGCAAATGAATTTTGTAACAGCCCCTCCCACCGTGGCCCTTTCGAAAAAAGCGGTCAAGGATATAAAAATTATGAATGGGTGCGGTATTTAAGAAATGCTCTCGCAAATGAATAGTGTGAATGGTGCTATTAAAGTGGGCACCAGACACTGCTGCTTTTGGCAGTCTCCGGTGAATGCCGACGTGAAATACTTAGTTCTTGTGATGTATTTTCTACCCCTGATAAAGACCCTCGCGATTATCATCGTCGTCGTCGGCGGCGGCGGCGCTTTGGTAATAGCGACAACTCGCCATTGTATCACTTAAGGTGAGGTACCTTCCGCAAGCGACTGAGATGGCACTAAGCGATTGAAGCTGATTTGCCACCTCTTGTTTGATCAGCGTCATAAGGGCTTGAATGTAACTTGCGATGGGACACAGCAAGAAGTAGCGTCGCACTTTTAGTACTAAAATTTGAGATGGAGAACTGGGTCAAAGATGGGAAATTCATTCCGCCAAGTGTACAAATGGTGAAAATGAGGTGTGTGTGGGGAAGCATATTGCGCCAGTGACCGTGTGGCCTAATGGATAAGGCGTCGGACTTCGGATCCGAAGATTGCAGGTTCGAATCCTGTCATGGTCGAGTTTTTCCTGTTCTGCAAAAGATGCATGCTGTTTTAGTGTGTTGTTTGAGTACTGCAAAACTAGTTGAAAGTAGCTGCTGTCCGCTTCCTGGCTGCAAAACCGGCGTCTACCTGAAGCACAAGCAAGACAAGGGTGATGTGTAGCGAAATTTTCGGCACAGTGCCGTTCAGGAGAGTTTTTGTTGCAACTACTGCATCTGATTCAGGACCCAAGGGCTACGCCACAGGCGTCTGCGCACAGTCGAGCATGTGTGTTGAATAATGGTGCTGATAGCCACGTATCATTTCAAGCAGATTTGATGCCTTTCGGAGACAATTTTTCATTAAATAGGATTGTAGCTGATTTGTGGCAGCAGGAAATAAGCTGTAGTCAAAAGAATCTTCAATAGATGGTCGCAGGTCAAATCAGTATTGTATGGCTCGTAACCCTTGTGTACAGCCCGGCTAGCTCAGTCGGTAGAGCATGAGACTCTTAATCTCAGGGTCGTGGGTTCGAGCCCCACGCTGGGCGCCTCAAAATTTTGTGTCTACGCGGATCCAACATGCGCCCCTCTCGTGAGCCTTGCGTGATGAACGTAACGGGTTACGACGATGCCTAGCTTCGGATGAATATCAGAGGAACGGTATTTGAAGCTGAAAGTAACTCTGAAATGAAATAAATTTGTTTTGGAATTTAATTTGTACATCGATATGGTGTGAGATGTGTAGGAAAGCAGCAGCTGTGCTAACGAAATGCAAATAATGGTCGCTCATGCGGTGCGTTTCGAGATGAAGGGCTCCGATTCACTAGTCTGTAAGAACAAAGTACCCGAAAAGCGCGCTAGGAGGCGCCTCCTTAGCTCAGTGGCAGAGCGCTGGTCTAGTAAACCAGAGGTCGTGAGTTCGATCCTCACAGGAGGCAAATGAATTTTGTAACAGCCCCTCCCACCGTGGCCCTTTCGAAAAAAGCGGTCAAGGATATAAAAATTATGAATGGGTGCGGTATTTAAGAAATGCTCTCGCAAATGAATAGTGTGAATGGTGCTATTAAAGTGGGCACCAGACACTGCTGCTTTTGGCAGTCTCCGGTGAATGCCGACGTGAAATACTTAGTTCTTGTGATGTATTTTCTACCCCTGATAAAGACCCTCGCGATTATCATCGTCGTCGTCGGCGGCGGCGGCGCTTTGGTAATAGCGACAACTCGCCATTGTATCACTTAAGGTGAGGTACCTTCCGCAAGCGACTGAGATGGCACTAAGCGATTGAAGCTGATTTGCCACCTCTTGTTTGATCAGCGTCATAAGGGCTTGAATGTAACTTGCGATGGGACACAGCAAGAAGTAGCGTCGCACTTTTAGTACTAAAATTTGAGATGGAGAACTGGGTCAAAGATGGGAAATTCATTCCGCCAAGTGTACAAATGGTGAAAATGAGGTGTGTGTGGGGAAGCATATTGCGCCAGTGACCGTGTGGCCTAATGGATAAGGCGTCGGACTTCGGATCCGAAGATTGCAGGTTCGAATCCTGTTATGGTCGAGTTT
Source organism: Schistocerca cancellata (assembly GCF_023864275.1). NCBI lineage: Eukaryota > Metazoa > Arthropoda > Insecta > Orthoptera > Acrididae > Schistocerca > Schistocerca cancellata. Next base: position 81,492,873 of record NC_064633.1, on the reverse strand, counting down.
TTCCTGTTCTGCAAAAGATGCATGCTGTTTTAGTGTGTTGTTTGAGTACTGCAAAACTAGTTGAAAGTAGCTGCTGTCCGCTTCCTGGCTGCAAAACCGGCGTCTACCTGAAGCACAAGCAACACAAGGGTGATCTGTAGCGAAATTTTCGGCACAGTGCCGTTCAGGAGAGTTTTTGTTGCAACTACTGCATCTGATTCAGGACCCAAGGGCTACGCCACAGGCGTCTGCGCACAGTCGAGCATGTGTGTTGAATAATGGTGCTGATAGCCACGTATCATTTCAAGCAGATTTGATGCCTTTCGGAGACAATTTTTCATTAAATAGGATTGTAGCTGATTTGTGGCAGCAGGAAATAAGCTGTAGTCAAAAGAATCTTCAATAGATGGTCGCAGGTCAAATCAGTATTGTATGGCTCGTAACCCTTGTGTACAGCCCGGCTAGCTCAGTCGGTAGAGCATGAGACTCTTAATCTCAGGGTCGTGGGTTCGAGCCCCACGCTGGGCGCCTCAAAATTTTGTGTCTACGCGGATCCAACATGCGCCCCTCTCGTGAGCCTTGCGTGATGAACGTAACGGGTTACGACGATGCCTAGCTTCGGATGAATATCAGAGGAACGGTATTTGAAGCTGAAAGTAACTCTGAAATGAAATAAATTTGTTTTGGAATTTAATTTGTACATCGATATGATGTGAGATGTGTAGGAAAGCAGCAGCTGTGCTAACGAAATGCAAATAATGGTCGCTCATGCGGTGCGTTTCGAGCTGAAGGGCTCCGATTCACTAGTCTGTAAGAACAAAGTACCCGAAAAGCGCGCTAGGAGGCGCCTCCTTAGCTCAGTGGCAGAGCGGTGGTCTAGTAAACCAGAGGTCGTGAGTTCGATCCTCACAGGAGGCAAATGAATTTTGTAACAGCCCCTCCCACCGTGGCCCTTTCGAAAAAAGCGCGCTAGGAGGCGCCTCCTTAGCTCAGTGGCAGAGCGCTGGTCTAGTAAACCAGAGGTCGTGAGTTCGATCCTCACAGGAGGCAAATGAATTTTGTAACAGCCCCTCCCACCGTGGCCCTTTCGAAAAAAGCGGTCAAGGATATAAAAATTATGAATGGGTGCGGTATTTAAGAAATGCTCTCGCAAATGAATAGTGTGAATGGTGCTATTAAAGTGGGCACCAGACACTGCTGCTTTTGGCAGTCTCCGGTGAATGCCGACGTGAAATACTTAGTTCTTGTGATGTATTTTCTACCCCTGATAAAGACCCTCGCGATTATCATCGTCGTCGTCGGCGGCGGCGGCGCTTTGGTAATAGCGACAACTCGCCATTGTATCACTTAAGGTGAGGTACCTTCCGCAAGCGACTGAGATGGCACTAAGCGATTGAAGCTGATTTGCCACCTCTTGTTTGATCAGCGTCATAAGGGCTTGAATGTAACTTGCGATGGGACACAGCAAGAAGTAGCGTCGCACTTTTAGTACTAAAATTTGAGATGGAGAACTGGGTCAAAGATGGGAAATTCATTCCGCCAAGTGTACAAATGGTGAAAATGAGGTGTGTGTGGGGAAGCATATTGCGCCAGTGACCGTGTGGCCTAATGGATAAGGCGTCGGACTTCGGATCCGAAGATTGCAGGTTCGAATCCTGTCATGGTCGAGTTTTTCCTGTTCTGCAAAAGATGCATGCTGTTTTAGTGTGTTGTTTGAGTACTGCAAAACTAGTTGAAAGTAGCTGCTGTCCGCTTCCTGGCTGCAAAACCGGCGTCTACCTGAAGCACAAGCAACACAAGGGTGATCTGTAGCGAAATTTTCGGCACAGTGCCGTTCAGGAGAGTTTTTGTTGCAACTACTGCATCTGATTCAGGACCCAAGGGCTACGCCACAGGCGTCTGCGCACAGTCGAGCATGTGTGTTGAATAATGGTGCTGATAGCCACGTATCATTTCAAGCAGATTTGATGCCTTTCGGAGACAATTTTTCATTAAATAGGATTGTAGCTGATTTGTGGCAGCAGGAAATAAGCTGTAGTCAAAAGAATCTTCAATAGATGGTCGCAGGTCAAATCAGTATTGTATGGCTCGTAACCCTTGTGTACAGCCCGGCTAGCTCAGTCGGTAGAGCATGAGACTCTTAATCTCAGGGTCGTGGGTTCGAGCCCCACGCTGGGCGGCTCAAAATTTTGTGTCTACGCGGATCCAACATGCGCCCCTCTCGTGAGCCTTGCGTGATGAACGTAACGGGTTACGACGATGCCTAGCTTCGGATGAATATCAGAGGAACGGTATTTGAAGCTGAAAGTAACTCTGAAATGAAATAAATTTGTTTTGGAATTTAATTTGTACATCGATATGGTGTGAGATGTGTAGGAAAGCAGCAGCTGTGCTAACGAAATGCAAATAATGGTCGCTCATGCGGTGCGTTTCGAGCTGAAGGGCTCCGATTCACTAGTCTGTAAGAACAAAGTACCCGAAAAGCGCGCTAGGAGGCGCCTCCTTAGCTCAGTGGCAGAGCGCTGGTCTAGTAAACCAGAGGTCGTGAGTTCGATCCTCACAGGAGGCAAATGAATTTTGTAACAGCCCCTCCCACCGTGGCCCTTTCGAAAAAAGCGCGCTAGGAGGCGCCTCCTTAGCTCAGTGGCAGAGCGCTGGTCTAGTAAACCAGAGGTCGTGAGTTCGATCCTCACAGGAGGCAAATGAATTTTGTAACAGCCCCTCCCACCGTGGCCCTTTCGAAAAAAGCGGTCAAGGATATAAAAATTATGAATGGGTGCGGTATTTAAGAAATGCTCTCGCAAATGAATAGTGTGAATGGTGCTATTAAAGTGGGCACCAGACACTGCTGCTTTTGGCAGTCTCCGGTGAATGCCGACGTGAAATACTTAGTTCTTGTGATGTATTTTCTACCCCTGATAAAGACCCTCGCGATTATCATCGTCGTCGTCGGCGGCGGCGGCGCTTTGGTAATAGCGACAACTCGCCATTGTATCACTTAAGGTGAGGTACCTTCCGCAAGCGACTGAGATGGCACTAAGCGATTGAAGCTGATTTGCCACCTCTTGTTTGATCAGCGTCATAAGGGCTTGAATGTAACTTGCGATGGGACACAGCAAGAAGTAGCGTCGCACTTTTAGTACTAAAATTTGAGATGGAGAACTGGGTCAAAGATGGGAAATTCATTCCGCCAAGTGTACAAATGGTGAAAATGAGGTGTGTGTGGGGAAGCATATTGCGCCAGTGACCGTGTGGCCTAATGGATAAGGCGTCGGACTTCGGATCCGAAGATTGCAGGTTCGAATCCTGTCATGGTCGAGTTTTTCCTGTTCTGCAAAAGATGCATGCTGTTTTAGTGTGTTGTTTGAGTACTGCAAAACTAGTTGAAAGTAGCTGCTGTCCGCTTCCTGGCTGCAAAACCGGCGTCTACCTGAAGCACAAGCAACACAAGGGTGATCTGTAGCGAAATTTTCGGCACAGTGCCGTTCAGGAGAGTTTTTGTTGCAACTACTGCATCTGATTCAGGACCCAAGGGCTACGCCACAGGCGTCTGCGCACAGTCGAGCATGTGTGTTGAATAATGGTGCTGATAGCCACGTATCATTTCAAGCAGATTTGATGCCTTTCGGAGACAATTTTTCATTAAATAGGATTGTAGCTGATTTGTGGCAGCAGGAAATAAGCTGTAGTCAAAAGAATCTTCAATAGATGGTCGCAGGTCAAATCAGTATTGTATGGCTCGTAACCCTTGTGTACAGCCCGGCTAGCTCAGTCGGTAGAGCATGAGACTCTTAATCTCAGGGTCGTGGGTTCGAGCCCCACGCTGGGCGGCTCAAAATTTTGTGTCTACGCGGATCCAACATGCGCCCCTCTCGTGAGCCTTGCGTGATGAACGTAACGGGTTACGACGATGCCTAGCTTCGGATGAATATCAGAGGAACGGTATTTGAAGCTGAAAGTAACTCTGAAATGAAATAAATTTGTTTTGGAATTTAATTTGTACATCGATATGATGTGAGATGTGTAGGAAAGCAGCAGCTGTGCTAACGAAATGCAAATAATGGTCGCTCATGCGGTGCGTTTCGAGCTGAAGGGCTCCGATTCACTAGTCTGTAAGAACAAAGTACCCGAAAAGCGCGCTAGGAGGCGCCTCCTTAGCTCAGTGGCAGAGCACTGGTCTAGTAAACCAGAGGTCGTGAGTTCGATCCTCACAGGAGGCAAATGAATTTTGTAACAGCCCCTCCCACCGTGGCCCTTTCGAAAAAAGCGGTCAAGGATATAAAAATTATGAATGGGTGCGGTATTTAAGAAATGCTCTCGCAAATGAATAGTGTGAATGGTGCTATTAAAGTGGGCACCAGACACTGCTGCTTTTGGCAGTCTCCGGTGAATGCCGACGTGAAATACTTAGTTCTTGTGATGTATTTTCTACCCCTGATAAAGACCATCGCGATTATCATCGTCGTCGTCGTCGTCGTCGGCGGCGGCGGCGGCGGCGCTTTGGTAATAGCGACAACTCGCCATTGTATCACTTAAGGTGAGGTACCTTCCGCAAGCGACTGAGATGGCACTAAGCGATTGAAGCTGATTTGCCACCTCTTGTTTGATCAGCGTCATAAGGGCTTGAATGTAACTTGCGATGGGACACAGCAAGAAGTAGCGTCGCACTTTTAGTACTAAAATTTGAGATGGAGAACTGGGTCAAAGATGGGAAATTCATTCCGCCAAGTGTACAAATGGTGAAAATGAGGTGTGTGTGGGGAAGCATATTGCGCCAGTGACCGTGTGGCCTAATGGATAAGGCGTCGGACTTCGGATCCGAAGATTGCAGGTTCGAATCCTGTCACGGTCGAGTTTTTCCTGTTCTGCAAAAGATGCATGCTGTTTTAGTGTGTTGTTTGAGTACTGCAAAACTAGTTGAAAGTAGCTGCTGTCCGCTTCCTGGCTGCAAAACCGGCGTCTACCTGAAGCACAAGCAAGACAAGGGTGATGTGTAGCGAAATTTTCGGCACAGTGCCGTTCAGGAGAGTTTTTGTTGCAACTACTGCATCTGATTCAGGACCCAAGGGCTACGCCACAGGCGTCTGCGCACAGTCGAGCATGTGTGTTGAATAATGGTGCTGATAGCCACGTATCATTTCAAGCAGATTTGATGCCTTTCGGAGACAATTTTTCATTAAATAGGATTGTAGCTGATTTGTGGCAGCAGGAAATAAGCTGTAGTCAAAAGAATCTTCAATAGATGGTCGCAGGTCAAATCAGTATTGTATGGCTCGTAACCCTTGTGTACAGCCCGGCTAGCTCAGTCGGTAGAGCATGAGACTCTTAATCTCAGGGTCGTGGGTTCGAGCCCCACGCTGGGCGGCTCAAAATTTTGTGTCTACGCGGATCCAACATGCGCCCCTCTCGTGAGCCTTGCGTGATGAACGTAACGGGTTACGACGATGCCTAGCTTCGGATGAATATCAGAGGAACGGTATTTGAAGCTGAAAGTAACTCTGAAATGAAATAAATTTGTTTTGGAATTTAATTTGTACATCGATATGGTGTGAGATGTGTAGGAAAGCAGCAGCTGTGCTAACGAAATGCAAATAATGGTCGCTCATGCGGTGCGTTTCGAGCTGAAGGGCTCCGATTGACTAGTCTGTAAGAACAAAGTACCCGAAAAGCGCGCTAGGAGGCGCCTCCTTAGCTCAGTGGCAGAGCGCTGGTCTAGTAAACCAGAGGTCGTGAGTTCGATCCTCACAGGAGGCAAATGAATTTTGTAACAGCCCCTCCCACCGTGGCCCTTTCGAAAAAAGCGGTCAAGGATATAAAAATTATGAATGGGTGCGGTATTTAAGAAATGCTCTCGCAAATGAATAGTGTGAATGGTGCTATTAAAGTGGGCACCAGACACTGCTGCTTTTGGCAGTCTCCGGTGAATGCCGACGTGAAATACTTAGTTCTTGTGATGTATTTTCTACCCCTGATAAAGACCCTCGCGATTATCATCGTCGTCGTCGGCGGCGGCGGCGCTTTGGTAATAGCGACAACTCGCCATTGTATCACTTAAGGTGAGGTACCTTCCGCAAGCGACTGAGATGGCACTAAGCGATTGAAGCTGATTTGCCACCTCTTGTTTGATCAGCGTCATAAGGGCTTGAATGTAACTTGCGATGGGACACAGCAAGAAGTAGCGTCGCACTTTTAGTACTAAAATTTGAGATGGAGAACTGGGTCAAAGATGGGAAATTCATTCCGCCAAGTGTACAAATGGTGAAAATGAGGTGTGTGTGGGGAAGCATATTGCGCCAGTGACCGTGTGGCCTAATGGATAAGGCGTCGGACTTCGGATCCGAAGATTGCAGGTTCGAATCCTGTCATGGTCGAGTTTTTCCTGTTCTGCAAAAGATGCATGCTGTTTTAGTGTGTTGTTTGAGTACTGCAAAACTAGTTGAAAGTAGCTGCTGTCCGCTTCCTGGCTGCAAAACCGGCGTCTACCTGAAGCACAAGCAACACAAGGGTGATGTGTAGCGAAATTTTCGGCACAGTGCCGTTCAGGAGAGTTTTTGTTGCAACTACTGCATCTGATTCAGGACCCAAGGGCTACGCCACAGGCGTCTGCGCACAGTCGAGCATGTGTGTTGAATAATGGTGCTGATAGCCACGTATCATTTCAAGCAGATTTGATGCCTTTCGGAGACAATTTTTCATTAAATAGGATTGTAGCTGATTTGTGGCAGCAGGAAATAAGCTGTAGTCAAAAGAATCTTCAATAGATGGTCGCAGGTCAAATCAGTATTGTATGGCTCGTAACCCTTGTGTACAGCCCGGCTAGCTCAGTCGGTAGAGCATGAGACTCTTAATCTCAGGGTCGTGGGTTCGAGCCCCACGCTGGGCGGCTCAAAATTTTGTGTCTACGCGGATCCAACATGCGCCCCTCTCGTGAGCCTTGCGTGATGAACGTAACGGGTTACGACGATGCCTAGCTTCGGATGAATATCAGAGGAACGGTATTTGAAGCTGAAAGTAACTCTGAAATGAAATAAATTTGTTTTGGAATTTAATTTGTACATCGATATGGTGTGAGATGTGTAGGAAAGCAGCAGCTGTGCTAACGAAATGCAAATAATGGTCGCTCATGCGGTGCGTTTCGAGCTGAAGGGCTCCGATTGACTAGTCTGTAAGAACAAAGTACCCGAAAAGCGCGCTAGGAGGCGCCTCCTTAGCTCAGTGGCAGAGCGCTGGTCTAGTAAACCAGAGGTCGTGAGTTCGATCCTCACAGGAGGCAAATGAATTTTGTAACAGCCCCTCCCACCGTGGCCCTTTCGAAAAAAGCGGTCAAGGATAAAAAAAATTATGAATGGGTGCGGTATTTAAGAAATGCTCTCGCAAATGAATAGTGTGAATGGTGCTATTAAAGTGGGCACCAGACACTGCTGCTTTTGGCAGTCTCCGGTGAATGCCGACGTGAAATACTTAGTTCTTGTGATGTATTTTCTACCCCTGATAAAGACCCTCGCGATTATCATCGTCGTCGTCGGCGGCGGCGGCGCTTTGGTAATAGCGACAACTCGCCATTGTATCACTTAAGGTGAGGTACCTTCCGCAAGCGACTGAGATGGCACTAAGCGATTGAAGCTGATTTGCCACCTCTTGTTTGATCAGCGTCATAAGGGCTTGAATGTAACTTGCGATGGGACACAGCAAGAAGTAGCGTCGCACTTTTAGTACTAAAATTTGAGATGGAGAACTGGGTCAAAGATGGGAAATTCATTCCGCCAAGTGTACAAATGGTGAAAATGAGGTGTGTGTGGGGAAGCATATTGCGCCAGTGACCGTGTGGCCTAATGGATAAGGCGTCGGACTTCGGATCCGAAGATTGCAGGTTCGAATCCTGTCATGGTCGAGTTTTTCCTGTTCTGCAAAAGATGCATGCTGTTTTAGTGTGTTGTTTGAGTACTGCAAAACTAGTTGAAAGTAGCTGCTGTCCGCTTCCTGGCTGCAAAACCGGCGTCTACCTGAAGCACAAGCAACACAAGGGTGATCTGTAGCGAAATTTTCGGCACAGTGCCGTTCAGGAGAGTTTTTGTTGCAACTACTGCATCTGATTCAGGACCCAAGGGCTACGCCACAGGCGTCTGCGCACAGTCGAGCATGTGTGTTGAATAATGGTGCTGATAGCCACGTATCATTTCAAGCAGATTTGATGCCTTTCGGAGACAATTTTTCATTAAATAGGATTGTAGCTGATTTGTGGCAGCAGGAAATAAGCTGTAGTCAAAAGAATCTTCAATAGATGGTCGCAGGTCAAATCAGTATTGTATGGCTCGTAACCCTTGTGTACAGCCCGGCTAGCTCAGTCGGTAGAGCATGAGACTCTTAATCTCAGGGTCGTGGGTTCGAGCCCCACGCTGGGCGGCTCAAAATTTTGTGTCTACGCGGATCCAACATGCGCCCCTCTCGTGAGCCTTGCGTGATGAACGTAACGGGTTACGACGATGCCTAGCTTCGGATGAATATCAGAGGAACGGTATTTGAAGCTGAAAGTAACTCTGAAATGAAATAAATTTGTTTTGGAATTTAATTTGTACATCGATATGATGTGAGATGTGTAGGAAAGCAGCAGCTGTGCTAACGAAATGCAAATAATGGTCGCTCATGCGGTGCGTTTCGAGCTGAAGGGCTCCGATTCACTAGTCTGTAAGAACAAAGTACCCGAAAAGCGCGCTAGGAGGCGCCTCCTTAGCTCAGTGGCAGAGCGCTGGTCTAGTAAACCAGAGGTCGTGAGTTCGATCCTCACAGGAGGCAAATGAATTTTGTAACAGCCCCTCCCACCGTGGCCCTTTCGAAAAAAGCGGTCAAGGATATAAAAATTATGAATGGGTGCGGTATTTAAGAAATGCTCTCGCAAATGAATAGTGTGAATGGTGCTATTAAAGTGGGCACCAGACACTGCTGCTTTTGGCAGTCTCCGGTGAATGCCGACGTGAAATACTTAGTTCTTGTGATGTATTTTCTACCCCTGATAAAGACCATCGCGATTATCATCGTCGTCGTCGTCGTCGTCGTCGGCGGCGGCGGCGGCGCTTTGGTAATAGCGACAACTCGCCATTGTATCACTTAAGGTGAGGTACCTTCCGCAAGCGACTGAGATGGCACTAAGCGATTGAAGCTGATTTGCCACCTCTTGTTTGATCAGCGTCATAAGGGCTTGAATGTAACTTGCGATGGGACACAGCAAGAAGTAGCGTCGCACTTTTAGTACTAAAATTTGAGATGGAGAACTGGGTCAAAGATGGGAAATTCATTCCGCCAAGTGTACAAATGGTGAAAATGAGGTGTGTGTGGGGAAGCATATTGCGCCAGTGACCGTGTGGCCTAATGGATAAGGCGTCGGACTTCGGATCCGAAGATTGCAGGTTCGAATCCTGTCACGGTCGAGTTTTTCCTGTTCTGCAAAAGATGCATGCTGTTTTAGTGTGTTGTTTGAGTACTGCAAAACTAGTTGAAAGTAGCTGCTGTCCGCTTCCTGGCTGCAAAACCGGCGTCTACCTGAAGCACAAGCAAGACAAGGGTGATGTGTAGCGAAATTTTCGGCACAGTGCCGTTCAGGAGAGTTTTTGTTGCAACTACTGCATCTGATTCAGGACCCAAGGGCTACGCCACAGGCGTCTGCGCACAGTCGAGCATGTGTGTTGAATAATGGTGCTGATAGCCACGTATCATTTCAAGCAGATTTGATGCCTTTCGGAGACAATTTTTCATTAAATAGGATTGTAGCTGATTTGTGGCAGCAGGAAATAAGCTGTAGTCAAAAGAATCTTCAATAGATGGTCGCAGGTCAAATCAGTATTGTATGGCTCGTAACCCTTGTGTACAGCCCGGCTAGCTCAGTCGGTAGAGCATGAGACTCTTAATCTCAGGGTCGTGGGTTCGAGCCCCACGCTGGGCGGCTCAAAATTTTGTGTCTACGCGGATCCAACATGCGCCCCTCTCGTGAGCCTTGCGTGATGAACGTAACGGGTTACGACGATGCCTAGCTTCGGATGAATATCAGAGGAACGGTATTTGAAGCTGAAAGTAACTCTGAAATGAAATAAATTTGTTTTGGAATTTAATTTGTACATCGATATGGTGTGAGATGTGTAGGAAAGCAGCAGCTGTGCTAACGAAATGCAAATAATGGTCGCTCATGCGGTGCGTTTCGAGCTGAAGGGCTCCGATTGACTAGTCTGTAAGAACAAAGTACCCGAAAAGCGCGCTAGGAGGCGCCTCCTTAGCTCAGTGGCAGAGCGCTGGTCTAGTAAACCAGAGGTCGTGAGTTCGATCCTCACAGGAGGCAAATGAATTTTGTAACAGCCCCTCCCACCGTGGCCCTTTCGAAAAAAGCGGTCAAGGATATAAAAATTATGAATGGGTGCGGTATTTAAGAAATGCTCTCGCAAATGAATAGTGTGAATGGTGCTATTAAAGTGGGCACCAGACACTGCTGCTTTTGGCAGTCTCCGGTGAATGCCGACGTGAAATACTTAGTTCTTGTGATGTATTTTCTACCCCTGATAAAGACCCTCGCGATTATCATCGTCGTCGTCGGCGGCGGCGGCGCTTTGGTAATAGCGACAACTCGCCATTGTATCACTTAAGGTGAGGTACCTTCCGCAAGCGACTGAGATGGCACTAAGCGATTGAAGCTGATTTGCCACCTCTTGTTTGATCAGCGTCATAAGGGCTTGAATGTAACTTGCGATGGGACACAGCAAGAAGTAGCGTCGCACTTTTAGTACTAAAATTTGAGATGGAGAACTGGGTCAAAGATGGGAAATTCATTCCGCCAAGTGTACAAATGGTGAAAATGAGGTGTGTGTGGGGAAGCATATTGCGCCAGTGACCGTGTGGCCTAATGGATAAGGCGTCGGACTTCGGATCCGAAGATTGCAGGTTCGAATCCTGTCATGGTCGAGTTTTTCCTGTTCTGCAAAAGATGCATGCTGTTTTAGTGTGTTGTTTGAGTACTGCAAAACTAGTTGAAAGTAGCTGCTGTCCGCTTCCTGGCTGCAAAACCGGCGTCTACCTGAAGCACAAGCAACACAAGGGTGATCTGTAGCGAAATTTTCGGCACAGTGCCGTTCAGGAGAGTTTTTGTTGCAACTACTGCATCTGATTCAGGACCCAAGGGCTACGCCACAGGCGTCTGCGCACAGTCGAGCATGTGTGTTGAATAATGGTGCTGATAGCCACGTATCATTTCAAGCAGATTTGATGCCTTTCGGAGACAATTTTTCATTAAATAGGATTGTAGCTGATTTGTGGCAGCAGGAAATAAGCTGTAGTCAAAAGAATCTTCAATAGATGGTCGCAGGTCAAATCAGTATTGTATGGCTCGTAACCCTTGTGTACAGCCCGGCTAGCTCAGTCGGTAGAGCATGAGACTCTTAATCTCAGGGTCGTGGGTTCGAGCCCCACGCTGGGCGGCTCAAAATTTTGTGTCTACGCGGATCCAACATGCGCCCCTCTCGTGAGCCTTGCGTGATGAACGTAACGGGTTACGACGATGCCTAGCTTCGGATGAATATCAGAGGAACGGTATTTGAAGCTGAAAGTAACTCTGAAATGAAATAAATTTGTTTTGGAATTTAATTTGTACATCGATATGATGTGAGATGTGTAGGAAAGCAGCAGCTGTGCTAACGAAATGCAAATAATGGTCGCTCATGCGGTGCGTTTCGAGCTGAAGGGCTCCGATTCACTAGTCTGTAAGAACAAAGTACCCGAAAAGCGCGCTAGGAGGCGCCTCCTTAGCTCAGTGGCAGAGCGCTGGTCTAGTAAACCAGAGGTCGTGAGTTCGATCCTCACAGGAGGCAAATGAATTTTGTAACAGCCCCTCCCACCGTGGCCCTTTCGAAAAAAGCGCGCTAGGAGGCGCCTCCTTAGCTCAGTGGCAGAGCGCTGGTCTAGTAAACCAGAGGTCGTGAGTTCGATCCTCACAGGAGGCAAATGAATTTTGTAACAGCCCCTCCCACCGTGGCCCTTTCGAAAAAAGCGGTCAAGGATATAAAAATTATGAATGGGTGCGGTATTTAAGAAATGCTCTCGCAAATGAATAGTGTGAATGGTGCTATTAAAGTGGGCACCAGACACTGCTGCTTTTGGCAGTCTCCGGTGAATGCCGACGTGAAATACTTAGTTCTTGTGATGTATTTTCTACCCCTGATAAAGACCCTCGCGATTATCATCGTCGTCGTCGGCGGCGGCGGCGCTTTGGTAATAGCGACAACTCGCCATTGTATCACTTAAGGTGAGGTACCTTCCGCAAGCGACTGAGATGGCACTAAGCGATTGAAGCTGATTTGCCACCTCTTGTTTGATCAGCGTCATAAGGGCTTGAATGTAACTTGCGATGGGACACAGCAAGAAGTAGCGTCGCACTTTTAGTACTAAAATTTGAGATGGAGAACTGGGTCAAAGATGGGAAATTCATTCCGCCAAGTGTACAAATGGTGAAAATGAGGTGTGTGTGGGGAAGCATATTGCGCCAGTGACCGTGTGGCCTAATGGATAAGGCGTCGGACTTCGGATCCGAAGATTGCAGGTTCGAATCCTGTCATGGTCGAGTTTTTCCTGTTCTGCAAAAGATGCATGCTGTTTTAGTGTGTTGTTTGAGTACTGCAAAACTAGTTGAAAGTAGCTGCTGTCCGCTTCCTGGCTGCAAAACCGGCGTCTACCTGAAGCACAAGCAAGACAAGGGTGATGTGTAGCGAAATTTTCGGCACAGTGCCGTTCAGGAGAGTTTTTGTTGCAACTACTGCATCTGATTCAGGACCCAAGGGCTACGCCACAGGCGTCTGCGCACAGTCGAGCATGTGTGTTGAATAATGGTGCTGATAGCCACGTATCATTTCAAGCAGATTTGATGCCTTTCGGAGACAATTTTTCATTAAATAGGATTGTAGCTGATTTGTGGCAGCAGGAAATAAGCTGTAGTCAAAAGAATCTTCAATAGATGGTCGCAGGTCAAATCAGTATTGTATGGCTCGTAACCCTTGTGTACAGCCCGGCTAGCTCAGTCGGTAGAGCATGAGACTCTTAATCTCAGGGTCGTGGGTTCGAGCCCCACGCTGGGCGCCTCAAAATTTTGTGTCTACGCGGATCCAACATGCGCCCCTCTCGTGAGCCTTGCGTGATGAACGTAACGGGTTACGACGATGCCTAGCTTCGGATGAATATCAGAGGAACGGTATTTGAAGCTGAAAGTAACTCTGAAATGAAATAAATTTGTTTTGGAATTTAATTTGTACATCGATATGGTGTGAGATGTGTAGGAAAGCAGCAGCTGTGCTAACGAAATGCAAATAATGGTCGCTCATGCGGTGCGTTTCGAGATGAAGGGCTCCGATTCACTAGTCTGTAAGAACAAAGTACCCGAAAAGCGCGCTAGGAGGCGCCTCCTTAGCTCAGTGGCAGAGCGCTGGTCTAGTAAACCAGAGGTCGTGAGTTCGATCCTCACAGGAGGCAAATGAATTTTGTAACAGCCCCTCCCACCGTGGCCCTTTCGAAAAAAGCGGTCAAGGATATAAAAATTATGAATGGGTGCGGTATTTAAGAAATGCTCTCGCAAATGAATAGTGTGAATGGTGCTATTAAAGTGGGCACCAGACACTGCTGCTTTTGGCAGTCTCCGGTGAATGCCGACGTGAAATACTTAGTTCTTGTGATGTATTTTCTACCCCTGATAAAGACCCTCGCGATTATCATCGTCGTCGTCGGCGGCGGCGGCGCTTTGGTAATAGCGACAACTCGCCATTGTATCACTTAAGGTGAGGTACCTTCCGCAAGCGACTGAGATGGCACTAAGCGATTGAAGCTGATTTGCCACCTCTTGTTTGATCAGCGTCATAAGGGCTTGAATGTAACTTGCGATGGGACACAGCAAGAAGTAGCGTCGCACTTTTAGTACTAAAATTTGAGATGGAGAACTGGGTCAAAGATGGGAAATTCATTCCGCCAAGTGTACAAATGGTGAAAATGAGGTGTGTGTGGGGAAGCATATTGCGCCAGTGACCGTGTGGCCTAATGGATAAGGCGTCGGACTTCGGATCCGAAGATTGCAGGTTCGAATCCTGTTATGGTCGAGTTTTTCCTGTTCTGCAAAAGATGCATGCTGTTTTAGTGTGTTGTTTGAGTACTGCAAAACTAGTTGAAAGTAGCTGCTGTCCGCTTCCTGGCTGCAAAACCGGCGTCTACCTGAAGCACAAGCAACACAAGGGTGATCTGTAGCGAAATTTTCGGCACAGTGCCGTTCAGGAGAGTTTTTGTTGCAACTACTGCATCTGATTCAGGACCCAAGGGCTACGCCACAGGCGTCTGCGCACAGTCGAGCATGTGTGTTGAATAATGGTGCTGATAGCCACGTATCATTTCAAGCAGATTTGATGCCTTTCGGAGACAATTTTTCATTAAATAGGATTGTAGCTGATTTGTGGCAGCAGGAAATAAGCTGTAGTCAAAAGAATCTTCAATAGATGGTCGCAGGTCAAATCAGTATTGTATGGCTCGTAACCCTTGTGTACAGCCCGGCTAGCTCAGTCGGTAGAGCATGAGACTCTTAATCTCAGGGTCGTGGGTTCGAGCCCCACGCTGGGCGCCTCAAAATTTTGTGTCTACGCGGATCCAACATGCGCCCCTCTCGTGAGCCTTGCGTGATGAACGTAACGGGTTACGACGATGCCTAGCTTCGGATGAATATCAGAGGAACGGTATTTGAAGCTGAAAGTAACTCTGAAATGAAATAAATTTGTTTTGGAATTTAATTTGTACATCGATATGATGTGAGATGTGTAGGAAAGCAGCAGCTGTGCTAACGAAATGCAAATAATGGTCGCTCATGCGGTGCGTTTCGAGCTGAAGGGCTCCGATTCACTAGTCTGTAAGAACAAAGTACCCGAAAAGCGCGCTAGGAGGCGCCTCCTTAGCTCAGTGGCAGAGCGGTGGTCTAGTAAACCAGAGGTCGTGAGTTCGATCCTCACAGGAGGCAAATGAATTTTGTAACAGCCCCTCCCACCGTGGCCCTTTCGAAAAAAGCGCGCTAGGAGGCGCCTCCTTAGCTCAGTGGCAGAGCGCTGGTCTAGTAAACCAGAGGTCGTGAGTTCGATCCTCACAGGAGGCAAATGAATTTTGTAACAGCCCCTCCCACCGTGGCCCTTTCGAAAAAAGCGGTCAAGGATATAAAAATTATGAATGGGTGCGGTATTTAAGAAATGCTCTCGCAAATGAATAGTGTGAATGGTGCTATTAAAGTGGGCACCAGACACTGCTGCTTTTGGCAGTCTCCGGTGAATGCCGACGTGAAATACTTAGTTCTTGTGATGTATTTTCTACCCCTGATAAAGACCCTCGCGATTATCATCGTCGTCGTCGGCGGCGGCGGCGCTTTGGTAATAGCGACAACTCGCCATTGTATCACTTAAGGTGAGGTACCTTCCGCAAGCGACTGAGATGGCACTAAGCGATTGAAGCTGATTTGCCACCTCTTGTTTGATCAGCGTCATAAGGGCTTGAATGTAACTTGCGATGGGACACAGCAAGAAGTAGCGTCGCACTTTTAGTACTAAAATTTGAGATGGAGAACTGGGTCAAAGATGGGAAATTCATTCCGCCAAGTGTACAAATGGTGAAAATGAGGTGTGTGTGGGGAAGCATATTGCGCCAGTGACCGTGTGGCCTAATGGATAAGGCGTCGGACTTCGGATCCGAAGATTGCAGGTTCGAATCCTGTCACGGTCGAGTTTTTCCTGTTCTGCAAAAGATGCATGCTGTTTTAGTGTGTTGTTTGAGTACTGCAAAACTAGTTGAAAGTAGCTGCTGTCCGCTTCCTGGCTGCAAAACCGGCGTCTACCTGAAGCACAAGCAAGACAAGGGTGATGTGTAGCGAAATTTTCGGCACAGTGCCGTTCAGGAGAGTTTTTGTTGCAACTACTGCATCTGATTCAGGACCCAAGGGCTACGCCACAGGCGTCTGCGCACAGTCGAGCATGTGTGTTGAATAATGGTGCTGATAGCCACGTATCATTTCAAGCAGATTTGATGCCTTTCGGAGACAATTTTTCATTAAATAGGATTGTAGCTGATTTGTGGCAGCAGGAAATAAGCTGTAGTCAAAAGAATCTTCAATAGATGGTCGCAGGTCAAATCAGTATTGTATGGCTCGTAACCCTTGTGTACAGCCCGGCTAGCTCAGTCGGTAGAGCATGAGACTCTTAATCTCAGGGTCGTGGGTTCGAGCCCCACGCTGGGCGGCTCAAAATTTTGTGTCTACGCGGATCCAACATGCGCCCCTCTCGTGAGCCTTGCGTGATGAACGTAACGGGTTACGACGATGCCTAGCTTCGGATGAATATCAGAGGAACGGTATTTGAAGCTGAAAGTAACTCTGAAATGAAATAAATTTGTTTTGGAATTTAATTTGTACATCGATATGGTGTGAGATGTGTAGGAAAGCAGCAGCTGTGCTAACGAAATGCAAATAATGGTCGCTCATGCGGTGCGTTTCGAGCTGAAGGGCTCCGATTCACTAGTCTGTAAGAACAAAGTACCCGAAAAGCGCGCTAGGAGGCGCCTCCTTAGCTCAGTGGCAGAGCGCTGGTCTAGTAAACCAGAGGTCGTGAGTTCGATCCTCACAAGAGGCAAATGAATTTTGTAACAGCCCCTCCCACCGTGGCCCTTTCGAAAAAAGCGCGCTAGGAGGCGCCTCCTTAGCTCAGTGGCAGAGCGCTGGTCTAGTAAACCAGAGGTCGTGAGTTCGATCCTCACAGGAGGCAAATGAATTTTGTAACAGCCCCTCCCACCGTGGCCCTTTCGAAAAAAGCGGTCAAGGATATAAAAATTATGAATGGGTGCGGTATTTAAGAAATGCTCTCGCAAATGAATAGTGTGAATGGTGCTATTAAAGTGGGCACCAGACACTGCTGCTTTTGGCAGTCTCCGGTGAATGCCGACGTGAAATACTTAGTTCTTGTGATGTATTTTCTACCCCTGATAAAGACCCTCGCGATTATCATCGTCGTCGTCGGCGGCGGCGGCGCTTTGGTAATAGCGACAACTCGCCATTGTATCACTTAAGGTGAGGTACCTTCCGCAAGCGACTGAGATGGCACTAAGCGATTGAAGCTGATTTGCCACCTCTTGTTTGATCAGCGTCATAAGGGCTTGAATGTAACTTGCGATGGGACACAGCAAGAAGTAGCGTCGCACTTTTAGTACTAAAATTTGAGATGGAGAACTGGGTCAAAGATGGGAAATTCATTCCGCCAAGTGTACAAATGGTGAAAATGAGGTGTGTGTGGGGAAGCATATTGCGCCAGTGACCGTGTGGCCTAATGGATAAGGCGTCGGACTTCGGATCCGAAGATTGCAGGTTCGAATCCTGTCATGGTCGAGTTTTTCCTGTTCTGCAAAAGATGCATGCTGTTTTAGTGTGTTGTTTGAGTACTGCAAAACTAGTTGAAAGTAGCTGCTGTCCGCTTCCTGGCTGCAAAACCGGCGTCTACCTGAAGCACAAGCAACACAAGGGTGATCTGTAGCGAAATTTTCGGCACAGTGCCGTTCAGGAGAGTTTTTGTTGCAACTACTGCATCTGATTCAGGACCCAAGGGCTACGCCACAGGCGTCTGCGCACAGTCGAGCATGTGTGTTGAATAATGGTGCTGATAGCCACGTATCATTTCAAGCAGATTTGATGCCTTTCGGAGACAATTTTTCATTAAATAGGATTGTAGCTGATTTGTGGCAGCAGGAAATAAGCTGTAGTCAAAAGAATCTTCAATAGATGGTCGCAGGTCAAATCAGTATTGTATGGCTCGTAACCCTTGTGTACAGCCCGGCTAGCTCAGTCGGTAGAGCATGAGACTCTTAATCTCAGGGTCGTGGGTTCGAGCCCCACGCTGGGCGGCTCAAAATTTTGTGTCTACGCGGATCCAACATGCGCCCCTCTCGTGAGCCTTGCGTGATGAACGTAACGGGTTACGACGATGCCTAGCTTCGGATGAATATCAGAGGAACGGTATTTGAAGCTGAAAGTAACTCTGAAATGAAATAAATTTGTTTTGGAATTTAATTTGTACATCGATATGATGTGAGATGTGTAGGAAAGCAGCAGCTGTGCTAACGAAATGCAAATAATGGTCGCTCATGCGGTGCGTTTCGAGCTGAAGGGCTCCGATTCACTAGTCTGTAAGAACAAAGTACCCGAAAAGCGCGCTAGGAGGCGCCTCCTTAGCTCAGTGGCAGAGCACTGGTCTAGTAAACCAGAGGTCGTGAGTTCGATCCTCACAGGAGGCAAATGAATTTTGTAACAGCCCCTCCCACCGTGGCCCTTTCGAAAAAAGCGGTCAAGGATATAAAAATTATGAATGGGTGCGGTATTTAAGAAATGCTCTCGCAAATGAATAGTGTGAATGGTGCTATTAAAGTGGGCACCAGACACTGCTGCTTTTGGCAGTCTCCGGTGAATGCCGACGTGAAATACTTAGTTCTTGTGATGTATTTTCTACCCCTGATAAAGACCATCGCGATTATCATCGTCGTCGTCGTCGTCGTCGTCGGCGGCGGCGGCGGCGCTTTGGTAATAGCGACAACTCGCCATTGTATCACTTAAGGTGAGGTACCTTCCGCAAGCGACTGAGATGGCACTAAGCGATTGAAGCTGATTTGCCACCTCTTGTTTGATCAGCGTCATAAGGGCTTGAATGTAACTTGCGATGGGACACAGCAAGAAGTAGCGTCGCACTTTTAGTACTAAAATTTGAGATGGAGAACTGGGTCAAAGATGGGAAATTCATTCCGCCAAGTGTACAAATGGTGAAAATGAGGTGTGTGTGGGGAAGCATATTGCGCCAGTGACCGTGTGGCCTAATGGATAAGGCGTCGGACTTCGGATCCGAAGATTGCAGGTTCGAATCCTGTCACGGTCGAGTTTTTCCTGTTCTGCAAAAGATGCATGCTGTTTTAGTGTGTTGTTTGAGTACTGCAAAACTAGTTGAAAGTAGCTGCTGTCCGCTTCCTGGCTGCAAAACCGGCGTCTACCTGAAGCACAAGCAAGACAAGGGTGATGTGTAGCGAAATTTTCGGCACAGTGCCGTTCAGGAGAGTTTTTGTTGCAACTACTGCATCTGATTCAGGACCCAAGGGCTACGCCACAGGCGTCTGCGCACAGTCGAGCATGTGTGTTGAATAATGGTGCTGATAGCCACGTATCTTTTCAAGCAGATTTGATGCCTTTCGGAGACAATTTTTCATTAAATAGGATTGTAGCTGATTTGTGGCAGCAGGAAATAAGCTGTAGTCAAAAGAATCTTCAATAGATGGTCGCAGGTCAAATCAGTATTGTATGGCTCGTAACCCTTGTGTACAGCCCGGCTAGCTCAGTCGGTAGAGCATGAGACTCTTAATCTCAGGGTCGTGGGTTCGAGCCCCACGCTGGGCGGCTCAAAATTTTGTGTCTACGCGGATCCAACATGCGCCCCTCTCGTGAGCCTTGCGTGATGAACGTAACGGGTTACGACGATGCCTAGCTTCGGATGAATATCAGAGGAACGGTATTTGAAGCTGAAAGTAACTCTGAAATGAAATAAATTTGTTTTGGAATTTAATTTGTACATCGATATGGTGTGAGATGTGTAGGAAAGCAGCAGCTGTGCTAACGAAATGCAAATAATGGTCGCTCATGCGGTGCGTTTCGAGCTGAAGGGCTCCGATTGACTAGTCTGTAAGAACAAAGTACCCGAAAAGCGCGCTAGGAGGCGCCTCCTTAGCTCAGTGGCAGAGCGCTGGTCTAGTAAACCAGAGGTCGTGAGTTCGATCCTCACAGGAGGCAAATGAATTTTGTAACAGCCCCTCCCACCGTGGCCCTTTCGAAAAAAGCGGTCAAGGATATAAAAATTATGAATGGGTGCGGTATTTAAGAAATGCTCTCGCAAATGAATAGTGTGAATGGTGCTATTAAAGTGGGCACCAGACACTGCTGCTTTTGGCAGTCTCCGGTGAATGCCGACGTGAAATACTTAGTTCTTGTGATGTATTTTCTACCCCTGATAAAGACCCTCGCGATTATCATCGTCGTCGTCGGCGGCGGCGGCGCTTTGGTAATAGCGACAACTCGCCATTGTATCACTTAAGGTGAGGTACCTTCCGCAAGCGACTGAGATGGCACTAAGCGATTGAAGCTGATTTGCCACCTCTTGTTTGATCAGCGTCATAAGGGCTTGAATGTAACTTGCGATGGGACACAGCAAGAAGTAGCGTCGCACTTTTAGTACTAAAATTTGAGATGGAGAACTGGGTCAAAGATGGGAAATTCATTCCGCCAAGTGTACAAATGGTGAAAATGAGGTGTGTGTGGGGAAGCATATTGCGCCAGTGACCGTGTGGCCTAATGGATAAGGCGTCGGACTTCGGATCCGAAGATTGCAGGTTCGAATCCTGTCATGGTCGAGTTTTTCCTGTTCTGCAAAAGATGCATGCTGTTTTAGTGTGTTGTTTGAGTACTGCAAAACTAGTTGAAAGTAGCTGCTGTCCGCTTCCTGGCTGCAAAACCGGCGTCTACCTGAAGCACAAGCAACACAAGGGTGATGTGTAGCGAAATTTTCGGCACAGTGCCGTTCAGGAGAGTTTTTGTTGCAACTACTGCATCTGATTCAGGACCCAAGGGCTACGCCACAGGCGTCTGCGCACAGTCGAGCATGTGTGTTGAATAATGGTGCTGATAGCCACGTATCATTTCAAGCAGATTTGATGCCTTTCGGAGACAATTTTTCATTAAATAGGATTGTAGCTGATTTGTGGCAGCAGGAAATAAGCTGTAGTCAAAAGAATCTTCAATAGATGGTCGCAGGTCAAATCAGTATTGTATGGCTCGTAACCCTTGTGTACAGCCCGGCTAGCTCAGTCGGTAGAGCATGAGACTCTTAATCTCAGGGTCGTGGGTTCGAGCCCCACGCTGGGCGGCTCAAAATTTTGTGTCTACGCGGATCCAACATGCGCCCCTCTCGTGAGCCTTGCGTGATGAACGTAACGGGTTACGACGATGCCTAGCTTCGGATGAATATCAGAGGAACGGTATTTGAAGCTGAAAGTAACTCTGAAATGAAATAAATTTGTTTTGGAATTTAATTTGTACATCGATATGGTGTGAGATGTGTAGGAAAGCAGCAGCTGTGCTAACGAAATGCAAATAATGGTCGCTCATGCGGTGCGTTTCGAGCTGAAGGGCTCCGATTGACTAGTCTGTAAGAACAAAGTACCCGAAAAGCGCGCTAGGAGGCGCCTCCTTAGCTCAGTGGCAGAGCGCTGGTCTAGTAAACCAGAGGTCGTGAGTTCGATCCTCACAGGAGGCAAATGAATTTTGTAACAGCCCCTCCCACCGTGGCCCTTTCGAAAAAAGCGGTCAAGGATAAAAAAAATTATGAATGGGTGCGGTATTTAAGAAATGCTCTCGCAAATGAATAGTGTGAATGGTGCTATTAAAGTGGGCACCAGACACTGCTGCTTTTGGCAGTCTCCGGTGAATGCCGACGTGAAATACTTAGTTCTTGTGATGTATTTTCTACCCCTGATAAAGACCCTCGCGATTATCATCGTCGTCGTCGGCGGCGGCGGCGCTTTGGTAATAGCGACAACTCGCCATTGTATCACTTAAGGTGAGGTACCTTCCGCAAGCGACTGAGATGGCACTAAGCGATTGAAGCTGATTTGCCACCTCTTGTTTGATCAGCGTCATAAGGGCTTGAATGTAACTTGCGATGGGACACAGCAAGAAGTAGCGTCGCACTTTTAGTACTAAAATTTGAGATGGAGAACTGGGTCAAAGATGGGAAATTCATTCCGCCAAGTGTACAAATGGTGAAAATGAGGTGTGTGTGGGGAAGCATATTGCGCCAGTGACCGTGTGGCCTAATGGATAAGGCGTCGGACTTCGGATCCGAAGATTGCAGGTTCGAATCCTGTCATGGTCGAGTTTTTCCTGTTCTGCAAAAGATGCATGCTGTTTTAGTGTGTTGTTTGAGTACTGCAAAACTAGTTGAAAGTAGCTGCTGTCCGCTTCCTGGCTGCAAAACCGGCGTCTACCTGAAGCACAAGCAACACAAGGGTGATCTGTAGCGAAATTTTCGGCACAGTGCCGTTCAGGAGAGTTTTTGTTGCAACTACTGCATCTGATTCAGGACCCAAGGGCTACGCCACAGGCGTCTGCGCACAGTCGAGCATGTGTGTTGAATAATGGTGCTGATAGCCACGTATCATTTCAAGCAGATTTGATGCCTTTCGGAGACAATTTTTCATTAAATAGGATTGTAGCTGATTTGTGGCAGCAGGAAATAAGCTGTAGTCAAAAGAATCTTCAATAGATGGTCGCAGGTCAAATCAGTATTGTATGGCTCGTAACCCTTGTGTACAGCCCGGCTAGCTCAGTCGGTAGAGCATGAGACTGTTAATCTCAGGGTCGTGGGTTCGAGCCCCACGCTGGGCGGCTCAAAATTTTGTGTCTACGCGGATCCAACATGCGCCCCTCTCGTGAGCCTTGCGTGATGAACGTAACGGGTTACGACGATGCCTAGCTTCGGATGAATATCAGAGGAACGGTATTTGAAGCTGAAAGTAACTCTGAAATGAAATAAATTTGTTTTGGAATTTAATTTGTACATCGATATGATGTGAGATGTGTAGGAAAGCAGCAGCTGTGCTAACGAAATGCAAATAATGGTCGCTCATGCGGTGCGTTTCGAGCTGAAGGGCTCCGATTCACTAGTCTGTAAGAACAAAGTACCCGAAAAGCGCGCTAGGAGGCGCCTCCTTAGCTCAGTGGCAGAGCGCTGGTCTAGTAAACCAGAGGTCGTGAGTTCGATCCTCACAGGAGGCAAATGAATTTTGTAACAGCCCCTCCCACCGTGGCCCTTTCGAAAAAAGCGGTCAAGGATATAAAAATTATGAATGGGTGCGGTATTTAAGAAATGCTCTCGCAAATGAATAGTGTGAATGGTGCTATTAAAGTGGGCACCAGACACTGCTGCTTTTGGCAGTCTCCGGTGAATGCCGACGTGAAATACTTAGTTCTTGTGATGTATTTTCTACCCCTGATAAAGACCATCGCGATTATCATCGTCGTCGTCGTCGTCGTCGTCGGCGGCGGCGGCGGCGCTTTGGTAATAGCGACAACTCGCCATTGTATCACTTAAGGTGAGGTACCTTCCGCAAGCGACTGAGATGGCACTAAGCGATTGAAGCTGATTTGCCACCTCTTGTTTGATCAGCGTCATAAGGGCTTGAATGTAACTTGCGATGGGACACAGCAAGAAGTAGCGTCGCACTTTTAGTACTAAAATTTGAGATGGAGAACTGGGTCAAAGATGGGAAATTCATTCCGCCAAGTGTACAAATGGTGAAAATGAGGTGTGTGTGGGGAAGCATATTGCGCCAGTGACCGTGTGGCCTAATGGATAAGGCGTCGGACTTCGGATCCGAAGATTGCAGGTTCGAATCCTGTCACGGTCGAGTTTTTCCTGTTCTGCAAAAGATGCATGCTGTTTTAGTGTGTTGTTTGAGTACTGCAAAACTAGTTGAAAGTAGCTGCTGTCCGCTTCCTGGCTGCAAAACCGGCGTCTACCTGAAGCACAAGCAAGACAAGGGTGATGTGTAGCGAAATTTTCGGCACAGTGCCGTTCAGGAGAGTTTTTGTTGCAACTACTGCATCTGATTCAGGACCCAAGGGCTACGCCACAGGCGTCTGCGCACAGTCGAGCATGTGTGTTGAATAATGGTGCTGATAGCCACGTATCATTTCAAGCAGATTTGATGCCTTTCGGAGACAATTTTTCATTAAATAGGATTGTAGCTGATTTGTGGCAGCAGGAAATAAGCTGTAGTCAAAAGAATCTTCAATAGATGGTCGCAGGTCAAATCAGTATTGTATGGCTCGTAACCCTTGTGTACAGCCCGGCTAGCTCAGTCGGTAGAGCATGAGACTCTTAATCTCAGGGTCGTGGGTTCGAGCCCCACGCTGGGCGGCTCAAAATTTTGTGTCTACGCGGATCCAACATGCGCCCCTCTCGTGAGCCTTGCGTGATGAACGTAACGGGTTACGACGATGCCTAGCTTCGGATGAATATCAGAGGAACGGTATTTGAAGCTGAAAGTAACTCTGAAATGAAATAAATTTGTTTTGGAATTTAATTTGTACATCGATATGGTGTGAGATGTGTAGGAAAGCAGCAGCTGTGCTAACGAAATGCAAATAATGGTCGCTCATGCGGTGCGTTTCGAGCTGAAGGGCTCCGATTGACTAGTCTGTAAGAACAAAGTACCCGAAAAGCGCGCTAGGAGGCGCCTCCTTAGCTCAGTGGCAGAGCGCTGGTCTAGTAAACCAGAGGTCGTGAGTTCGATCCTCACAGGAGGCAAATGAATTTTGTAACAGCCCCTCCCACCGTGGCCCTTTCGAAAAAAGCGGTCAAGGATATAAAAATTATGAATGGGTGCGGTATTTAAGAAATGCTCTCGCAAATGAATAGTGTGAATGGTGCTATTAAAGTGGGCACCAGACACTGCTGCTTTTGGCAGTCTCCGGTGAATGCCGACGTGAAATACTTAGTTCTTGTGATGTATTTTCTACCCCTGATAAAGACCCTCGCGATTATCATCGTCGTCGTCGGCGGCGGCGGCGCTTTGGTAATAGCGACAACTCGCCATTGTATCACTTAAGGTGAGGTACCTTCCGCAAGCGACTGAGATGGCACTAAGCGATTGAAGCTGATTTGCCACCTCTTGTTTGATCAGCGTCATAAGGGCTTGAATGTAACTTGCGATGGGACACAGCAAGAAGTAGCGTCGCACTTTTAGTACTAAAATTTGAGATGGAGAACTGGGTCAAAGATGGGAAATTCATTCCGCCAAGTGTACAAATGGTGAAAATGAGGTGTGTGTGGGGAAGCATATTGCGCCAGTGACCGTGTGGCCTAATGGATAAGGCGTCGGACTTCGGATCCGAAGATTGCAGGTTCGAATCCTGTCATGGTCGAGTTTTTCCTGTTCTGCAAAAGATGCATGCTGTTTTAGTGTGTTGTTTGAGTACTGCAAAACTAGTTGAAAGTAGCTGCTGTCCGCTTCCTGGCTGCAAAACCGGCGTCTACCTGAAGCACAAGCAACACAAGGGTGATGTGTAGCGAAATTTTCGGCACAGTGCCGTTCAGGAGAGTTTTTGTTGCAACTACTGCATCTGATTCAGGACCCAAGGGCTACGCCACAGGCGTCTGCGCACAGTCGAGCATGTGTGTTGAATAATGGTGCTGATAGCCACGTATCATTTCAAGCAGATTTGATGCCTTTCGGAGACAATTTTTCATTAAATAGGATTGTAGCTGATTTGTGGCAGCAGGAAATAAGCTGTAGTCAAAAGAATCTTCAATAGATGGTCGCAGGTCAAATCAGTATTGTATGGCTCGTAACCCTTGTGTACAGCCCGGCTAGCTCAGTCGGTAGAGCATGAGACTCTTAATCTCAGGGTCGTGGGTTCGAGCCCCACGCTGGGCGGCTCAAAATTTTGTGTCTACGCGGATCCAACATGCGCCCCTCTCGTGAGCCTTGCGTGATGAACGTAACGGGTTACGACGATGCCTAGCTTCGGATGAATATCAGAGGAACGGTATTTGAAGCTGAAAGTAACTCTGAAATGAAATAAATTTGTTTTGGAATTTAATTTGTACATCGATATGATGTGAGATGTGTAGGAAAGCAGCAGCTGTGCTAACGAAATGCAAATAATGGTCGCTCATGCGGTGCGTTTCGAGCTGAAGGGCTCCGATTCACTAGTCTGTAAGAACAAAGTACCCGAAAAGCGCGCTAGGAGGCGCCTCCTTAGCTCAGTGGCAGAGCGCTGGTCTAGTAAACCAGAGGTCGTGAGTTCGATCCTCACAGGAGGCAAATGAATTTTGTAACAGCCCCTCCCACCGTGGCCCTTTCGAAAAAAGCGGTCAAGGATATAAAAATTATGAATGGGTGCGGTATTTAAGAAATGCTCTCGCAAATGAATAGTGTGAATGGTGCTATTAAAGTGGGCACCAGACACTGCTGCTTTTGGCAGTCTCCGGTGAATGCCGACGTGAAATACTTAGTTCTTGTGATGTATTTTCTACCCCTGATAAAGACCATCGCGATTATCATCGTCGTCGTCGTCGTCGTCGTCGGCGGCGGCGGCGGCGCTTTGGTAATAGCGACAACTCGCCATTGTATCACTTAAGGTGAGGTACCTTCCGCAAGCGACTGAGATGGCACTAAGCGATTGAAGCTGATTTGCCACCTCTTGTTTGATCAGCGTCATAAGGGCTTGAATGTAACTTGCGATGGGACACAGCAAGAAGTAGCGTCGCACTTTTAGTACTAAAATTTGAGATGGAGAACTGGGTCAAAGATGGGAAATTCATTCCGCCAAGTGTACAAATGGTGAAAATGAGGTGTGTGTGGGGAAGCATATTGCGCCAGTGACCGTGTGGCCTAATGGATAAGGCGTCGGACTTCGGATCCGAAGATTGCAGGTTCGAATCCTGTCACGGTCGAGTTTTTCCTGTTCTGCAAAAGATGCATGCTGTTTTAGTGTGTTGTTTGAGTACTGCAAAACTAGTTGAAAGTAGCTGCTGTCCGCTTCCTGGCTGCAAAACCGGCGTCTACCTGAAGCACAAGCAAGACAAGGGTGATGTGTAGCGAAATTTTCGGCACAGTGCCGTTCAGGAGAGTTTTTGTTGCAACTACTGCATCTGATTCAGGACCCAAGGGCTACGCCACAGGCGTCTGCGCACAGTCGAGCATGTGTGTTGAATAATGGTGCTGATAGCCACGTATCATTTCAAGCAGATTTGATGCCTTTCGGAGACAATTTTTCATTAAATAGGATTGTAGCTGATTTGTGGCAGCAGGAAATAAGCTGTAGTCAAAAGAATCTTCAATAGATGGTCGCAGGTCAAATCAGTATTGTATGGCTCGTAACCCTTGTGTACAGCCCGGCTAGCTCAGTCGGTAGAGCATGAGACTCTTAATCTCAGGGTCGTGGGTTCGAGCCCCACGCTGGGCGGCTCAAAATTTTGTGTCTACGCGGATCCAACATGCGCCCCTCTCGTGAGCCTTGCGTGATGAACGTAACGGGTTACGACGATGCCTAGCTTCGGATGAATATCAGAGGAACGGTATTTGAAGCTGAAAGTAACTCTGAAATGAAATAAATTTGTTTTGGAATTTAATTTGTACATCGATATGGTGTGAGATGTGTAGGAAAGCAGCAGCTGTGCTAACGAAATGCAAATAATGGTCGCTCATGCGGTGCGTTTCGAGCTGAAGGGCTCCGATTGACTAGTCTGTAAGAACAAAGTACCCGAAAAGCGCGCTAGGAGGCGCCTCCTTAGCTCAGTGGCAGAGCGCTGGTCTAGTAAACCAGAGGTCGTGAGTTCGATCCTCACAGGAGGCAAATGAATTTTGTAACAGCCCCTCCCACCGTGGCCCTTTCGAAAAAAGCGGTCAAGGATATAAAAATTATGAATGGGTGCGGTATTTAAGAAATGCTCTCGCAAATGAATAGTGTGAATGGTGCTATTAAAGTGGGCACCAGACACTGCTGCTTTTGGCAGTCTCCGGTGAATGCCGACGTGAAATACTTAGTTCTTGTGATGTATTTTCTACCCCTGATAAAGACCCTCGCGATTATCATCGTCGTCGTCGGCGGCGGCGGCGCTTTGGTAATAGCGACAACTCGCCATTGTATCACTTAAGGTGAGGTACCTTCCGCAAGCGACTGAGATGGCACTAAGCGATTGAAGCTGATTTGCCACCTCTTGTTTGATCAGCGTCATAAGGGCTTGAATGTAACTTGCGATGGGACACAGCAAGAAGTAGCGTCGCACTTTTAGTACTAAAATTTGAGATGGAGAACTGGGTCAAAGATGGGAAATTCATTCCGCCAAGTGTACAAATGGTGAAAATGAGGTGTGTGTGGGGAAGCATATTGCGCCAGTGACCGTGTGGCCTAATGGATAAGGCGTCGGACTTCGGATCCGAAGATTGCAGGTTCGAATCCTGTCATGGTCGAGTTTTTCCTGTTCTGCAAAAGATGCATGCTGTTTTAGTGTGTTGTTTGAGTACTGCAAAACTAGTTGAAAGTAGCTGCTGTCCGCTTCCTGGCTGCAAAACCGGCGTCTACCTGAAGCACAAGCAACACAAGGGTGATCTGTAGCGAAATTTTCGGCACAGTGCCGTTCAGGAGAGTTTTTGTTGCAACTACTGCATCTGATTCAGGACCCAAGGGCTACGCCACAGGCGTCTGCGCACAGTCGAGCATGTGTGTTGAATAATGGTGCTGATAGCCACGTATCATTTCAAGCAGATTTGATGCCTTTCGGAGACAATTTTTCATTAAATAGGATTGTAGCTGATTTGTGGCAGCAGGAAATAAGCTGTAGTCAAAAGAATCTTCAATAGATGGTCGCAGGTCAAATCAGTATTGTATGGCTCGTAACCCTTGTGTACAGCCCGGCTAGCTCAGTCGGTAGAGCATGAGACTCTTAATCTCAGGGTCGTGGGTTCGAGCCCCACGCTGGGCGGCTCAAAATTTTGTGTCTACGCGGATCCAACATGCGCCCCTCTCGTGAGCCTTGCGTGATGAACGTAACGGGTTACGACGATGCCTAGCTTCGGATGAATATCAGAGGAACGGTATTTGAAGCTGAAAGTAACTCTGAAATGAAATAAATTTGTTTTGGAATTTAATTTGTACATCGATATGATGTGAGATGTGTAGGAAAGCAGCAGCTGTGCTAACGAAATGCAAATAATGGTCGCTCATGCGGTGCGTTTCGAGCTGAAGGGCTCCGATTCACTAGTCTGTAAGAACAAAGTACCCGAAAAGCGCGCTAGGAGGCGCCTCCTTAGCTCAGTGGCAGAGCGCTGGTCTAGTAAACCAGAGGTCGTGAGTTCGATCCTCACAGGAGGCAAATGAATTTTGTAACAGCCCCTCCCACCGTGGCCCTTTCGAAAAAAGCGGTCAAGGATATAAAAATTATGAATGGGTGCGGTATTTAAGAAATGCTCTCGCAAATGAATAGTGTGAATGGTGCTATTAAAGTGGGCACCAGACACTGCTGCTTTTGGCAGTCTCCGGTGAATGCCGACGTGAAATACTTAGTTCTTGTGATGTATTTTCTACCCCTGATAAAGACCATCGCGATTATCATCGTCGTCGTCGTCGTCGTCGTCGGCGGCGGCGGCGGCGCTTTGGTAATAGCGACAACTCGCCATTGTATCACTTAAGGTGAGGTACCTTCCGCAAGCGACTGAGATGGCACTAAGCGATTGAAGCTGATTTGCCACCTCTTGTTTGATCAGCGTCATAAGGGCTTGAATGTAACTTGCGATGGGACACAGCAAGAAGTAGCGTCGCACTTTTAGTACTAAAATTTGAGATGGAGAACTGGGTCAAAGATGGGAAATTCATTCCGCCAAGTGTACAAATGGTGAAAATGAGG
Source organism: Schistocerca cancellata (assembly GCF_023864275.1). Taxonomy (NCBI): domain Eukaryota; kingdom Metazoa; phylum Arthropoda; class Insecta; order Orthoptera; family Acrididae; genus Schistocerca; species Schistocerca cancellata. The sequence goes on along the minus strand of NC_064633.1, from coordinate 81,463,366 downwards.
TGTGTGTGGGGAAGCATATTGCGCCAGTGACCGTGTGGCCTAATGGATAAGGCGTCGGACTTCGGATCCGAAGATTGCAGGTTCGAATCCTGTCACGGTCGAGTTTTTCCTGTTCTGCAAAAGATGCATGCTGTTTTAGTGTGTTGTTTGAGTACTGCAAAACTAGTTGAAAGTAGCTGCTGTCCGCTTCCTGGCTGCAAAACCGGCGTCTACCTGAAGCACAAGCAAGACAAGGGTGATGTGTAGCGAAATTTTCGGCACAGTGCCGTTCAGGAGAGTTTTTGTTGCAACTACTGCATCTGATTCAGGACCCAAGGGCTACGCCACAGGCGTCTGCGCACAGTCGAGCATGTGTGTTGAATAATGGTGCTGATAGCCACGTATCATTTCAAGCAGATTTGATGCCTTTCGGAGACAATTTTTCATTAAATAGGATTGTAGCTGATTTGTGGCAGCAGGAAATAAGCTGTAGTCAAAAGAATCTTCAATAGATGGTCGCAGGTCAAATCAGTATTGTATGGCTCGTAACCCTTGTGTACAGCCCGGCTAGCTCAGTCGGTAGAGCATGAGACTCTTAATCTCAGGGTCGTGGGTTCGAGCCCCACGCTGGGCGGCTCAAAATTTTGTGTCTACGCGGATCCAACATGCGCCCCTCTCGTGAGCCTTGCGTGATGAACGTAACGGGTTACGACGATGCCTAGCTTCGGATGAATATCAGAGGAACGGTATTTGAAGCTGAAAGTAACTCTGAAATGAAATAAATTTGTTTTGGAATTTAATTTGTACATCGATATGGTGTGAGATGTGTAGGAAAGCAGCAGCTGTGCTAACGAAATGCAAATAATGGTCGCTCATGCGGTGCGTTTCGAGCTGAAGGGCTCCGATTCACTAGTCTGTAAGAACAAAGTACCCGAAAAGCGCGCTAGGAGGCGCCTCCTTAGCTCAGTGGCAGAGCGCTGGTCTAGTAAACCAGAGGTCGTGAGTTCGATCCTCACAGGAGGCAAATGAATTTTGTAACAGCCCCTCCCACCGTGGCCCTTTCGAAAAAAGCGGTCAAGGATATAAAAATTATGAATGGGTGCGGTATTTAAGAAATGCTCTCGCAAATGAATAGTGTGAATGGTGCTATTAAAGTGGGCACCAGACACTGCTGCTTTTGGCAGTCTCCGGTGAATGCCGACGTGAAATACTTAGTTCTTGTGATGTATTTTCTACCCCTGATAAAGACCATCGCGATTATCATCGTCGTCGTCGTCGTCGTCGTCGGCGGCGGCGGCGGCGCTTTGGTAATAGCGACAACTCGCCATTGTATCACTTAAGGTGAGGTACCTTCCGCAAGCGACTGAGATGGCACTAAGCGATTGAAGCTGATTTGCCACCTCTTGTTTGATCAGCGTCATAAGGGCTTGAATGTAACTTGCGATGGGACACAGCAAGAAGTAGCGTCGCACTTTTAGTACTAAAATTTGAGATGGAGAACTGGGTCAAAGATGGGAAATTCATTCCGCCAAGTGTACAAATGGTGAAAATGAGGTGTGTGTGGGGAAGCATATTGCGCCAGTGACCGTGTGGCCTAATGGATAAGGCGTCGGACTTCGGATCCGAAGATTGCAGGTTCGAATCCTGTCACGGTCGAGTTTTTCCTGTTCTGCAAAAGATGCATGCTGTTTTAGTGTGTTGTTTGAGTACTGCAAAACTAGTTGAAAGTAGCTGCTGTCCGCTTCCTGGCTGCAAAACCGGCGTCTACCTGAAGCACAAGCAACACAAGGGTGATCTGTAGCGAAATTTTCGGCACAGTGCCGTTCAGGAGAGTTTTTGTTGCAACTAGTGCATCTGATTCAGGACCCAAGGGCTACGCCACAGGCGTCTGCGCACAGTCGAGCATGTGTGTTGAATAATGGTGCTGATAGCCACGTATCATTTCAAGCAGATTTGATGCCTTTCGGAGACAATTTTTCATTAAATAGGATTGTAGCTGATTTGTGGCAGCAGGAAATAAGCTGTAGTCAAAAGAATCTTCAATAGATGGTCGCAGGTCAAATCAGTATTGTATGGCTCGTAACCCTTGTGTACAGCCCGGCTAGCTCAGTCGGTAGAGCATGAGACTCTTAATCTCAGGGTCGTGGGTTCGAGCCCCACGCTGGGCGGCTCAAAATTTTGTGTCTACGCGGATCCAACATGCGCCCCTCTCGTGAGCCTTGCGTGATGAACGTAACGGGTTACGACGATGCCTAGCTTCGGATGAATATCAGAGGAACGGTATTTGAAGCTGAAAGTAACTCTGAAATGAAATAAATTTGTTTTGGAATTTAATTTGTACATCGATATGGTGTGAGATGTGTAGGAAAGCAGCAGCTGTGCTAACGAAATGCAAATAATGGTCGCTCATGCGGTGCGTTTCGAGCTGAAGGGCTCCGATTGACTAGTCTGTAAGAACAAAGTACCCGAAAAGCGCGCTAGGAGGCGCCTCCTTAGCTCAGTGGCAGAGCGCTGGTCTAGTAAACCAGAGGTCGTGAGTTCGATCCTCACAGGAGGCAAATGAATTTTGTAACAGCCCCTCCCACCGTGGCCCTTTCGAAAAAAGCGGTCAAGGATATAAAAATTATGAATGGGTGCGGTATTTAAGAAATGCTCTCGCAAATGAATAGTGTGAATGGTGCTATTAAAGTGGGCACCAGACACTGCTGCTTTTGGCAGTCTCCGGTGAATGCCGACGTGAAATACTTAGTTCTTGTGATGTATTTTCTACCCCTGATAAAGACCCTCGCGATTATCATCGTCGTCGTCGGCGGCGGCGGCGCTTTGGTAATAGCGACAACTCGCCATTGTATCACTTAAGGTGAGGTACCTTCCGCAAGCGACTGAGATGGCACTAAGCGATTGAAGCTGATTTGCCACCTCTTGTTTGATCAGCGTCATAAGGGCTTGAATGTAACTTGCGATGGGACACAGCAAGAAGTAGCGTCGCACTTTTAGTACTAAAATTTGAGATGGAGAACTGGGTCAAAGATGGGAAATTCATTCCGCCAAGTGTACAAATGGTGAAAATGAGGTGTGTGTGGGGAAGCATATTGCGCCAGTGACCGTGTGGCCTAATGGATAAGGCGTCGGACTTCGGATCCGAAGATTGCAGGTTCGAATCCTGTCATGGTCGAGTTTTTCCTGTTCTGCAAAAGATGCATGCTGTTTTAGTGTGTTGTTTGAGTACTGCAAAACTAGTTGAAAGTAGCTGCTGTCCGCTTCCTGGCTGCAAAACCGGCGTCTACCTGAAGCACAAGCAACACAAGGGTGATCTGTAGCGAAATTTTCGGCACAGTGCCGTTCAGGAGAGTTTTTGTTGCAACTACTGCATCTGATTCAGGACCCAAGGGCTACGCCACAGGCGTCTGCGCACAGTCGAGCATGTGTGTTGAATAATGGTGCTGATAGCCACGTATCATTTCAAGCAGATTTGATGCCTTTCGGAGACAATTTTTCATTAAATAGGATTGTAGCTGATTTGTGGCAGCAGGAAATAAGCTGTAGTCAAAAGAATCTTCAATAGATGGTCGCAGGTCAAATCAGTATTGTATGGCTCGTAACCCTTGTGTACAGCCCGGCTAGCTCAGTCGGTAGAGCATGAGACTCTTAATCTCAGGGTCGTGGGTTCGAGCCCCACGCTGGGCGGCTCAAAATTTTGTGTCTACGCGGATCCAACATGCGCCCCTCTCGTGAGCCTTGCGTGATGAACGTAACGGGTTACGACGATGCCTAGCTTCGGATGAATATCAGAGGAACGGTATTTGAAGCTGAAAGTAACTCTGAAATGAAATAAATTTGTTTTGGAATTTAATTTGTACATCGATATGATGTGAGATGTGTAGGAAAGCAGCAGCTGTGCTAACGAAATGCAAATAATGGTCGCTCATGCGGTGCGTTTCGAGCTGAAGGGCTCCGATTCACTAGTCTGTAAGAACAAAGTACCCGAAAAGCGCGCTAGGAGGCGCCTCCTTAGCTCAGTGGCAGAGCGCTGGTCTAGTAAACCAGAGGTCGTGAGTTCGATCCTCACAGGAGGCAAATGAATTTTGTAACAGCCCCTCCCACCGTGGCCCTTTCGAAAAAAGCGGTCAAGGATATAAAAATTATGAATGGGTGCGGTATTTAAGAAATGCTCTCGCAAATGAATAGTGTGAATGGTGCTATTAAAGTGGGCACCAGACACTGCTGCTTTTGGCAGTCTCCGGTGAATGCCGACGTGAAATACTTAGTTCTTGTGATGTATTTTCTACCCCTGATAAAGACCATCGCGATTATCATCGTCGTCGTCGTCGTCGTCGTCGGCGGCGGCGGCGGCGCTTTGGTAATAGCGACAACTCGCCATTGTATCACTTAAGGTGAGGTACCTTCCGCAAGCGACTGAGATGGCACTAAGCGATTGAAGCTGATTTGCCACCTCTTGTTTGATCAGCGTCATAAGGGCTTGAATGTAACTTGCGATGGGACACAGCAAGAAGTAGCGTCGCACTTTTAGTACTAAAATTTGAGATGGAGAACTGGGTCAAAGATGGGAAATTCATTCCGCCAAGTGTACAAATGGTGAAAATGAGGTGTGTGTGGGGAAGCATATTGCGCCAGTGACCGTGTGGCCTAATGGATAAGGCGTCGGACTTCGGATCCGAAGATTGCAGGTTCGAATCCTGTCACGGTCGAGTTTTTCCTGTTCTGCAAAAGATGCATGCTGTTTTAGTGTGTTGTTTGAGTACTGCAAAACTAGTTGAAAGTAGCTGCTGTCCGCTTCCTGGCTGCAAAACCGGCGTCTACCTGAAGCACAAGCAAGACAAGGGTGATGTGTAGCGAAATTTTCGGCACAGTGCCGTTCAGGAGAGTTTTTGTTGCAACTACTGCATCTGATTCAGGACCCAAGGGCTACGCCACAGGCGTCTGCGCACAGTCGAGCATGTGTGTTGAATAATGGTGCTGATAGCCACGTATCATTTCAAGCAGATTTGATGCCTTTCGGAGACAATTTTTCATTAAATAGGATTGTAGCTGATTTGTGGCAGCAGGAAATAAGCTGTAGTCAAAAGAATCTTCAATAGATGGTCGCAGGTCAAATCAGTATTGTATGGCTCGTAACCCTTGTGTACAGCCCGGCTAGCTCAGTCGGTAGAGCATGAGACTCTTAATCTCAGGGTCGTGGGTTCGAGCCCCACGCTGGGCGGCTCAAAATTTTGTGTCTACGCGGATCCAACATGCGCCCCTCTCGTGAGCCTTGCGTGATGAACGTAACGGGTTACGACGATGCCTAGCTTCGGATGAATATCAGAGGAACGGTATTTGAAGCTGAAAGTAACTCTGAAATGAAATAAATTTGTTTTGGAATTTAATTTGTACATCGATATGGTGTGAGATGTGTAGGAAAGCAGCAGCTGTGCTAACGAAATGCAAATAATGGTCGCTCATGCGGTGCGTTTCGAGCTGAAGGGCTCCGATTGACTAGTCTGTAAGAACAAAGTACCCGAAAAGCGCGCTAGGAGGCGCCTCCTTAGCTCAGTGGCAGAGCGCTGGTCTAGTAAACCAGAGGTCGTGAGTTCGATCCTCACAGGAGGCAAATGAATTTTGTAACAGCCCCTCCCACCGTGGCCCTTTCGAAAAAAGCGGTCAAGGATATAAAAATTATGAATGGGTGCGGTATTTAAGAAATGCTCTCGCAAATGAATAGTGTGAATGGTGCTATTAAAGTGGGCACCAGACACTGCTGCTTTTGGCAGTCTCCGGTGAATGCCGACGTGAAATACTTAGTTCTTGTGATGTATTTTCTACCCCTGATAAAGACCCTCGCGATTATCATCGTCGTCGTCGGCGGCGGCGGCGCTTTGGTAATAGCGACAACTCGCCATTGTATCACTTAAGGTGAGGTACCTTCCGCAAGCGACTGAGATGGCACTAAGCGATTGAAGCTGATTTGCCACCTCTTGTTTGATCAGCGTCATAAGGGCTTGAATGTAACTTGCGATGGGACACAGCAAGAAGTAGCGTCGCACTTTTAGTACTAAAATTTGAGATGGAGAACTGGGTCAAAGATGGGAAATTCATTCCGCCAAGTGTACAAATGGTGAAAATGAGGTGTGTGTGGGGAAGCATATTGCGCCAGTGACCGTGTGGCCTAATGGATAAGGCGTCGGACTTCGGATCCGAAGATTGCAGGTTCGAATCCTGTCATGGTCGAGTTTTTCCTGTTCTGCAAAAGATGCATGCTGTTTTAGTGTGTTGTTTGAGTACTGCAAAACTAGTTGAAAGTAGCTGCTGTCCGCTTCCTGGCTGCAAAACCGGCGTCTACCTGAAGCACAAGCAACACAAGGGTGATCTGTAGCGAAATTTTCGGCACAGTGCCGTTCAGGAGAGTTTTTGTTGCAACTACTGCATCTGATTCAGGACCCAAGGGCTACGCCACAGGCGTCTGCGCACAGTCGAGCATGTGTGTTGAATAATGGTGCTGATAGCCACGTATCATTTCAAGCAGATTTGATGCCTTTCGGAGACAATTTTTCATTAAATAGGATTGTAGCTGATTTGTGGCAGCAGGAAATAAGCTGTAGTCAAAAGAATCTTCAATAGATGGTCGCAGGTCAAATCAGTATTGTATGGCTCGTAACCCTTGTGTACAGCCCGGCTAGCTCAGTCGGTAGAGCATGAGACTCTTAATCTCAGGGTCGTGGGTTCGAGCCCCACGCTGGGCGGCTCAAAATTTTGTGTCTACGCGGATCCAACATGCGCCCCTCTCGTGAGCCTTGCGTGATGAACGTAACGGGTTACGACGATGCCTAGCTTCGGATGAATATCAGAGGAACGGTATTTGAAGCTGAAAGTAACTCTGAAATGAAATAAATTTGTTTTGGAATTTAATTTGTACATCGATATGATGTGAGATGTGTAGGAAAGCAGCAGCTGTGCTAACGAAATGCAAATAATGGTCGCTCATGCGGTGCGTTTCGAGCTGAAGGGCTCCGATTCACTAGTCTGTAAGAACAAAGTACCCGAAAAGCGCGCTAGGAGGCGCCTCCTTAGCTCAGTGGCAGAGCGCTGGTCTAGTAAACCAGAGGTCGTGAGTTCGATCCTCACAGGAGGCAAATGAATTTTGTAAAAGCCCCTCCCACCGTGGCCCTTTCGAAAAAAGCGGTCAAGGATATAAAAATTATGAATGGGTGCCGTATTTAAGAAATGCTCTCGCAAATGAATAGTGTGAATGGTGCTATTAAAGTGGGCACCAGACACTGCTGCTTTTGGCAGTCTCCGGTGAATGCCGACGTGAAATACTTAGTTCTTGTGATGTATTTTCTACCCCTGATAAAGACCCTCGCGATTATCATCGTCGTCGTCGGCGGCGGCGGCGCTTTGGTAATAGCGACAACTCGCCATTGTATCACTTAAGGTGAGGTACCTTCCGCAAGCGACTGAGATGGCACTAAGCGATTGAAGCTGATTTGCCACCTCTTGTTTGATCAGCGTCATAAGGGCTTGAATGTAACTTGCGATGGGACACAGCAAGAAGTAGCGTCGCACTTTTAGTACTAAAATTTGAGATGGAGAACTGGGTCAAAGATGGGAAATTCATTCCGCCAAGTGTACAAATGGTGAAAATGAGGTGTGTGTGGGGAAGCATATTGCGCCAGTGACCGTGTGGCCTAATGGATAAGGCGTCGGACTTCGGATCCGAAGATTGCAGGTTCGAATCCTGTCATGGTCGAGTTTTTCCTGTTCTGCAAAAGATGCATGCTGTTTTAGTGTGTTGTTTGAGTACTGCAAAACTAGTTGAAAGTAGCTGCTGTCCGCTTCCTGGCTGCAAAACCGGCGTCTACCTGAAGCACAAGCAACACAAGGGTGATCTGTAGCGAAATTTTCGGCACAGTGCCGTTCAGGAGAGTTTTTGTTGCAACTACTGCATCTGATTCAGGACCCAAGGGCTACGCCACAGGCGTCTGCGCACAGTCGAGCATGTGTGTTGAATAATGGTGCTGATAGCCACGTATCATTTCAAGCAGATTTGATGCCTTTCGGAGACAATTTTTCATTAAATAGGATTGTAGCTGATTTGTGGCAGCAGGAAATAAGCTGTAGTCAAAAGAATCTTCAATAGATGGTCGCAGGTCAAATCAGTATTGTATGGCTCGTAACCCTTGTGTACAGCCCGGCTAGCTCAGTCGGTAGAGCATGAGACTCTTAATCTCAGGGTCGTGGGTTCGAGCCCCACGCTGGGCGGCTCAAAATTTTGTGTCTACGCGGATCCAACATGCGCCCCTCTCGTGAGCCTTGCGTGATGAACGTAACGGGTTACGACGATGCCTAGCTTCGGATGAATATCAGAGGAACGGTATTTGAAGCTGAAAGTAACTCTGAAATGAAATAAATTTGTTTTGGAATTTAATTTGTACATCGATATGATGTGAGATGTGTAGGAAAGCAGCAGCTGTGCTAACGAAATGCAAATAATGGTCGCTCATGCGGTGCGTTTCGAGCTGAAGGGCTCCGATTCACTAGTCTGTAAGAACAAAGTACCCGAAAAGCGCGCTAGGAGGCGCCTCCTTAGCTCAGTGGCAGAGCGCTGGTCTAGTAAACCAGAGGTCGTGAGTTCGATCCTCACAGGAGGCAAATGAATTTTGTAAAAGCCCCTCCCACCGTGGCCCTTTCGAAAAAAGCGGTCAAGGATATAAAAATTATGAATGGGTGCCGTATTTAAGAAATGCTCTCGCAAATGAATAGTGTGAATGGTGCTATTAAAGTGGGCACCAGACACTGCTGCTTTTGGCAGTCTCCGGTGAATGCCGACGTGAAATACTTAGTTCTTGTGATGTATTTTCTACCCCTGATAAAGACCCTCGCGATTATCATCGTCGTCGTCGGCGGCGGCGGCGCTTTGGTAATAGCGACAACTCGCCATTGTATCACTTAAGGTGAGGTACCTTCCGCAAGCGACTGAGATGGCACTAAGCGATTGAAGCTGATTTGCCACCTCTTGTTTGATCAGCGTCATAAGGGCTTGAATGTAACTTGCGATGGGACACAGCAAGAAGTAGCGTCGCACTTTTAGTACTAAAATTTGAGATGGAGAACTGGGTCAAAGATGGGAAATTCATTCCGCCAAGTGTACAAATGGTGAAAATGAGGTGTGTGTGGGGAAGCATATTGCGCCAGTGACCGTGTGGCCTAATGGATAAGGCGTCGGACTTCGGATCCGAAGATTGCAGGTTCGAATCCTGTCATGGTCGAGTTTTTCCTGTTCTGCAAAAGATGCATGCTGTTTTAGTGTGTTGTTTGAGTACTGCAAAACTAGTTGAAAGTAGCTGCTGTCCGCTTCCTGGCTGCAAAACCGGCGTCTACCTGAAGCACAAGCAACACAAGGGTGATCTGTAGCGAAATTTTCGGCACAGTGCCGTTCAGGAGAGTTTTTGTTGCAACTACTGCATCTGATTCAGGACCCAAGGGCTACGCCACAGGCGTCTGCGCACAGTCGAGCATGTGTGTTGAATAATGGTGCTGATAGCCACGTATCATTTCAAGCAGATTTGATGCCTTTCGGAGACAATTTTTCATTAAATAGGATTGTAGCTGATTTGTGGCAGCAGGAAATAAGCTGTAGTCAAAAGAATCTTCAATAGATGGTCGCAGGTCAAATCAGTATTGTATGGCTCGTAACCCTTGTGTACAGCCCGGCTAGCTCAGTCGGTAGAGCATGAGACTCTTAATCTCAGGGTCGTGGGTTCGAGCCCCACGCTGGGCGGCTCAAAATTTTGTGTCTACGCGGATCCAACATGCGCCCCTCTCGTGAGCCTTGCGTGATGAACGTAACGGGTTACGACGATGCCTAGCTTCGGATGAATATCAGAGGAACGGTATTTGAAGCTGAAAGTAACTCTGAAATGAAATAAATTTGTTTTGGAATTTAATTTGTACATCGATATGATGTGAGATGTGTAGGAAAGCAGCAGCTGTGCTAACGAAATGCAAATAATGGTCGCTCATGCGGTGCGTTTCGAGCTGAAGGGCTCCGATTCACTAGTCTGTAAGAACAAAGTACCCGAAAAGCGCGCTAGGAGGCGCCTCCTTAGCTCAGTGGCAGAGCGCTGGTCTAGTAAACCAGAGGTCGTGAGTTCGATCCTCACAGGAGGCAAATGAATTTTGTAAAAGCCCCTCCCACCGTGGCCCTTTCGAAAAAAGCGGTCAAGGATATAAAAATTATGAATGGGTGCCGTATTTAAGAAATGCTCTCGCAAATGAATAGTGTGAATGGTGCTATTAAAGTGGGCACCAGACACTGCTGCTTTTGGCAGTCTCCGGTGAATGCCGACGTGAAATACTTAGTTCTTGTGATGTATTTTCTACCCCTGATAAAGACCCTCGCGATTATCATCGTCGTCGTCGGCGGCGGCGGCGCTTTGGTAATAGCGACAACTCGCCATTGTATCACTTAAGGTGAGGTACCTTCCGCAAGCGACTGAGATGGCACTAAGCGATTGAAGCTGATTTGCCACCTCTTGTTTGATCAGCGTCATAAGGGCTTGAATGTAACTTGCGATGGGACACAGCAAGAAGTAGCGTCGCACTTTTAGTACTAAAATTTGAGATGGAGAACTGGGTCAAAGATGGGAAATTCATTCCGCCAAGTGTACAAATGGTGAAAATGAGGTGTGTGTGGGGAAGCATATTGCGCCAGTGACCGTGTGGCCTAATGGATAAGGCGTCGGACTTCGGATCCGAAGATTGCAGGTTCGAATCCTGTCATGGTCGAGTTTTTCCTGTTCTGCAAAAGATGCATGCTGTTTTAGTGTGTTGTTTGAGTACTGCAAAACTAGTTGAAAGTAGCTGCTGTCCGCTTCCTGGCTGCAAAACCGGCGTCTACCTGAAGCACAAGCAACACAAGGGTGATCTGTAGCGAAATTTTCGGCACAGTGCCGTTCAGGAGAGTTTTTGTTGCAACTACTGCATCTGATTCAGGACCCAAGGGCTACGCCACAGGCGTCTGCGCACAGTCGAGCATGTGTGTTGAATAATGGTGCTGATAGCCACGTATCATTTCAAGCAGATTTGATGCCTTTCGGAGACAATTTTTCATTAAATAGGATTGTAGCTGATTTGTGGCAGCAGGAAATAAGCTGTAGTCAAAAGAATCTTCAATAGATGGTCGCAGGTCAAATCAGTATTGTATGGCTCGTAACCCTTGTGTACAGCCCGGCTAGCTCAGTCGGTAGAGCATGAGACTGTTAATCTCAGGGTCGTGGGTTCGAGCCCCACGCTGGGCGGCTCAAAATTTTGTGTCTACGCGGATCCAACATGCGCCCCTCTCGTGAGCCTTGCGTGATGAACGTAACGGGTTACGACGATGCCTAGCTTCGGATGAATATCAGAGGAACGGTATTTGAAGCTGAAAGTAACTCTGAAATGAAATAAATTTGTTTTGGAATTTAATTTGTACATCGATATGGTGTGAGATGTGTAGGAAAGCAGCAGCTGTGCTAACGAAATGCAAATAATGGTCGCTCATGCGGTGCGTTTCGAGCTGAAGGGCTCCGATTGACTAGTCTGTAAGAACAAAGTACCCGAAAAGCGCGCTAGGAGGCGCCTCCTTAGCTCAGTGGCAGAGCGCTGGTCTAGTAAACCAGAGGTCGTGAGTTCGATCCTCACAGGAGGCAAATGAATTTAGTAACAGCCCCTCCCACCGTGGCCCTTTCGAAAAAAGCGGTCAAGGATATAAAAATTATGAATGGGTGCGGTATTTAAGAAATGCTCTCGCAAATGAATAGTGTGAATGGTGCTATTAAAGTGGGCACCAGACACTGCTGCTTTTGGCAGTCTCCGGTGAATGCCGACGTGAAATACTTAGTTCTTGTGATGTATTTTCTACCCCTGATAAAGACCCTCGCGATTATCATCGTCGTCGTCGGCGGCGGCGGCGCTTTGGTAATAGCGACAACTCGCCATTGTATCACTTAAGGTGAGGTACCTTCCGCAAGCGACTGAGATGGCACTAAGCGATTGAAGCTGATTTGCCACCTCTTGTTTGATCAGCGTCATAAGGGCTTGAATGTAACTTGCGATGGGACACAGCAAGAAGTAGCGTCGCACTTTTAGTACTAAAATTTGAGATGGAGAACTGGGTCAAAGATGGGAAATTCATTCCGCCAAGTGTACAAATGGTGAAAATGAGGTGTGTGTGGGGAAGCATATTGCGCCAGTGACCGTGTGGCCTAATGGATAAGGCGTCGGACTTCGGATCCGAAGATTGCAGGTTCGAATCCTGTCATGGTCGAGTTTTTCCTGTTCTGCAAAAGATGCATGCTGTTTTAGTGTGTTGTTTGAGTACTGCAAAACTAGTTGAAAGTAGCTGCTGTCCGCTTCCTGGCTGCAAAACCGGCGTCTACCTGAAGCACAAGCAACACAAGGGTGATCTGTAGCGAAATTTTCGGCACAGTGCCGTTCAGGAGAGTTTTTGTTGCAACTACTGCATCTGATTCAGGACCCAAGGGCTACGCCACAGGCGTCTGCGCACAGTCGAGCATGTGTGTTGAATAATGGTGCTGATAGCCACGTATCATTTCAAGCAGATTTGATGCCTTTCGGAGACAATTTTTCATTAAATAGGATTGTAGCTGATTTGTGGCAGCAGGAAATAAGCTGTAGTCAAAAGAATCTTCAATAGATGGTCGCAGGTCAAATCAGTATTGTATGGCTCGTAACCCTTGTGTACAGCCCGGCTAGCTCAGTCGGTAGAGCATGAGACTCTTAATCTCAGGGTCGTGGGTTCGAGCCCCACGCTGGGCGGCTCAAAATTTTGTGTCTACGCGGATCCAACATGCGCCCCTCTCGTGAGCCTTGCGTGATGAACGTAACGGGTTACGACGATGCCTAGCTTCGGATGAATATCAGAGGAACGGTATTTGAAGCTGAAAGTAACTCTGAAATGAAATAAATTTGTTTTGGAATTTAATTTGTACATCGATATGATGTGAGATGTGTAGGAAAGCAGCAGCTGTGCTAACGAAATGCAAATAATGGTCGCTCATGCGGTGCGTTTCGAGCTGAAGGGCTCCGATTCACTAGTCTGTAAGAACAAAGTACCCGAAAAGCGCGCTAGGAGGCGCCTCCTTAGCTCAGTGGCAGAGCGCTGGTCTAGTAAACCAGAGGTCGTGAGTTCGATCCTCACAGGAGGCAAATGAATTTTGTAACAGCCCCTCCCACCGTGGCCCTTTCGAAAAAAGCGGTCAAGGATATAAAAATTATGAATGGGTGCGGTATTTAAGAAATGCTCTCGCAAATGAATAGTGTGAATGGTGCTATTAAAGTGGGCACCAGACACTGCTGCTTTTGGCAGTCTCCGGTGAATGCCGACGTGAAATACTTAGTTCTTGTGATGTATTTTCTACCCCTGATAAAGACCATCGCGATTATCATCGTCGTCGTCGTCGTCGTCGTCGTCGTCGTCGTCGGCGGCGGCGGCGCTTTGGTAATAGCGACAACTCGCCATTGTATCACTTAAGGTGAGGTACCTTCCGCAAGCGACTGAGATGGCACTAAGCGATTGAAGCTGATTTGCCACCTCTTGTTTGATCAGCGTCATAAGGGCTTGAATGTAACTTGCGATGGGACACAGCAAGAAGTAGCGTCGCACTTTTAGTACTAAAATTTGAGATGGAGAACTGGGTCAAAGATGGGAAATTCATTCCGCCAAGTGTACAAATGGTGAAAATGAGGTGTGTGTGGGGAAGCATATTGCGCCAGTGACCGTGTGGCCTAATGGATAAGGCGTCGGACTTCGGATCCGAAGATTGCAGGTTCGAATCCTGTCACGGTCGAGTTTTTCCTGTTCTGCAAAAGATGCATGCTGTTTTAGTGTGTTGTTTGAGTACTGCAAAACTAGTTGAAAGTAGCTGCTGTCCGCTTCCTGGCTGCAAAACCGGCGTCTACCTGAAGCACAAGCAAGACAAGGGTGATGTGTAGCGAAATTTTCGGCACAGTGCCGTTCAGGAGAGTTTTTGTTGCAACTACTGCATCTGATTCAGGACCCAAGGGCTACGCCACAGGCGTCTGCGCACAGTCGAGCATGTGTGTTGAATAATGGTGCTGATAGCCACGTATCATTTCAAGCAGATTTGATGCCTTTCGGAGACAATTTTTCATTAAATAGGATTGTAGCTGATTTGTGGCAGCAGGAAATAAGCTGTAGTCAAAAGAATCTTCAATAGATGGTCGCAGGTCAAATCAGTATTGTATGGCTCGTAACCCTTGTGTACAGCCCGGCTAGCTCAGTCGGTAGAGCATGAGACTCTTAATCTCAGGGTCGTGGGTTCGAGCCCCACGCTGGGCGGCTCAAAATTTTGTGTCTACGCGGATCCAACATGCGCCCCTCTCGTGAGCCTTGCGTGATGAACGTAACGGGTTACGACGATGCCTAGCTTCGGATGAATATCAGAGGAACGGTATTTGAAGCTGAAAGTAACTCTGAAATGAAATAAATTTGTTTTGGAATTTAATTTGTACATCGATATGATGTGAGATGTGTAGGAAAGCAGCAGCTGTGCTAACGAAATGCAAATAATGGTCGCTCATGCGGTGCGTTTCGAGCTGAAGGGCTCCGATTCACTAGTCTGTAAGAACAAAGTACCCGAAAAGCGCGCTAGGAGGCGCCTCCTTAGCTCAGTGGCAGAGCGCTGGTCTAGTAAACCAGAGGTCGTGAGTTCGATCCTCACAGGAGGCAAATGAATTTTGTAAAAGCCCCTCCCACCGTGGCCCTTTCGAAAAAAGCGGTCAAGGATATAAAAATTATGAATGGGTGCCGTATTTAAGAAATGCTCTCGCAAATGAATAGTGTGAATGGTGCTATTAAAGTGGGCACCAGACACTGCTGCTTTTGGCAGTCTCCGGTGAATGCCGACGTGAAATACTTAGTTCTTGTGATGTATTTTCTACCCCTGATAAAGACCCTCGCGATTATCATCGTCGTCGTCGGCGGCGGCGGCGCTTTGGTAATAGCGACAACTCGCCATTGTATCACTTAAGGTGAGGTACCTTCCGCAAGCGACTGAGATGGCACTAAGCGATTGAAGCTGATTTGCCACCTCTTGTTTGATCAGCGTCATAAGGGCTTGAATGTAACTTGCGATGGGACACAGCAAGAAGTAGCGTCGCACTTTTAGTACTAAAATTTGAGATGGAGAACTGGGTCAAAGATGGGAAATTCATTCCGCCAAGTGTACAAATGGTGAAAATGAGGTGTGTGTGGGGAAGCATATTGCGCCAGTGACCGTGTGGCCTAATGGATAAGGCGTCGGACTTCGGATCCGAAGATTGCAGGTTCGAATCCTGTCATGGTCGAGTTTTTCCTGTTCTGCAAAAGATGCATGCTGTTTTAGTGTGTTGTTTGAGTACTGCAAAACTAGTTGAAAGTAGCTGCTGTCCGCTTCCTGGCTGCAAAACCGGCGTCTACCTGAAGCACAAGCAACACAAGGGTGATCTGTAGCGAAATTTTCGGCACAGTGCCGTTCAGGAGAGTTTTTGTTGCAACTACTGCATCTGATTCAGGACCCAAGGGCTACGCCACAGGCGTCTGCGCACAGTCGAGCATGTGTGTTGAATAATGGTGCTGATAGCCACGTATCATTTCAAGCAGATTTGATGCCTTTCGGAGACAATTTTTCATTAAATAGGATTGTAGCTGATTTGTGGCAGCAGGAAATAAGCTGTAGTCAAAAGAATCTTCAATAGATGGTCGCAGGTCAAATCAGTATTGTATGGCTCGTAACCCTTGTGTACAGCCCGGCTAGCTCAGTCGGTAGAGCATGAGACTGTTAATCTCAGGGTCGTGGGTTCGAGCCCCACGCTGGGCGGCTCAAAATTTTGTGTCTACGCGGATCCAACATGCGCCCCTCTCGTGAGCCTTGCGTGATGAACGTAACGGGTTACGACGATGCCTAGCTTCGGATGAATATCAGAGGAACGGTATTTGAAGCTGAAAGTAACTCTGAAATGAAATAAATTTGTTTTGGAATTTAATTTGTACATCGATATGGTGTGAGATGTGTAGGAAAGCAGCAGCTGTGCTAACGAAATGCAAATAATGGTCGCTCATGCGGTGCGTTTCGAGCTGAAGGGCTCCGATTGACTAGTCTGTAAGAACAAAGTACCCGAAAAGCGCGCTAGGAGGCGCCTCCTTAGCTCAGTGGCAGAGCGCTGGTCTAGTAAACCAGAGGTCGTGAGTTCGATCCTCACAGGAGGCAAATGAATTTAGTAACAGCCCCTCCCACCGTGGCCCTTTCGAAAAAAGCGGTCAAGGATATAAAAATTATGAATGGGTGCGGTATTTAAGAAATGCTCTCGCAAATGAATAGTGTGAATGGTGCTATTAAAGTGGGCACCAGACACTGCTGCTTTTGGCAGTCTCCGGTGAATGCCGACGTGAAATACTTAGTTCTTGTGATGTATTTTCTACCCCTGATAAAGACCCTCGCGATTATCATCGTCGTCGTCGGCGGCGGCGGCGCTTTGGTAATAGCGACAACTCGCCATTGTATCACTTAAGGTGAGGTACCTTCCGCAAGCGACTGAGATGGCACTAAGCGATTGAAGCTGATTTGCCACCTCTTGTTTGATCAGCGTCATAAGGGCTTGAATGTAACTTGCGATGGGACACAGCAAGAAGTAGCGTCGCACTTTTAGTACTAAAATTTGAGATGGAGAACTGGGTCAAAGATGGGAAATTCATTCCGCCAAGTGTACAAATGGTGAAAATGAGGTGTGTGTGGGGAAGCATATTGCGCCAGTGACCGTGTGGCCTAATGGATAAGGCGTCGGACTTCGGATCCGAAGATTGCAGGTTCGAATCCTGTCATGGTCGAGTTTTTCCTGTTCTGCAAAAGATGCATGCTGTTTTAGTGTGTTGTTTGAGTACTGCAAAACTAGTTGAAAGTAGCTGCTGTCCGCTTCCTGGCTGCAAAACCGGCGTCTACCTGAAGCACAAGCAACACAAGGGTGATCTGTAGCGAAATTTTCGGCACAGTGCCGTTCAGGAGAGTTTTTGTTGCAACTACTGCATCTGATTCAGGACCCAAGGGCTACGCCACAGGCGTCTGCGCACAGTCGAGCATGTGTGTTGAATAATGGTGCTGATAGCCACGTATCATTTCAAGCAGATTTGATGCCTTTCGGAGACAATTTTTCATTAAATAGGATTGTAGCTGATTTGTGGCAGCAGGAAATAAGCTGTAGTCAAAAGAATCTTCAATAGATGGTCGCAGGTCAAATCAGTATTGTATGGCTCGTAACCCTTGTGTACAGCCCGGCTAGCTCAGTCGGTAGAGCATGAGACTCTTAATCTCAGGGTCGTGGGTTCGAGCCCCACGCTGGGCGGCTCAAAATTTTGTGTCTACGCGGATCCAACATGCGCCCCTCTCGTGAGCCTTGCGTGATGAACGTAACGGGTTACGACGATGCCTAGCTTCGGATGAATATCAGAGGAACGGTATTTGAAGCTGAAAGTAACTCTGAAATGAAATAAATTTGTTTTGGAATTTAATTTGTACATCGATATGATGTGAGATGTGTAGGAAAGCAGCAGCTGTGCTAACGAAATGCAAATAATGGTCGCTCATGCGGTGCGTTTCGAGCTGAAGGGCTCCGATTCACTAGTCTGTAAGAACAAAGTACCCGAAAAGCGCGCTAGGAGGCGCCTCCTTAGCTCAGTGGCAGAGCGCTGGTCTAGTAAACCAGAGGTCGTGAGTTCGATCCTCACAGGAGGCAAATGAATTTTGTAACAGCCCCTCCCACCGTGGCCCTTTCGAAAAAAGCGGTCAAGGATATAAAAATTATGAATGGGTGCGGTATTTAAGAAATGCTCTCGCAAATGAATAGTGTGAATGGTGCTATTAAAGTGGGCACCAGACACTGCTGCTTTTGGCAGTCTCCGGTGAATGCCGACGTGAAATACTTAGTTCTTGTGATGTATTTTCTACCCCTGATAAAGACCATCGCGATTATCATCGTCGTCGTCGTCGTCGTCGTCGTCGTCGTCGTCGGCGGCGGCGGCGCTTTGGTAATAGCGACAACTCGCCATTGTATCACTTAAGGTGAGGTACCTTCCGCAAGCGACTGAGATGGCACTAAGCGATTGAAGCTGATTTGCCACCTCTTGTTTGATCAGCGTCATAAGGGCTTGAATGTAACTTGCGATGGGACACAGCAAGAAGTAGCGTCGCACTTTTAGTACTAAAATTTGAGATGGAGAACTGGGTCAAAGATGGGAAATTCATTCCGCCAAGTGTACAAATGGTGAAAATGAGGTGTGTGTGGGGAAGCATATTGCGCCAGTGACCGTGTGGCCTAATGGATAAGGCGTCGGACTTCGGATCCGAAGATTGCAGGTTCGAATCCTGTCACGGTCGAGTTTTTCCTGTTCTGCAAAAGATGCATGCTGTTTTAGTGTGTTGTTTGAGTACTGCAAAACTAGTTGAAAGTAGCTGCTGTCCGCTTCCTGGCTGCAAAACCGGCGTCTACCTGAAGCACAAGCAAGACAAGGGTGATGTGTAGCGAAATTTTCGGCACAGTGCCGTTCAGGAGAGTTTTTGTTGCAACTACTGCATCTTATTCAGGACCCAAGGGCTACGCCACAGGCGTCTGCGCACAGTCGAGCATGTGTGTTGAATAATGGTGCTGATAGCCACGTATCATTTCAAGCAGATTTGATGCCTTTCGGAGACAATTTTTCATTAAATAGGATTGTAGCTGATTTGTGGCAGCAGGAAATAAGCTGTAGTCAAAAGAATCTTCAATAGATGGTCGCAGGTCAAATCAGTATTGTATGGCTCGTAACCCTTGTGTACAGCCCGGCTAGCTCAGTCGGTAGAGCATGAGACTCTTAATCTCAGGGTCGTGGGTTCGAGCCCCACGCTGGGCGGCTCAAAATTTTGTGTCTACGCGGATCCAACATGCGCCCCTCTCGTGAGCCTTGCGTGATGAACGTAACGGGTTACGACGATGCCTAGCTTCGGATGAATATCAGAGGAACGGTATTTGAAGCTGAAAGTAACTCTGAAATGAAATAAATTTGTTTTGGAATTTAATTTGTACATCGATATGGTGTGAGATGTGTAGGAAAGCAGCAGCTGTGCTAACGAAATGCAAATAATGGTCGCTCATGCGGTGCGTTTCGAGCTGAAGGGCTCCGATTGACTAGTCTGTAAGAACAAAGTACCCGAAAAGCGCGCTAGGAGGCGCCTCCTTAGCTCAGTGGCAGAGCGCTGGTCTAGTAAACCAGAGGTCGTGAGTTCGATCCTCACAGGAGGCAAATGAATTTTGTAACAGCCCCTCCCACCGTGGCCCTTTCGAAAAAAGCGGTCAAGGATAAAAAAAATTATGAATGGGTGCGGTATTTAAGAAATGCTCTCGCAAATGAATAGTGTGAATGGTGCTATTAAAGTGGGCACCAGACACTGCTGCTTTTGGCAGTCTC
Source organism: Schistocerca cancellata (assembly GCF_023864275.1). Lineage (NCBI taxonomy): Eukaryota > Metazoa > Arthropoda > Insecta > Orthoptera > Acrididae > Schistocerca > Schistocerca cancellata. The sequence goes on along the minus strand of NC_064633.1, from coordinate 81,443,892 downwards.
CGGTGAATGCCGACGTGAAATACTTAGTTCTTGTGATGTATTTTCTACCCCTGATAAAGACCCTCGCGATTATCATCGTCGTCGTCGTCGGCGGCGGCGGCGCTTTGGTAATAGCGACAACTCGCCATTGTATCACTTAAGGTGAGGTACCTTCCGCAAGCGACTGAGATGGCACTAAGCGATTGAAGCTGATTTGCCACCTCTTGTTTGATCAGCGTCATAAGGGCTTGAATGTAACTTGCGATGGGACACAGCAAGAAGTAGCGTCGCACTTTTAGTACTAAAATTTGAGATGGAGAACTGGGTCAAAGATGGGAAATTCATTCCGCCAAGTGTACAAATGGTGAAAATGAGGTGTGTGTGGGGAAGCATATTGCGCCAGTGACCGTGTGGCCTAATGGATAAGGCGTCGGACTTCGGATCCGAAGATTGCAGGTTCGAATCCTGTCATGGTCGAGTTTTTCCTGTTCTGCAAAAGATGCATGCTGTTTTAGTGTGTTGTTTGAGTACTGCAAAACTAGTTGAAAGTAGCTGCTGTCCGCTTCCTGGCTGCAAAACCGGCGTCTACCTGAAGCACAAGCAACACAAGGGTGATCTGTAGCGAAATTTTCGGCACAGTGCCGTTCAGGAGAGTTTTTGTTGCAACTACTGCATCTGATTCAGGACCCAAGGGCTACGCCACAGGCGTCTGCGCACAGTCGAGCATGTGTGTTGAATAATGGTGCTGATAGCCACGTATCATTTCAAGCAGATTTGATGCCTTTCGGAGACAATTTTTCATTAAATAGGATTGTAGCTGATTTGTGGCAGCAGGAAATAAGCTGTAGTCAAAAGAATCTTCAATAGATGGTCGCAGGTCAAATCAGTATTGTATGGCTCGTAACCCTTGTGTACAGCCCGGCTAGCTCAGTCGGTAGAGCATGAGACTCTTAATCTCAGGGTCGTGGGTTCGAGCCCCACGCTGGGCGCCTCAAAATTTTGTGTCTACGCGGATCCAACATGCGCCCCTCTCGTGAGCCTTGCGTGATGAACGTAACGGGTTACGACGATGCCTAGCTTCGGATGAATATCAGAGGAACGGTATTTGAAGCTGAAAGTAACTCTGAAATGAAATAAATTTGTTTTGGAATTTAATTTGTACATCGATATGATGTGAGATGTGTAGGAAAGCAGCAGCTGTGCTAACGAAATGCAAATAATGGTCGCTCATGCGGTGCGTTTCGAGCTGAAGGGCTCCGATTCACTAGTCTGTAAGAACAAAGTACCCGAAAAGCGCGCTAGGAGGCGCCTCCTTAGCTCAGTGGCAGAGCGCTGGTCTAGTAAACCAGAGGTCGTGAGTTCGATCCTCACAGGAGGCAAATGAATTTTGTAACAGCCCCTCCCACCGTGGCCCTTTCGAAAAAAGCGGTCAAGGATATAAAAATTATGAATGGGTGCGGTATTTAAGAAATGCTCTCGCAAATGAATAGTGTGAATGGTGCTATTAAAGTGGGCACCAGACACTGCTGCTTTTGGCAGTCTCCGGTGAATGCCGACGTGAAATACTTAGTTCTTGTGATGTATTTTCTACCCCTGATAAAGACCATCGCGATTATCATCGTCGTCGTCGTCGTCGTCGTCGTCGGCGGCGGCGGCGGCGGCGGCGCTTTGGTAATAGCGACAACTCGCCATTGTATCACTTAAGGTGAGGTACCTTCCGCAAGCGACTGAGATGGCACTAAGCGATTGAAGCTGATTTGCCACCTCTTGTTTGATCAGCGTCATAAGGGCTTGAATGTAACTTGCGATGGGACACAGCAAGAAGTAGCGTCGCACTTTTAGTACTAAAATTTGAGATGGAGAACTGGGTCAAAGATGGGAAATTCATTCCGCCAAGTGTACAAATGGTGAAAATGAGGTGTGTGTGGGGAAGCATATTGCGCCAGTGACCGTGTGGCCTAATGGATAAGGCGTCGGACTTCGGATCCGAAGATTGCAGGTTCGAATCCTGTCACGGTCGAGTTTTTCCTGTTCTGCAAAAGATGCATGCTGTTTTAGTGTGTTGTTTGAGTACTGCAAAACTAGTTGAAAGTAGCTGCTGTCCGCTTCCTGGCTGCAAAACCGGCGTCTACCTGAAGCACAAGCAACACAAGGGTGATCTGTAGCGAAATTTTCGGCACAGTGCCGTTCAGGAGAGTTTTTGTTGCAACTACTGCATCTGATTCAGGACCCAAGGGCTACGCCACAGGCGTCTGCGCACAGTCGAGCATGTGTGTTGAATAATGGTGCTGATAGCCACGTATCATTTCAAGCAGATTTGATGCCTTTCGGAGACAATTTTTCATTAAATAGGATTGTAGCTGATTTGTGGCAGCAGGAAATAAGCTGTAGTCAAAAGAATCTTCAATAGATGGTCGCAGGTCAAATCAGTATTGTATGGCTCGTAACCCTTGTGTACAGCCCGGCTAGCTCAGTCGGTAGAGCATGAGACTCTTAATCTCAGGGTCGTGGGTTCGAGCCCCACGCTGGGCGCCTCAAAATTTTGTGTCTACGCGGATCCAACATGCGCCCCTCTCGTGAGCCTTGCGTGATGAACGTAACGGGTTACGACGATGCCTAGCTTCGGATGAATATCAGAGGAACGGTATTTGAAGCTGAAAGTAACTCTGAAATGAAATAAATTTGTTTTGGAATTTAATTTGTACATCGATATGATGTGAGATGTGTAGGAAAGCAGCAGCTGTGCTAACGAAATGCAAATAATGGTCGCTCATGCGGTGCGTTTCGAGCTGAAGGGCTCCGATTCACTAGTCTGTAAGAACAAAGTACCCGAAAAGCGCGCTAGGAGGCGCCTCCTTAGCTCAGTGGCAGAGCGCTGGTCTAGTAAACCAGAGGTCGTGAGTTCGATCCTCACAGGAGGCAAATGAATTTTGTAACAGCCCCTCCCACCGTGGCCCTTTCGAAAAAAGCGGTCAAGGATATAAAAATTATGAATGGGTGCGGTATTTAAGAAATGCTCTCGCAAATGAATAGTGTGAATGGTGCTATTAAAGTGGGCACCAGACACTGCTGCTTTTGGCAGTCTCCGGTGAATGCCGACGTGAAATACTTAGTTCTTGTGATGTATTTTCTACCCCTGATAAAGACCATCGCGATTATCATCGTCGTCGTCGTCGTCGTCGTCGTCGGCGGCGGCGGCGGCGGCGGCGCTTTGGTAATAGCGACAACTCGCCATTGTATCACTTAAGGTGAGGTACCTTCCGCAAGCGACTGAGATGGCACTAAGCGATTGAAGCTGATTTGCCACCTCTTGTTTGATCAGCGTCATAAGGGCTTGAATGTAACTTGCGATGGGACACAGCAAGAAGTAGCGTCGCACTTTTAGTACTAAAATTTGAGATGGAGAACTGGGTCAAAGATGGGAAATTCATTCCGCCAAGTGTACAAATGGTGAAAATGAGGTGTGTGTGGGGAAGCATATTGCGCCAGTGACCGTGTGGCCTAATGGATAAGGCGTCGGACTTCGGATCCGAAGATTGCAGGTTCGAATCCTGTCACGGTCGAGTTTTTCCTGTTCTGCAAAAGATGCATGCTGTTTTAGTGTGTTGTTTGAGTACTGCAAAACTAGTTGAAAGTAGCTGCTGTCCGCTTCCTGGCTGCAAAACCGGCGTCTACCTGAAGCACAAGCAACACAAGGGTGATCTGTAGCGAAATTTTCGGCACAGTGCCGTTCAGGAGAGTTTTTGTTGCAACTACTGCATCTGATTCAGGACCCAAGGGCTACGCCACAGGCGTCTGCGCACAGTCGAGCATGTGTGTTGAATAATGGTGCTGATAGCCACGTATCATTTCAAGCAGATTTGATGCCTTTCGGAGACAATTTTTCATTAAATAGGATTGTAGCTGATTTGTGGCAGCAGGAAATAAGCTGTAGTCAAAAGAATCTTCAATAGATGGTCGCAGGTCAAATCAGTATTGTATGGCTCGTAACCCTTGTGTACAGCCCGGCTAGCTCAGTCGGTAGAGCATGAGACTCTTAATCTCAGGGTCGTGGGTTCGAGCCCCACGCTGGGCGGCTCAAAATTTTGTGTCTACGCGGATCCAACATGCGCCCCTCTCGTGAGCCTTGCGTGATGAACGTAACGGGTTACGACGATGCCTAGCTTCGGATGAATATCAGAGGAACGGTATTTGAAGCTGAAAGTAACTCTGAAATGAAATAAATTTGTTTTGGAATTTAATTTGTACATCGATATGGTGTGAGATGTGTAGGAAAGCAGCAGCTGTGCTAACGAAATGCAAATAATGGTCGCTCATGCGGTGCGTTTCGAGCTGAAGGGCTCCGATTGACTAGTCTGTAAGAACAAAGTACCCGAAAAGCGCGCTAGGAGGCGCCTCCTTAGCTCAGTGGCAGAGCGCTGGTCTAGTAAACCAGAGGTCGTGAGTTCGATCCTCACAGGAGGCAAATGAATTTTGTAACAGCCCCTCCCACCGTGGCCCTTTCGAAAAAAGCGGTCAAGGATAAAAAAAATTATGAATGGGTGCGGTATTTAAGAAATGCTCTCGCAAATGAATAGTGTGAATGGTGCTATTAAAGTGGGCACCAGACACTGCTGCTTTTGGCAGTCTCCGGTGAATGCCGACGTGAAATACTTAGTTCTTGTGATGTATTTTCTACCCCTGATAAAGACCCTCGCGATTATCATCGTCGTCGTCGGCGGCGGCGGCGCTTTGGTAATAGCGACAACTCGCCATTGTGTCACTTAAGGTGAGGTACCTTCCGCAAGCGACTGAGATGGCACTAAGCGATTGAAGCTGATTTGCCACCTCTTGTTTGATCAGCGTCATAAGGGCTTGAATGTAACTTGCGATGGGACACAGCAAGAAGTAGCGTCGCACTTTTAGTACTAAAATTTGAGATGGAGAACTGGGTCAAAGATGGGAAATTCATTCCGCCAAGTGTACAAATGGTGAAAATGAGGTGTGTGTGGGGAAGCATATTGCGCCAGTGACCGTGTGGCCTAATGGATAAGGCGTCGGACTTCGGATCCGAAGATTGCAGGTTCGAATCCTGTCACGGTCGAGTTTTTCCTGTTCTGCAAAAGATGCATGCTGTTTTAGTGTGTTGTTTGAGTACTGCAAAACTAGTTGAAAGTAGCTGCTGTCCGCTTCCTGGCTGCAAAACCGGCGTCTACCTGAAGCACAAGCAACACAAGGGTGATCTGTAGCGAAATTTTCGGCACAGTGCCGTTCAGGAGAGTTTTTGTTGCAACTACTGCATCTGATTCAGGACCCAAGGGCTACGCCACAGGCGTCTGCGCACAGTCGAGCATGTGTGTTGAATAATGGTGCTGATAGCCACGTATCATTTCAAGCAGATTTGATGCCTTTCGGAGACAATTTTTCATTAAATAGGATTGTAGCTGATTTGTGGCAGCAGGAAATAAGCTGTAGTCAAAAGAATCTTCAATAGATGGTCGCAGGTCAAATCAGTATTGTATGGCTCGTAACCCTTGTGTACAGCCCGGCTAGCTCAGTCGGTAGAGCATGAGACTCTTAATCTCAGGGTCGTGGGTTCGAGCCCCACGCTGGGCGGCTCAAAATTTTGTGTCTACGCGGATCCAACATGCGCCCCTCTCGTGAGCCTTGCGTGATGAACGTAACGGGTTACGACGATGCCTAGCTTCGGATGAATATCAGAGGAACGGTATTTGAAGCTGAAAGTAACTCTGAAATGAAATAAATTTGTTTTGGAATTTAATTTGTACATCGATATGATGTGAGATGTGTAGGAAAGCAGCAGCTGTGCTAACGAAATGCAAATAATGGTCGCTCATGCGGTGCGTTTCGAGCTGAAGGGCTCCGATTCACTAGTCTGTAAGAACAAAGTACCCGAAAAGCGCGCTAGGAGGCGCCTCCTTAGCTCAGTGGCAGAGCGCTGGTCTAGTAAACCAGAGGTCGTGAGTTCGATCCTCACAGGAGGCAAATGAATTTTGTAACAGCCCCTCCCACCGTGGCCCTTTCGAAAAAAGCGGTCAAGGATATAAAAATTATGAATGGGTGCGGTATTTAAGAAATGCTCTCGCAAATGAATAGTGTGAATGGTGCTATTAAAGTGGGCACCAGACACTGCTGCTTTTGGCAGTCTCCGGTGAATGCCGACGTGAAATACTTAGTTCTTGTGATGTATTTTCTACCCCTGATAAAGACCATCGCGATTATCATCGTCGTCGTCGTCGTCGTCGTCGGCGGCGGCGGCGGCGGCGGCGCTTTGGTAATAGCGACAACTCGCCATTGTATCACTTAAGGTGAGGTACCTTCCGCAAGCGACTGAGATGGCACTAAGCGATTGAAGCTGATTTGCCACCTCTTGTTTGATCAGCGTCATAAGGGCTTGAATGTAACTTGCGATGGGACACAGCAAGAAGTAGCGTCGCACTTTTAGTACTAAAATTTGAGATGGAGAACTGGGTCAAAGATGGGAAATTCATTCCGCCAAGTGTACAAATGGTGAAAATGAGGTGTGTGTGGGGAAGCATATTGCGCCAGTGACCGTGTGGCCTAATGGATAAGGCGTCGGACTTCGGATCCGAAGATTGCAGGTTCGAATCCTGTCACGGTCGAGTTTTTCCTGTTCTGCAAAAGATGCATGCTGTTTTAGTGTGTTGTTTGAGTACTGCAAAACTAGTTGAAAGTAGCTGCTGTCCGCTTCCTGGCTGCAAAACCGGCGTCTACCTGAAGCACAAGCAACACAAGGGTGATCTGTAGCGAAATTTTCGGCACAGTGCCGTTCAGGAGAGTTTTTGTTGCAACTACTGCATCTGATTCAGGACCCAAGGGCTACGCCACAGGCGTCTGCGCACAGTCGAGCATGTGTGTTGAATAATGGTGCTGATAGCCACGTATCATTTCAAGCAGATTTGATGCCTTTCGGAGACAATTTTTCATTAAATAGGATTGTAGCTGATTTGTGGCAGCAGGAAATAAGCTGTAGTCAAAAGAATCTTCAATAGATGGTCGCAGGTCAAATCAGTATTGTATGGCTCGTAACCCTTGTGTACAGCCCGGCTAGCTCAGTCGGTAGAGCATGAGACTCTTAATCTCAGGGTCGTGGGTTCGAGCCCCACGCTGGGCGCCTCAAAATTTTGTGTCTACGCGGATCCAACATGCGCCCCTCTCGTGAGCCTTGCGTGATGAACGTAACGGGTTACGACGATGCCTAGCTTCGGATGAATATCAGAGGAACGGTATTTGAAGCTGAAAGTAACTCTGAAATGAAATAAATTTGTTTTGGAATTTAATTTGTACATCGATATGATGTGAGATGTGTAGGAAAGCAGCAGCTGTGCTAACGAAATGCAAATAATGGTCGCTCATGCGGTGCGTTTCGAGCTGAAGGGCTCCGATTCACTAGTCTGTAAGAACAAAGTACCCGAAAAGCGCGCTAGGAGGCGCCTCCTTAGCTCAGTGGCAGAGCGCTGGTCTAGTAAACCAGAGGTCGTGAGTTCGATCCTCACAGGAGGCAAATGAATTTTGTAACAGCCCCTCCCACCGTGGCCCTTTCGAAAAAAGCGGTCAAGGATATAAAAATTATGAATGGGTGCGGTATTTAAGAAATGCTCTCGCAAATGAATAGTGTGAATGGTGCTATTAAAGTGGGCACCAGACACTGCTGCTTTTGGCAGTCTCCGGTGAATGCCGACGTGAAATACTTAGTTCTTGTGATGTATTTTCTACCCCTGATAAAGACCATCGCGATTATCATCGTCGTCGTCGTCGTCGTCGGCGGCGGCGGCGGCGCTTTGGTAATAGCGACAACTCGCCATTGTATCACTTAAGGTGAGGTACCTTCCGCAAGCGACTGAGATGGCACTAAGCGATTGAAGCTGATTTGCCACCTCTTGTTTGATCAGCGTCATAAGGGCTTGAATGTAACTTGCGATGGGACACAGCAAGAAGTAGCGTCGCACTTTTAGTACTAAAATTTGAGATGGAGAACTGGGTCAAAGATGGGAAATTCATTCCGCCAAGTGTACAAATGGTGAAAATGAGGTGTGTGTGGGGAAGCATATTGCGCCAGTGACCGTGTGGCCTAATGGATAAGGCGTCGGACTTCGGATCCGAAGATTGCAGGTTCGAATCCTGTCACGGTCGAGTTTTTCCTGTTCTGCAAAAGATGCATGCTGTTTTAGTGTGTTGTTTGAGTACTGCAAAACTAGTTGAAAGTAGCTGCTGTCCGCTTCCTGGCTGCAAAACCGGCGTCTACCTGAAGCACAAGCAACACAAGGGTGATCTGTAGCGAAATTTTCGGCACAGTGCCGTTCAGGAGAGTTTTTGTTGCAACTACTGCATCTGATTCAGGACCCAAGGGCTACGCCACAGGCGTCTGCGCACAGTCGAGCATGTGTGTTGAATAATGGTGCTGATAGCCACGTATCATTTCAAGCAGATTTGATGCCTTTCGGAGACAATTTTTCATTAAATAGGATTGTAGCTGATTTGTGGCAGCAGGAAATAAGCTGTAGTCAAAAGAATCTTCAATAGATGGTCGCAGGTCAAATCAGTATTGTATGGCTCGTAACCCTTGTGTACAGCCCGGCTAGCTCAGTCGGTAGAGCATGAGACTCTTAATCTCAGGGTCGTGGGTTCGAGCCCCACGCTGGGCGGCTCAAAATTTTGTGTCTACGCGGATCCAACATGCGCCCCTCTCGTGAGCCTTGCGTGATGAACGTAACGGGTTACGACGATGCCTAGCTTCGGATGAATATCAGAGGAACGGTATTTGAAGCTGAAAGTAACTCTGAAATGAAATAAATTTGTTTTGGAATTTAATTTGTACATCGATATGGTGTGAGATGTGTAGGAAAGCAGCAGCTGTGCTAACGAAATGCAAATAATGGTCGCTCATGCGGTGCGTTTCGAGCTGAAGGGCTCCGATTGACTAGTCTGTAAGAACAAAGTACCCGAAAAGCGCACTAGGAGGCGCCTCCTTAGCTCAGTGGCAGAGCGCTGGTCTAGTAAACCAGAGGTCGTGAGTTCGATCCTCACAGGAGGCAAATGAATTTTGTAACAGCCCCTCCCACCGTGGCCCTTTCGAAAAAAGCGGTCAAGGATAAAAAAAATTATGAATGGGTGCGGTATTTAAGAAATGCTCTCGCAAATGAATAGTGTGAATGGTGCTATTAAAGTGGGCACCAGACACTGCTGCTTTTGGCAGTCTCCGGTGAATGCCGACGTGAAATACTTAGTTCTTGTGATGTATTTTCTACCCCTGATAAAGACCCTCGCGATTATCATCGTCGTCGTCGGCGGCGGCGGCGCTTTGGTAATAGCGACAACTCGCCATTGTGTCACTTAAGGTGAGGTACCTTCCGCAAGCGACTGAGATGGCACTAAGCGATTGAAGCTGATTTGCCACCTCTTGTTTGATCAGCGTCATAAGGGCTTGAATGTAACTTGCGATGGGACACAGCAAGAAGTAGCGTCGCACTTTTAGTACTAAAATTTGAGATGGAGAACTGGGTCAAAGATGGGAAATTCATTCCGCCAAGTGTACAAATGGTGAAAATGAGGTGTGTGTGGGGAAGCATATTGCGCCAGTGACCGTGTGGCCTAATGGATAAGGCGTCGGACTTCGGATCCGAAGATTGCAGGTTCGAATCCTGTCACGGTCGAGTTTTTCCTGTTCTGCAAAAGATGCATGCTGTTTTAGTGTGTTGTTTGAGTACTGCAAAACTAGTTGAAAGTAGCTGCTGTCCGCTTCCTGGCTGCAAAACCGGCGTCTACCTGAAGCACAAGCAACACAAGGGTGATCTGTAGCGAAATTTTCGGCACAGTGCCGTTCAGGAGAGTTTTTGTTGCAACTACTGCATCTGATTCAGGACCCAAGGGCTACGCCACAGGCGTCTGCGCACAGTCGAGCATGTGTGTTGAATAATGGTGCTGATAGCCACGTATCATTTCAAGCAGATTTGATGCCTTTCGGAGACAATTTTTCATTAAATAGGATTGTAGCTGATTTGTGGCAGCAGGAAATAAGCTGTAGTCAAAAGAATCTTCAATAGATGGTCGCAGGTCAAATCAGTATTGTATGGCTCGTAACCCTTGTGTACAGCCCGGCTAGCTCAGTCGGTAGAGCATGAGACTCTTAATCTCAGGGTCGTGGGTTCGAGCCCCACGCTGGGCGGCTCAAAATTTTGTGTCTACGCGGATCCAACATGCGCCCCTCTCGTGAGCCTTGCGTGATGAACGTAACGGGTTACGACGATGCCTAGCTTCGGATGAATATCAGAGGAACGGTATTTGAAGCTGAAAGTAACTCTGAAATGAAATAAATTTGTTTTGGAATTTAATTTGTACATCGATATGGTGTGAGATGTGTAGGAAAGCAGCAGCTGTGCTAACGAAATGCAAATAATGGTCGCTCATGCGGTGCGTTTCGAGCTGAAGGGCTCCGATTGACTAGTCTGTAAGAACAAAGTACCCGAAAAGCGCGCTAGGAGGCGCCTCCTTAGCTCAGTGGCAGAGCGCTGGTCTAGTAAACCAGAGGTCGTGAGTTCGATCCTCACAGGAGGCAAATGAATTTTGTAACAGCCCCTCCCACCGTGGCCCTTTCGAAAAAAGCGGTCAAGGATAAAAAAAATTATGAATGGGTGCGGTATTTAAGAAATGCTCTCGCAAATGAATAGTGTGAATGGTGCTATTAAAGTGGGCACCAGACACTGCTGCTTTTGGCAGTCTCCGGTGAATGCCGACGTGAAATACTTAGTTCTTGTGATGTATTTTCTACCCCTGATAAAGACCCTCGCGATTATCATCGTCGTCGTCGGCGGCGGCGGCGCTTTGGTAATAGCGACAACTCGCCATTGTGTCACTTAAGGTGAGGTACCTTCCGCAAGCGACTGAGATGGCACTAAGCGATTGAAGCTGATTTGCCACCTCTTGTTTGATCAGCGTCATAAGGGCTTGAATGTAACTTGCGATGGGACACAGCAAGAAGTAGCGTCGCACTTTTAGTACTAAAATTTGAGATGGAGAACTGGGTCAAAGATGGGAAATTCATTCCGCCAAGTGTACAAATGGTGAAAATGAGGTGTGTGTGGGGAAGCATATTGCGCCAGTGACCGTGTGGCATAATGGATAAGGCGTCGGACTTCGGATCCGAAGATTGCAGGTTCGAATCCTGTCATGGTCGAGTTTTTCCTGTTCTGCAAAAGATGCATGCTGTTTTAGTGTGTTGTTTGAGTACTGCAAAACTAGTTGAAAGTAGCTGCTGTCCGCTTCCTGGCTGCAAAACCGGCGTCTACCTGAAGCACAAGCAACACAAGGGTGATCTGTAGCGAAATTTTCGGCACAGTGCCGTTCAGGAGAGTTTTTGTTGCAACTACTGCATCTGATTCAGGACCCAAGGGCTACGCCACAGGCGTCTGCGCACAGTCGAGCATGTGTGTTGAATAATGGTGCTGATAGCCACGTATCATTTCAAGCAGATTTGATGCCTTTCGGAGACAATTTTTCATTAAATAGGATTGTAGCTGATTTGTGGCAGCAGGAAATAAGCTGTAGTCAAAAGAATCTTCAATAGATGGTCGCAGGTCAAATCAGTATTGTATGGCTCGTAACCCTTGTGTACAGCCCGGCTAGCTCAGTCGGTAGAGCATGAGACTCTTAATCTCAGGGTCGTGGGTTCGAGCCCCACGCTGGGCGCCTCAAAATTTTGTGTCTACGCGGATCCAACATGCGCCCCTCTCGTGAGCCTTGCGTGATGAACGTAACGGGTTACGACGATGCCTAGCTTCGGATGAATATCAGAGGAACGGTATTTGAAGCTGAAAGTAACTCTGAAATGAAATAAATTTGTTTTGGAATTTAATTTGTACATCGATATGATGTGAGATGTGTAGGAAAGCAGCAGCTGTGCTAACGAAATGCAAATAATGGTCGCTCATGCGGTGCGTTTCGAGCTGAAGGGCTCCGATTCACTAGTCTGTAAGAACAAAGTACCCGAAAAGCGCGCTAGGAGGCGCCTCCTTAGCTCAGTGGCAGAGCGCTGGTCTAGTAAACCAGAGGTCGTGAGTTCGATCCTCACAGGAGGCAAATGAATTTTGTAACAGCCCCTCCCACCGTGGCCCTTTCGAAAAAAGCGGTCAAGGATATAAAAATTATGAATGGGTGCGGTATTTAAGAAATGCTCTCGCAAATGAATAGTGTGAATGGTGCTATTAAAGTGGGCACCAGACACTGCTGCTTTTGGCAGTCTCCAGTGAATGCCGACGTGAAATACTTAGTTCTTGTGATGTATTTTCTACCCCTGATAAAGACCCTCGCGATTATCATCGTCGTCGTCGGCGGCGGCGGCGCTTTGGTAATAGCGACAACTCGCCATTGTATCACTTAAGGTGAGGTACCTTCCGCAAGCGACTGAGATGGCACTAAGCGATTGAAGCTGATTTGCCACCTCTTGTTTGATCAGCGTCATAAGGGCTTGAATGTAACTTGCGATGGGACACAGCAAGAAGTAGCGTCGCACTTTTAGTACTAAAATTTGAGATGGAGAACTGGGTCAAAGATGGGAAATTCATTCCGCCAAGTGTACAAATGGTGAAAATGAGGTGTGTGTGGGGAAGCATATTGCGCCAGTGACCGTGTGGCCTAATGGATAAGGCGTCGGACTTCGGATCCGAAGATTGCAGGTTCGAATCCTGTCATGGTCGAGTTTTTCCTGTTCTGCAAAAGATGCATGCTGTTTTAGTGTGTTGTTTGAGTACTGCAAAACTAGTTGAAAGTAGCTGCTGTCCGCTTCCTGGCTGCAAAACCGGCGTCTACCTGAAGCACAAGCAACACAAGGGTGATCTGTAGCGAAATTTTCGGCACAGTGCCGTTCAGGAGAGTTTTTGTTGCAACTACTGCATCTGATTCAGGACCCAAGGGCTACGCCACAGGCGTCTGCGCACAGTCGAGCATGTGTGTTGAATAATGGTGCTGATAGCCACGTATCATTTCAAGCAGATTTGATGCCTTTCGGAGACAATTTTTCATTAAATAGGATTGTAGCTGATTTGTGGCAGCAGGAAATAAGCTGTAGTCAAAAGAATCTTCAATAGATGGTCGCAGGTCAAATCAGTATTGTATGGCTCGTAACCCTTGTGTACAGCCCGGCTAGCTCAGTCGGTAGAGCATGAGACTCTTAATCTCAGGGTCGTGGGTTCGAGCCCCACGCTGGGCGGCTCAAAATTTTGTGTCTACGCGGATCCAACATGCGCCCCTCTCGTGAGCCTTGCGTGATGAACGTAACGGGTTACGACGATGCCTAGCTTCGGATGAATATCAGAGGAACGGTATTTGAAGCTGAAAGTAACTCTGAAATGAAATAAATTTGTTTTGGAATTTAATTTGTACATCGATATGATGTGAGATGTGTAGGAAAGCAGCAGCTGTGCTAACGAAATGCAAATAATGGTCGCTCATGCGGTGCGTTTCGAGCTGAAGGGCTCCGATTCACTAGTCTGTAAGAACAAAGTACCCGAAAAGCGCGCTAGGAGGCGCCTCCTTAGCTCAGTGGCAGAGCGCTGGTCTAGTAAACCAGAGGTCGTGAGTTCGATCCTCACAGGAGGCAAATGAATTTTGTAACAGCCCCTCCCACCGTGGCCCTTTCGAAAAAAGCGGTCAAGGATATAAAAATTATGAATGGGTGCGGTATTTAAGAAATGCTCTCGCAAATGAATAGTGTGAATGGTGCTATTAAAGTGGGCACCAGACACTGCTGCTTTTGGCAGTCTCCGGTGAATGCCGACGTGAAATACTTAGTTCTTGTGATGTATTTTCTACCCCTGATAAAGACCCTCGCGATTATCATCGTCGTCGTCGGCGGCGGCGGCGCTTTGGTAATAGCGACAACTCGCCATTGTATCACTTAAGGTGAGGTACCTTCCGCAAGCGACTGAGATGGCACTAAGCGATTGAAGCTGATTTGCCACCTCTTGTTTGATCAGCGTCATAAGGGCTTGAATGTAACTTGCGATGGGACACAGCAAGAAGTAGCGTCGCACTTTTAGTACTAAAATTTGAGATGGAGAACTGGGTCAAAGATGGGAAATTCATTCCGCCAAGTGTACAAATGGTGAAAATGAGGTGTGTGTGGGGAAGCATATTGCGCCAGTGACCGTGTGGCCTAATGGATAAGGCGTCGGACTTCGGATCCGAAGATTGCAGGTTCGAATCCTGTCACGGTCGAGTTTTTCCTGTTCTGCAAAAGATGCATGCTGTTTTAGTGTGTTGTTTGAGTACTGCAAAACTAGTTGAAAGTAGCTGCTGTCCGCTTCCTGGCTGCAAAACCGGCGTCTACCTGAAGCACAAGCAACACAAGGGTGATCTGTAGCGAAATTTTCGGCACAGTGCCGTTCAGGAGAGTTTTTGTTGCAACTACTGCATCTGATTCAGGACCCAAGGGCTACGCCACAGGCGTCTGCGCACAGTCGAGCATGTGTGTTGAATAATGGTGCTGATAGCCACGTATCATTTCAAGCAGATTTGATGCCTTTCGGAGACAATTTTTCATTAAATAGGATTGTAGCTGATTTGTGGCAGCAGGAAATAAGCTGTAGTCAAAAGAATCTTCAATAGATGGTCGCAGGTCAAATCAGTATTGTATGGCTCGTAACCCTTGTGTACAGCCCGGCTAGCTCAGTCGGTAGAGCATGAGACTCTTAATCTCAGGGTCGTGGGTTCGAGCCCCACGCTGGGCGGCTCAAAATTTTGTGTCTACGCGGATCCAACATGCGCCCCTCTCGTGAGCCTTGCGTGATGAACGTAACGGGTTACGACGATGCCTAGCTTCGGATGAATATCAGAGGAACGGTATTTGAAGCTGAAAGTAACTCTGAAATGAAATAAATTTGTTTTGGAATTTAATTTGTACATCGATATGGTGTGAGATGTGTAGGAAAGCAGCAGCTGTGCTAACGAAATGCAAATAATGGTCGCTCATGCGGTGCGTTTCGAGCTGAAGGGCTCCGATTCACTAGTCTGTAAGAACAAAGTACCCGAAAAGCGCGCTAGGAGGCGCCTCCTTAGCTCAGTGGCAGAGCGCTGGTCTAGTAAACCAGAGGTCGTGAGTTCGATCCTCACAGGAGGCAAATGAATTTTGTAACAGCCCCTCCCACCGTGGCCCTTTCGAAAAAAGCGGTCAAGGATAAAAAAAATTATGAATGGGTGCGGTATTTAAGAAATGCTCTCGCAAATGAATAGTGTGAATGGTGCTATTAAAGTGGGCACCAGACACTGCTGCTTTTGGCAGTCTCCGGTGAATGCCGACGTGAAATACTTAGTTCTTGTGATGTATTTTCTACCCCTGATAAAGACCCTCGCGATTATCATCGTCGTCGTCGTCGTCGGCGGCGGCGGCGCTTTGGTAATAGCGACAACTCGCCATTGTATCACTTAAGGTGAGGTACCTTCCGCAAGCGACTGAGATGGCACTAAGCGATTGAAGCTGATTTGCCACCTCTTGTTTGATCAGCGTCATAAGGGCTTGAATGTAACTTGCGATGGGACACAGCAAGAAGTAGCGTCACACTTTTAGTACTAAAATTTGAGATGGAGAACTGGGTCAAAGATGGGAAATTCATTCCGCCAAGTGTACAAATGGTGAAAATGAGGTGTGTGTGGGGAAGCATATTGCGCCAGTGACCGTGTGGCCTAATGGAAAAGGCGTGGGACTTCGGATCCGAAGATTGCAGGTTCGAATCCTGTCACGGTCGAGTTTTTCCTGTTCTGCAAAAGATGCATGCTGTTTTAGTGTGTTGTTTGAGTACTGCAAAACTAGTTGAAAGTAGCTGCTGTCCGCTTCCTGGCTGCAAAACCGGCGTCTACCTGAAGCACAAGCAACACAAGGGTGATCTGTAGCGAAATTTTCGGCACAGTGCCGTTCAGGAGAGTTTTTGTTGCAACTAGTGCATCTGATTCAGGACCCAGGGCTACGCCACAGGCGTCTGCGCACAGTCGAGCATGTGTGTTGAATAATGGTGCTGATAGCCACGTATCATTTCAAGCAGATTTGATGCCTTTCGGAGACAATTTTTCATTAAATAGGATTGTAGCTGATTTGTGGCAGCAGGAAATAAGCTGTAGTCAAAAGAATCTTCAATAGATGGTCGCAGGTCAAATCAGTATTGTATGGCTCGTAACCCTTGTGTACAGCCCGGCTAGCTCAGTCGGTAGAGCATGAGACTCTTAATCTCAGGGTCGTGGGTTCGAGCCCCACGCTGGGCGGCTCAAAATTTTGTGTCTACGCGGATCCAACATGCGCCCCTCTCGTGAGCCTTGCGTGATGAACGTAACGGGTTACGACGATGCCTAGCTTCGGATGAATATCAGAGGAACGGTATTTGAAGCTGAAAGTAACTCTGAAATGAAATAAATTTGTTTTGGAATTTAATTTGTACATCGATATGGTGTGAGATGTGTAGGAAAGCAGCAGCTGTGCTAACGAAATGCAAATAATGGTCGCTCATGCGGTGCGTTTCGAGCTGAAGGGCTCCGATTGACTAGTCTGTAAGAACAAAGTACCCGAAAAGCGCGCTAGGAGGCGCCTCCTTAGCTCAGTGGCAGAGCGCTGGTCTAGTAAACCAGAGGTCGTGAGTTCGATCCTCACAGGAGGCAAATGAATTTTGTAACAGCCCCTCCCACCGTGGCCCTTTCGAAAAAAGCGGTCAAGGATAAAAAAAATTATGAATGGGTGCGGTATTTAAGAAATGCTCTCGCAAATGAATAGTGTGAATGGTGCTATTAAAGTGGGCACCAGACACTGCTGCTTTTGGCAGTCTCCGGTGAATGCCGACGTGAAATACTTAGTTCTTGTGATGTATTTTCTACCCCTGATAAAGACCCTCGCGATTATCATCGTCGTCGTCGGCGGCGGCGGCGCTTTGGTAATAGCGACAACTCGCCATTGTATCACTTAAGGTGAGGTACCTTCCGCAAGCGACTGAGATGGCACTAAGCGATTGAAGCTGATTTGCCACCTCTTGTTTGATCAGCGTCATAAGGGCTTGAATGTAACTTGCGATGGGACACAGCAAGAAGTAGCGTCGCACTTTTAGTACTAAAATTTGAGATGGAGAACTGGGTCAAAGATGGGAAATTCATTCCGCCAAGTGTACAAATGGTGAAAATGAGGTGTGTGTGGGGAAGCATATTGCGCCAGTGACCGTGTGGCCTAATGGAAAAGGCGTGGGACTTCGGATCCGAAGATTGCAGGTTCGAATCCTGTCACGGTCGAGTTTTTCCTGTTCTGCAAAAGATGCATGCTGTTTTAGTGTGTTGTTTGAGTACTGCAAAACTAGTTGAAAGTAGCTGCTGTCCGCTTCCTGGCTGCAAAACCGGCGTCTACCTGAAGCACAAGCAACACAAGGGTGATCTGTAGCGAAATTTTCGGCACAGTGCCGTTCAGGAGAGTTTTTGTTGCAACTAGTGCATCTGATTCAGGACCCAGGGCTACGCCACAGGCGTCTGCGCACAGTCGAGCATGTGTGTTGAATAATGGTGCTGATAGCCACGTATCATTTCAAGCAGATTTGATGCCTTTCGGAGACAATTTTTCATTAAATAGGATTGTAGCTGATTTGTGGCAGCAGGAAATAAGCTGTAGTCAAAAGAATCTTCAATAGATGGTCGCAGGTCAAATCAGTATTGTATGGCTCGTAACCCTTGTGTACAGCCCGGCTAGCTCAGTCGGTAGAGCATGAGACTCTTAATCTCAGGGTCGTGGGTTCGAGCCCCACGCTGGGCGGCTCAAAATTTTGTGTCTACGCGGATCCAACATGCGCCCCTCTCGTGAGCCTTGCGTGATGAACGTAACGGGTTACGACGATGCCTAGCTTCGGATGAATATCAGAGGAACGGTATTTGAAGCTGAAAGTAACTCTGAAATGAAATAAATTTGTTTTGGAATTTAATTTGTACATCGATATGGTGTGAGATGTGTAGGAAAGCAGCAGCTGTGCTAACGAAATGCAAATAATGGTCGCTCATGCGGTGCGTTTCGAGCTGAAGGGCTCCGATTGACTAGTCTGTAAGAACAAAGTACCCGAAAAGCGCGCTAGGAGGCGCCTCCTTAGCTCAGTGGCAGAGCGCTGGTCTAGTAAACCAGAGGTCGTGAGTTCGATCCTCACAGGAGGCAAATGAATTTTGTAACAGCCCCTCCCACCGTGGCCCTTTCGAAAAAAGCGGTCAAGGATAAAAAAAATTATGAATGGGTGCGGTATTTAAGAAATGCTCTCGCAAATGAATAGTGTGAATGGTGCTATTAAAGTGGGCACCAGACACTGCTGCTTTTGGCAGTCTCCGGTGAATGCCGACGTGAAAGAAATACTTAGTTCTTGTGATGTATTTTCTACCCCTGATAAAGACCCTCGCGATTATCATCGTCGTCGGCGGCGGCGGCGGCGCTTTGGTAATAGCGACAACTCGCCATTGTATCACTTAAGGTGAGGTACCCTCTGCAAGCGACTGAGATGGCACTAAGCGATTGAAGCTGATTTGCCACCTCTTGTTTGATCAGCGTCATAAGGGCTTGAATGTAACTTGCGATGGGACACAGCAAGAAGTAGCGTCGCACTTTTAGTACTAAAATTTGAGATGGAGAACTGGGTCAAAGATGGGAAATTCATTCCGCCAAGTGTACAAATGGTGAAAATGAGGTGTGTGTGGGGAAGCATATTGCGCCAGTGACCGTGTGGCCTAATGGATAAGGCGTCGGACTTCGGATCCGAAGATTGCAGGTTCGAATCCTGTCACGGTCGAGTTTTTCCTGTTCTGCAAAAGATGCATGCTGTTTTAGTGTGTTGTTTGAGTACTGCAAAACTAGTTGAAAGTAGCTGCTGTCCGCTTCCTGGCTGCAAAACCGGCGTCTACCTGAAGCACAAGCAACACAAGGGTGATCTGTAGCGAAATTTTCGGCACAGTGCCGTTCAGGAGAGTTTTTGTTGCAACTACTGCATCTGATTCAGGACCCAAGGGCTACGCCACAGGCGTCTGCGCACAGTCGAGCATGTGTGTTGAATAATGGTGCTGATAGCCACGTATCATTTCAAGCAGATTTGATGCCTTTCGGAGACAATTTTTCATTAAATAGGATTGTAGCTGATTTGTGGCAGCAGGAAATAAGCTGTAGTCAAAAGAATCTTCAATAGATGGTCGCAGGTCAAATCAGTATTGTATGGCTCGTAACCCTTGTGTACAGCCCGGCTAGCTCAGTCGGTAGAGCATGAGACTCTTAATCTCAGGGTCGTGGGTTCGAGCCCCACGCTGGGCGGCTCAATATTTTGTGTCTACGCGGATCCAACATGCGCCCCTCTCGTGAGCCTTGCGTGATGAACGTAACGGGTTACGACGATGCCTAGCTTCGGATGAATATCAGAGGAACGGTATTTGAAGCTGAAAGTAACTCTGAAATGAAATAAATTTGTTTTGGAATTTAATTTGTACATCGATATGGTGTGAGATGTGTAGGAAAGCAGCAGCTGTGCTAACGAAATGCAAATAATGGTCGCTCATGCGGTGCGTTTCGAGCTGAAGGGCTCCGATTGACTAGTCTGTAAGAACAAAGTACCCGAAAAGCGCGCTAGGAGGCGCCTCCTTAGCTCAGTGGCAGAGCGCTGGTCTAGTAAACCAGAGGTCGTGAGTTCGATCCTCACAGGAGGCAAATGAATTTTGTAACAGCCCCTCCCACCGTGGCCCTTTCGAAAAAAGCGGTCAAGGATAAAAAAAATTATGAATGGGTGCGGTATTTAAGAAATGCTCTCGCAAATGAATAGTGTGAATGGTGCTATTAAAGTGGGCACCAGACACTGCTGCTTTTGGCAGTCTCCGGTGAATGCCGACGTGAAATACTTAGTTCTTGTGATGTATTTTCTACCCCTGATAAAGACCCTCGCGATTATCATCGTCGTCGGCGGCGGCGCTTTGGTAATAGCGACAACTCGCCATTGTATCACTTAAGGTGAGGTACCTTCCGCAAGCGACTGAGATGGCACTAAGCGATTGAAGCTGATTTGCCACCTCTTGTTTGATCAGCGTCATAAGGGCTTGAATGTAACTTGCGATGGGACACAGCAAGAAGTAGCGTCGCACTTTTAGTACTAAAATTTGAGATGGAGAACTGGGTCAAAGATGGGAAATTCATTCCGCCAAGTGTACAAATGGTGAAAATGAGGTGTGTGTGGGGAAGCATATTGCGCCAGTGACCGTGTGGCCTAATGGATAAGGCGTCGGACTTCGGATCCGAAGATTGCAGGTTCGAATCCTGTCACGGTCGAGTTTTTCCTGTTCTGCAAAAGATGCATGCTGTTTTAGTGTGTTGTTTGAGTACTGCAAAACTAGTTGAAAGTAGCTGCTGTCCGCTTCCTGGCTGCAAAACCGGCGTCTACCTGAAGCACAAGCAACACAAGGGTGATCTGTAGCGAAATTTTCGGCACAGTGCCGTTCAGGAGAGTTTTTTTTGCAACTACTGCATCTGATTCAGGACCCAAGGGCTACGCCACAGGCGTCTGCGCACAGTCGAGCATGTGTGTTGAATAATGGTGCTGATAGCCACGTATCATTTCAAGCAGATTTGATGCCTTTCGGAGACAATTTTTCATTAAATAGGATTGTAGCTGATTTGTGGCAGCAGGAAATAAGCTGTAGTCAAAAGAATCTTCAATAGATGGTCGCAGGTCAAATCAGTATTGTATGGCTCGTAACCCTTGTGTACAGCCCGGCTAGCTCAGTCGGTAGAGCATGAGACTCTTAATCTCAGGGTCGTGGGTTCGAGCCCCACGCTGGGCGGCTCAATATTTTGTGTCTACGCGGATCCAACATGCGCCCCTCTCGTGAGCCTTGCGTGATGAACGTAACGGGTTACGACGATGCCTAGCTTCGGATGAATATCAGAGGAACGGTATTTGAAGCTGAAAGTAACTCTGAAATGAAATAAATTTGTTTTGGAATTTAATTTGTACATCGATATGGTGTGAGATGTGTAGGAAAGCAGCAGCTGTGCTAACGAAATGCAAATAATGGTCGCTCATGCGGTGCGTTTCGAGCTGAAGGGCTCCGATTCACTAGTCTGTAAGAACAAAGTACCCGAAAAGCGCGCTAGGAGGCGCCTCCTTAGCTCAGTGGCAGAGCGCTGGTCTAGTAAACCAGAGGTCGTGAGTTCGATCCTCACAGGAGGCAAATGAATTTTGTAACAGCCCCTCCCACCGTGGCCCTTTCGAAAAAAGCGGTCAAGGATAAAAAAAATTATGAATGGGTGCGGTATTTAAGAAATGCTCTCGCAAATGAATAGTGTGAATGGTGCTATTAAAGTGGGCACCAGACACTGCTGCTTTTGGCAGTCTCCGGTGAATGCCGACGTGAAATACTTAGTTCTTGTGATGTATTTTCTACCCCTGATAAAGACCATCGCGATTATCATCGTCGTCGTCGTCGTCGTCGGCGGCGGCGGCGGCGCTTTGGTAATAGCGACAACTCGCCATTGTATCACTTAAGGTGAGGTACCTTCCGCAAGCGACTGAGATGGCACTAAGCGATTGAAGCTGATTTGCCACCTCTTGTTTGATCAGCGTCATAAGGGCTTGAATGTAACTTGCGATGGGACACAGCAAGAAGTAGCGTCGTACTTTTAGTACTAAAATTTGAGATGGAGAACTGGGTCAAAGATGGGAAATTCATTCCGCCAAGTGTACAAATGGTGAAAATGAGGTGTGTGTGGGGAAGCATATTGCGCCAGTGACCGTGTGGCCTAATGGATAAGGCGTCGGACTTCGGATCCGAAGATTGCAGGTTCGAATCCTGTCACGGTCGAGTTTTTCCTGTTCTGCAAAAGATGCATGCTGTTTTAGTGTGTTGTTTGAGTACTGCAAAACTAGTTGAAAGTAGCTGCTGTCCGCTTCCTGGCTGCAAAACCGGCGTCTACCTGAAGCACAAGCAAGACAAGGGTGATGTGTAGCGAAATTTTCGGCACAGTGCCGTTCAGGAGAGTTTTTGTTGCAACTACTGCATCTGATTCAGGACCCAAGGGCTACGCCACAGGCGTCTGCGCACAGTCGAGCATGTGTGTTGAATAATGGTGCTGATAGCCACGTATCATTTCAAGCAGATTTGATGCCTTTCGGAGACAATTTTTCATTAAATAGGATTGTAGCTGATTTGTGGCAGCAGGAAATAAGCTGTAGTCAAAAGAATCTTCAATAGATGGTCGCAGGTCAAATCAGTATTGTATGGCTCGTAACCCTTGTGTACAGCCCGGCTAGCTCAGTCGGTAGAGCATGAGACTCTTAATCTCAGGGTCGTGGGTTCGAGCCCCACGCTGGGCGGCTCAAAATTTTGTGTCTACGCGGATCCAACATGCGCCCCTCTCGTGAGCCTTGCGTGATGAACGTAACGGGTTACGACGATGCCTAGCTTCGGATGAATATCAGAGGAACGGTATTTGAAGCTGAAAGTAACTCTGAAATGAAATAAATTTGTTTTGGAATTTAATTTGTACGTCGATATGGTGTGAGATGTGTAGGAAAGCAGCAGCTGTGCTAACGAAATGCAAATAATGGTCGCTCATGCGGTGCGTTTCGAGCTGAAGGGCTCCGATTCACTAGTCTGTAAGAACAAAGTACCCGAAAAGCGCGCTAGGAGGCGCCTCCTTAGCTCAGTGGCAGAGCGCTGGTCTAGTAAACCAGAGGTCGTGAGTTCGATCCTCACAGGAGGCAAATGAATTTTGTAACAGCCCCTCCCACCGTGGCCCTTTCGAAAAAAGCGGTCAAGGATAAAAAAAATTATGAATGGGTGCGGTATTTAAGAAATGCTCTCGCAAATGAATAGTGTGAATGGTGCTATTAAAGTGGGCACCAGACACTGCTGCTTTTGGCAGTCTCCGGTGAATGCCGACGTGAAATACTTAGTTCTTGTGATGTATTTTCTACCCCTGATAAAGACCCTCGCGATTATCATCGTCGTCGTCGGCGGCGGCGGCGCTTTGGTAATAGCGACAACTCGCCATTGTATCACTTAAGGTGAGGTACCTTCCGCAAGCGACTGAGATGGCACTAAGCGATTGAAGCTGATTTGCCACCTCTTGTTTGATCAGCGTCATAAGGGCTTGAATGTAACTTGCGATGGGACACAGCAAGAAGTAGCGTCGCACTTTTAGTACTAAAATTTGAGATGGAGATCTGGGTCAAAGATGGGAAATTCATTCCGTCAAGTGTACAAATGGTGAAAATGAGGTGTGTGTGGGGAAGCATATTGCGCCAGTGACCGTGTGGCCTAATGGATAAGGCGTCGGACTTCGGATCCGAAGATTGCAGGTTCGAATCCTGTCATGGTCGAGTTTTTCCTGTTCTGCCAAAGATGCATGCTGTTTTAGTGTGTTGTTTGAGTACTGCAAAACTAGTTGAAAGTAGCTGCTGTCCGCTTCCTGGCTGCAAAACCGGCGTCTACCTGAAGCACAAGCAACACAAGGGTGATCTGTAGCGAAATTTTCGGCACAGTGCCGTTCAGGAGAGTTTTTGTTGCAACTACTGCATCTGATTCAGGACCCAAGGGCTACGCCACAGGCGTCTGCGCACAGTCGAGCATGTGTGTTGAATAATGGTGCTGATAGCCACGTATCATTTCAAGCAGATTTGATGCCTTTCGGAGACAATTTTTCATTAAATAGGATTGTAGCTGATTTGTGGCAGCAGGAAATAAGCTGTAGTCAAAAGAATCTTCAATAGATGGTCGCAGGTCAAATCAGTATTGTATGGCTCGTAACCCTTGTGTACAGCCCGGCTAGCTCAGTCGGTAGAGCATGAGACTCTTAATCTCAGGGTCGTGGGTTCGAGCCCCACGCTGGGCGGCTCAAAATTTTGTGTCTACGCGAATCCAACATGCGCCCCTCTCGTGAGCCTTGCGTGATGAACGTAACGGGTTACGACGATGCCTAGCTTCGGATGAATATCAGAGGAACGGTATTTGAAGCTGAAAGTAACTCTGAAATGAAATAAATTTGTTTTGGAATTTAATTTGTACATCGATATGATGTGAGATGTGTAGGAAAGCAGCAGCTGTGCTAACGAAATGCAAATAATGGTCGCTCATGCGGTGCGTTTCGAGCTGAAGGGCTCCGATTCACTAGTCTGTAAGAACAAAGTACCCGAAAAGCGCGCTAGGAGGCGCCTCCTTAGCTCAGTGGCAGAGCGCTGGTCTAGTAAACCAGAGGTCGTGAGTTCGATCCTCACAGGAGGCAAATGAATTTTGTAACAGCCCCTCCACCGTGGCCCTTTCGAAAAAAGCGGTCAAGGATATAAAAATTATGAATGGGTGCGGTATTTAAGAAATGCTCTCGCAAATGAATAGTGTGAATGGTGCTATTAAAGTGGGCACCAGACACTGCTGCTTTTGGCAGTCTCCGGTGAATGCCGACGTGAAATACTTAGTTCTTGTGATGTATTTTCTACCCCTGATAAAGACCATCGCGATTATCATCGTCGTCTTCGTCGTCGTCGTCGTCGGCGGCGGCGGCGGCGCTTTGGTAATAGCGACAACTCGCCATTGTATCACTTAAGGTGAGGTACCTTCCGCAAGCGACTGAGATGGCACTAAGCGATTGAAGCTGATTTGCCACCTCTTGTTTGATCAGCGTCATAAGGGCTTGAATGTAACTTGCGATGGGACACAGCAAGAAGTAGCGTCGCACTTTTAGTACTAAAATTTGAGATGGAGAACTGGGTCAAAGATGGGAAATTCATTCCGCCAAGTGTACAAATGGTGAAAATGAGGTGTGTGTGGGGAAGCATATTGCGCCAGTGACCGTGTGGCCTAATGGATAAGGCGTCGGACTTCGAATCCAAAGATTGCAGGTTCGAATCCTGTCACGGTCGAGTTTTTCCTGTTCTGCAAAAGATGCATGCTGTTTTAGTGTGTTGTTTGAGTACTGCAAAACTAGTTGAAAGTAGCTGCTGTCCGCTTCCTGGCTGCAAAACCGGCGTCTACCTGAAGCACAAGCAAGACAAGGGTGATGTGTAGCGAAATTTTCGGCACAGTGCCGTTCAGGAGAGTTTTTGTTGCAACTACTGCATCTGATTCAGGACCCAAGGGCTACGCCACAGGCGTCTGCGCACAGTCGAGCATGTGTGTTGAATAATGGTGCTGATAGCCACGTATCATTTCAAGCAGATTTGATGCCTTTCGGAGACAATTTTTCATTAAATAGGATTGTAGCTGATTTGTGGCAGCAGGAAATAAGCTGTAGTCAAAAGAATCTTCAATAGATGGTCGCAGGTCAAATCAGTATTGTATGGCTCGTAACCCTTGTGTACAGCCCGGCTAGCTCAGTCGGTAGAGCATGAGACTCTTAATCTCAGGGTCGTGGGTTCGAGCCCCACGCTGGGCGGCTCAAAATTTTGTGTCTACGCGGATCCAACATGCGCCCCTCTCGTGAGCCTTGCGTGATGAACGTAACGGGTTACGACGATGCCTAGCTTCGGATGAATATCAGAGGAACGGTATTTGAAGCTGAAAGTAACTCTGAAATGAAATAAATTTGTTTTGGAATTTAATTTGTACGTCGATATGGTGTGAGATGTGTAGGAAAGCAGCAGCTGTGCTAACGAAATGCAAATAATGGTCGCTCATGCGGTGCGTTTCGAGCTGAAGGGCTCCGATTCACTAGTCTGTAAGAACAAAGTACCCGAAAAGCGCGCTAGGAGGCGCCTCCTTAGCTCAGTGGCAGAGCGCTGGTCTAGTAAACCAGAGGTCGTGAGTTCGATCCTCACAGGAGGCAAATGAATTTTGTAACAGCCCCTCCCACCGTGGCCCTTTCGAAAAAAGCGGTCAAGGATAAAAAAAATTATGAATGGGTGCGGTATTTAAGAAATGCTCTCGCAAATGAATAGTGTGAATGGTGCTATTAAAGTGGGCACCAGACACTGCTGCTTTTGGCAGTCTCCGGTGAATGCCGACGTGAAATACTTAGTTCTTGTGATGTATTTTCTACCCCTGATAAAGACCCTCGCGATTATCATCGTCGTCGTCGTCGGCGGCGGCGGCGCTTTGGTAATAGCGACAACTCGCCATTGTATCACTTAAGGTGAGGTACCTTCCGCAAGCGACTGAGATGGCACTAAGCGATTGAAGCTGATTTGCCACCTCTTGTTTGATCAGCGTCATAAGGGCTTGAATGTAACTTGCGATGGGACACAGCAAGAAGTAGCGTCGCACTTTTAGTACTAAAATTTGAGATGGAGATCTGGGTCAAAGATGGGAAATTCATTCCGCCAAGTGTACAAATGGTGAAAATGAGGTGTGTGTGGGGAAGCATATTGCGCCAGTGACCGTGTGGCCTAATGGATAAGGCGTCGGACTTCGGATCCGAAGATTGCAGGTTCGAATCCTGTCATGGTCGAGTTTTTCCTGTTCTGCCAAAGATGCATGCTGTTTTAGTGTGTTGTTTGAGTACTGCAAAACTAGTTGAAAGTAGCTGCTGTCCGCTTCCTGGCTGCAAAACCGGCGTCTACCTGAAGCACAAGCAACACAAGGGTGATCTGTAGCGAAATTTTCGGCACAGTGCCGTTCAGGAGAGTTTTTGTTGCAACTACTGCATCTGATTCAGGACCCAAGGGCTACGCCACAGGCGTCTGCGCACAGTCGAGCATGTGTGTTGAATAATGGTGCTGATAGCCACGTATCATTTCAAGCAGATTTGATGCCTTTCGGAGACAATTTTTCATTAAATAGGATTGTAGCTGATTTGTGGCAGCAGGAAATAAGCTGTAGTCAAAAGAATCTTCAATAGATGGTCGCAGGTCAAATCAGTATTGTATGGCTCGTAACCCTTGTGTACAGCCCGGCTAGCTCAGTCGGTAGAGCATGAGACTCTTAATCTCAGGGTCGTGGGTTCGAGCCCCACGCTGGGCGGCTCAAAATTTTGTGTCTACGCGAATCCAACATGCGCCCCTCTCGTGAGCCTTGCGTGATGAACGTAACGGGTTACGACGATGCCTAGCTTCGGATGAATATCAGAGGAACGGTATTTGAAGCTGAAAGTAACTCTGAAATGAAATAAATTTGTTTTGGAATTTAATTTGTACATCGATATGATGTGAGATGTGTAGGAAAGCAGCAGCTGTGCTAACGAAATGCAAATAATGGTCGCTCATGCGGTGCGTTTCGAGCTGAAGGGCTCCGATTCACTAGTCTGTAAGAACAAAGTACCCGAAAAGCGCGCTAGGAGGCGCCTCCTTAGCTCAGTGGCAGAGCGCTGGTCTAGTAAACCAGAGGTCGTGAGTTCGATCCTCACAGGAGGCAAATGAATTTTGTAACAGCCCCTCCCACCGTGGCCCTTTCGAAAAAAGCGGTCAAGGATATAAAAATTATGAATGGGTGCGGTATTTAAGAAATGCTCTCGCAAATGAATAGTGTGAATGGTGCTATTAAAGTGGGCACCAGACACTGCTGCTTTTGGCAGTCTCCGGTGAATGCCGACGTGAAATACTTAGTTCTTGTGATGTATTTTCTACCCCTGATAAAGACCATCGCGATTATCATCGTCGTCGTCGTCGTCGTCGTCGTCGTCGTCGGCGGCGGCGGCGGCGCTTTGGTAATAGCGACAACTCGCCATTGTATCACTTAAGGTGAGGTACCTTCCGCAAGCGACTGAGATGGCACTAAGCGATTGAAGCTGATTTGCCACCTCTTGTTTGATCAGCGTCATAAGGGCTTGAATGTAACTTGCGATGGGACACAGCAAGAAGTAGCGTCGCACTTTTAGTACTAAAATTTGAGATGGAGAACTGGGTCAAAGATGGGAAATTCATTCCGCCAAGTGTACAAATGGTGAAAATGAGGTGTGTGTGGGGAAGCATATTGCGCCAGTGACCGTGTGGCCTAATGGATAAGGCGTCGGACTTCGAATCCAAAGATTGCAGGTTCGAATCCTGTCACGGTCGAGTTTTTCCTGTTCTGCAAAAGATGCATGCTGTTTTAGTGTGTTGTTTGAGTACTGCAAAACTAGTTGAAAGTAGCTGCTGTCCGCTTCCTGGCTGCAAAACCGGCGTCTACCTGAAGCACAAGCAAGACAAGGGTGATGTGTAGCGAAATTTTCGGCACAGTGCCGTTCAGGAGAGTTTTTGTTGCAACTACTGCATCTGATTCAGGACCCAAGGGCTACGCCACAGGCGTCTGCGCACAGTCGAGCATGTGTGTTGAATAATGGTGCTGATAGCCACGTATCATTTCAAGCAGATTTGATGCCTTTCGGAGACAATTTTTCATTAAATAGGATTGTAGCTGATTTGTGGCAGCAGGAAATAAGCTGTAGTCAAAAGAATCTTCAATAGATGGTCGCAGGTCAAATCAGTATTGTATGGCTCGTAACCCTTGTGTACAGCCCGGCTAGCTCAGTCGGTAGAGCATGAGACTCTTAATCTCAGGGTCGTGGGTTCGAGCCCCACGCTGGGCGGCTCAAAATTTTGTGTCTACGCGGATCCAACATGCGCCCCTCTCGTGAGCCTTGCGTGATGAACGTAACGGGTTACGACGATGCCTAGCTTCGGATGAATATCAGAGGAACGGTATTTGAAGCTGAAAGTAACTCTGAAATGAAATAAATTTGTTTTGGAATTTAATTTGTACATCGATATGGTGTGAGATGTGTAGGAAAGCAGCAGCTGTGCTAACGAAATGCAAATAATGGTCGCTCATGCGGTGCGTTTCGAGCTGAAGGGCTCCGATTGACTAGTCTGTAAGAACAAAGTACCCGAAAAGCGCGCTAGGAGGCGCCTCCTTAGCTCAGTGGCAGAGCGCTGGTCTAGTAAACCAGAGGTCGTGAGTTCGATCCTCACAGGAGGCAAATGAATTTTGTAACAGCCCCTCCCACCGTGGCCCTTTCGAAAAAAGCGGTCAAGGATAAAAAAAATTATGAATGGGTGCGGTATTTAAGAAATCCTCTCGCAAATGAATAGTGTGAATGGTGCTATTAAAGTGGGCACCAGACACTGCTGCTTTTGGCAGTCTCCGGTGAATGCCGACGTGAAATACTTAGTTCTTGTGATGTATTTTCTACCCCTGATAAAGACCCTCGCGATTATCATCGTCGTCGGCGGCGGCGGCGGCGCTTTGGTAATAGCGACAACTCGCCATTGTATCACTTAAGGTGAGGTACCTTCCGCAAGCGACTGAGATGGCACTAAGCGATTGAAGCTGATTTGCCACCTCTTGTTTGATCAGCGTCATAAGGGCTTGAATGTAACTTGCGATGGGACACAGCAAGAAGTAGCGTCGCACTTTTAGTACTAAAATTTGAGATGGAGAACTGGGTCAAAGATGGGAAATTCATTCCGCCAAGTGTACAAATGGTGAAAATGAGGTGTGTGTGGGGAAGCATATTGCGCCAGTGACCGTGTGGCCTAATGGAAAAGGCGTGGGACTTCGGATCCGAAGATTGCAGGTTCGAATCCTGTCACGGTCGAGTTTTTCCTGTTCTGCAAAAGATGCATGCTGTTTTAGTGTGTTGTTTGAGTACTGCAAAACTAGTTGAAAGTAGCTGCTGTCCGCTTCCTGGCTGCAAAACCGGCGTCTACCTGAAGCACAAGCAACACAAGGGTGATCTGTAGCGAAATTTTCGGCACAGTGCCGTTCAGGAGAGTTTTTGTTGCAACTAGTGCATCTGATTCAGGACCCAGGGCTACGCCACAGGCGTCTGCGCACAGTCGAGCATGTGTGTTGAATAATGGTGCTGATAGCCACGTATCATTTCAAGCAGATTTGATGCCTTTAGGAGACAATTTTTCATTAAATAGGATTGTAGCTGATTTGTGGCAGCAGGAAATAAGCTGTAGTCAAAAGAATCTTCAATAGATGGTCGCAGGTCAAATCAGTATTGTATGGCTCGTAACCCTTGTGTACAGCCCGGCTAGCTCAGTCGGTAGAGCATGAGACTCTTAATCTCAGGGTCGTGGGTTCGAGCCCCACGCTGGGCGGCTCAAAATTTTGTGTCTACGCGGATCCAACATGCGCCCCTCTCGTGAGCCTTGCGTGATGAACGTAACGGGTTACGACGATGCCTAGCTTCGGATGAATATCAGAGGAACGGTATTTGAAGCTGAAAGTAACTCTGAAATGAAATAAATTTGTTTTGGAATTTAATTTGTACATCGATATGGTGTGAGATGTGTAGGAAAGCAGCAGCTGTGCTAACGAAATGCAAATAATGGTCGCTCATGCGGTGCGTTTCGAGCTGAAGGGCTCCGATTCACTAGTCTGTAAGAACAAAGTACCCGAAAAGCGCGCTAGGAGGCGCCTCCTTAGCTCAGTGGCGTTCGTTGCGCTTGAGACGCGCTAGTGTGAGGAGGTACCGTCCGCTCCGCCAAGCTAGCGATTGTTTACAAGTGGTGTTTGTGTCCGTCGCGTGTCGTCTTACTGTTCTGTGCCTGCGTGTTGTTGTGTATTTCGTGTTCACGTTCGATGCTGTTAGCCCGTTAAGGGTTAATTAGCGATATGTCTCGTCAGTGTCCCAGGAAGAATACACTGAAATTTGAATTTGATAAGACAACCCGTGCTCTGCAACCAAGCTCACTAGAGATCCACGAGTGGATTGTCGACGTCGTCGGGATAACGACAGAACAGGTCCACACTGCCTATTACGATTTGGAACAGTACTGTTTCTTCGTGAAGCTGCACAATCCTGTTTTCATGGAGCGACTTTTGCTGAAATTCGGGGGACGCATTGAATTTCGCCATCGGAACGGAACTGTGAGTATCGTTACGCTTTCAAATGCTGATGTAGAGTTGAAAAATGTCCGTGTTTTCAATCTCCCACCTGAAGTTGAAAATTGCTACCTGAAGGAGGTTTTGTCGAAGTACGGTGACGTTAGGTCTGTTAGAAATGAAATGTGGTCCAGGGAACATAAGCTGCAGTGTTATAGCGGGGTGCGATCTGTTGAAATGGAAGTAAAGGTTAATATCCCGTCGCACATAATGGTGTGTGGATACAAGGGGCTAGTTACCTATACCGGACAAATTCCCACGTGCCATGTTTGTAACGAGAGTGGCCACCTGAGGCAGGATTGTCCCCGTCGCATGTTTGTTTTAAAAAACAATTTGCAACAGCGACAGCGGCTTACATTTAGTGATGTCCTGATGCGAAGTAATGTAGAACAGCCCGTTGTCTCTCTGCCTTCCGATACCGTGCAAGATCCCACTTTAGTGAATGACAGTGCCAAGATAATGACTATTGTAGAAGAGCAGTCTGCCCCTGCTGCTAGTGATCGTAGTGCCTCCGGCAATAAGCGGCCTCGGGACTCCGCCGATATTTCTTCAGATGAGGATGGTTCCGGTCACACCCACTCTGTGCAAAAGCAAAAAGCCAGTAATGAACCAGCACTGGAATCCGCCATTGCAATGGAGGCGGCATCATCAGGCCCACCCAATGCCAATGTTCCATTAACAGCTAATGCAGCAGTCGCTGAAATGGAACCGGCGGAGGCAGCATTGCAGGCATCAATTCCAGAGGGACCCGAAAATACAAATCAGGAATGTGCACAACATACTGAAGGCACTTCCTCGCCTACGGTAGAACAAGGCACTAAGGTGAATCTTGTTGATCAAGTTGGTAGTAGTGATCACGTTCACGACTTAAATGACCCCCACAGTGCAGCCCACCAACAAGAGGGACCTGCACAAGGGACAGGCATTCCCAATACAGCCGGAACCGCGCAAGACACACAGCGGCGCCGCCTGAAGCCGCAGCCGAACGTCAACGTCGGCAGGGCGCAGGCGAAACGCAACGGGGGCACACAAAGGCAAAAATCACCTGACGGTAAAGGAGTTGGGAAATCTGAAGTGTCAGTCAGTGTAGATCAAGACAATAGCAAAGATAGACATACAGCCTCCGCAGCTTCACCAACAGTGGTGACATAGCAGCGGATTTCCGACTGGATCTTCTTCCCCTCACATACATTGTTCACATTGGGCAAAGTGTAAATCTCGGATTTTGTACTCACTCTACTTTGACGCCCCTACATGACCATTAACCTTCTCGGATGAGTCAAGCTTATAAAATATTAACTATTAATGTTAACAGGATAACGTCAGATTTGAAAAAAGTTGTGTTAAAACAATTTATCTATGAAGCAGAGGCGGACGTTGCATTGTTGCAAGAAGTGTTATTCACTGATTTCGTCGTGCCCGGTTTTCAAATATTTTATAATGTCCTACCGGACGCAACTACAGGAACCGCAATTTTAACTCGTGAAGGTATTCCGGTAATGTTGTTGGATAAACTAGTTACGGGAAGAGGCTTAAGCTGTAAAATTTTTGATGTCACTGTTGTAAATGTTTATGCACCGTCTGGTACCACCAACAGAGCTGCGAGAGCTCACTTCTTCAAGGAAGACATCATCTACTTGTTGAGGAACAATCCTGCGTCTGTCATAATTGGTGGCGACTTCAATTGTGTCATTAACAGAAAAGATCAGGTCCCGCATTTTAACTACTCCAAGGAGCTGCATGACTTCATCAAGTACATGAAGTACAAAGATGCATGGGAAGTCAAATTCCCTACGCTAGTCAAGTACACGCATTTCACTTCAACATCATGCAGTCGGATCGATAGGCAGTATGTGTCGGAGAATCTCAGTCATAACGTGTTGGATGTGGAAGTCATCCCGACATACTGCTCCGATCACTGTGGGTTGTCTGTGACTCTCAATTTAGTGCAGCAACCTACAAAATTTTACCGTAATCAGTGGATGCTCAACATTGGCCATCTCCAAGATGACGAACTGGAAGAGTGGGTCAAAGCCACATGGACTGCATGTTTGAAATCAGTGCATAAATACAGATCTAAAATCGAATGGTGGGTCAAGTTTGCCAAGCCTAAACTTAGGCAAACCTTAAGATCATACAGTTATCAAAAAACTAAAGATTGCAAAAAGACAATCGACTTTTACTATACGGTATTACGAGAACTACATGACAAACATACCGTAGCTCCCACTCATCTAGAGCACATTCGAAAAATAAAAGCGAAGCTTCTAAGCATCACACGACAGCAGTTAGAGGGATTAAAACTTAAATCAAAGGCAAAGTCTCTACTACAAGAAGAAACTACTTCAATGTTTCACCTGATCAAACACCAACTTAATAGGCGACGCAGTTTTATTGAAGACCTCAAACTCGAAGACGGGACTGTAATTACAGACCAAAATGACATAGTGCGCGCAATCCAACAACATTTCGCTCACCTCTACAGTCCAGACCAGACTGCCGAGACTGCAAGTACTGAAATGTTGCACTTATTAACGGAACGGATCACTACTGAAGAAAATAACTGTCTGATAGCTGCATTTGCAGAGGACGACATCTTTAATCTAGTAAAGACGTCACCTTCCAACAAATCGGCGGGTCCAGATGGATTACCAAAAGAATTTTATCACAAGTTTTGGCATATTATTGGGCCAACATTCACGGATATAATCAACGAAACCTTACATGGACGAGACTTACCAACTGAACTTAAGGAAGGAAAACTAGTCTTGATCCCGAAAAGTAAAGGACAAAAGAAAATCGATAATTTACGCCCCTTAATGTTGATGAACTATGATTACAAGACCATTGCACGAGCACTTAAGGAGAGACTCACACCACTTCTAAGAACAGTAATAAAAGGCCATCAAGCCTGCTTCCCAGGCAGGACAATCATGTCAGTCATCTCCGAATACAGAGACCTTGTTTCTATCGTAGCAGTCACCGACATCAGGTGTGCGCTATACTTCATCGATTTCTGCAAGGCATTTGACCATGTCAGCCACCGGTATGTGGATCTCATATTTCAACACCTGGCTTTTGACGATCGAGCAGTTCGTGTAATCCATCAGATGATGACCGGCATAACTGCAAAGGCTTACGTAAACGGGCAGCCGACGAAAACTATTCATATACAGAGGGGCGTTCCACAAGGGAGCCCATTATCAATGCTTTTGTATGTTCTTGCACTTGAGCCTTTGCTACGGCAACTCAGAGACAAATTAAGTGGCGTCACATTATCCGGGGTCACGCTTACAGCAAAAGCATATGCCGATGACGTGGGCGTCGTCCTCCGACACGAAGGTGAACTTACAATTCTGGAAGAGACGATACGTCAATATAGTCGCGCCTCTGGTGCACAGGTGAACATACATAAGAGTAAAATCTTGAACCTACGAGGATTTGACAGGGTACGCAGCCAATGGGCTACACTAGTTGATTCCCACAGAACACTAGGTATTACTATGACCAATTGTCCAATGAAGATGGCTGCAGTAAATTGGCGGGACACGGCGAACAAAATACAGGGTGCGTTCACCGAACTTCGTTGGCGATCCGCGAATTTATTGCAGAAAGTTCAATTAATTAACACCTACATGTTTTCTAAAGCCTGTTTTGTAGCACAAATATTCCCGGCACCGAAATTACAGGTGAAAAAGGTAACGCGACTTGCCAATAGTTACTTGTGGCAAGGCAACATTTTTAAAGTTAGACTCGAAAGTGTGACCCAAGCACGACTGATGGGCGGCTTAGGGCTAACCAATTTGGTTAAAAAAGCATCTGCACTTTACGTCAAAAGGACCCTGTTTATGATTAATAAGGATAGAAATAACATTACCTCCAGACTCTTCACAATTGTCCAGCCAGGTTCCCTGCAACCCCCGGTGAATGTGGGCCACCTAAACAACAAACTCACGCATGTTAAGGAATTTTATATTGAGGTCAGCTACTTAGAGGCCGGCACGGTGTACAAGTCACATATAACTACAAGAGAGATACTCACTACATGGCACCAATCGGATACACAAAATACCATAGAAATCAAATATCCGAACGTCATATGGCGTGCTGTATGGAAAAATATTAGCCTCAAAATCCATTCGACAGACGTGGCTTCCACTTGGTACAAGGTCGTCAGCGACACAGTACCAACTAATGAAAAACTTTATCGAATAGGACTCAGTGATACACATAACTGCACTAAGTGTGGATTTGTGGACACACTTCAACACCGATTCACGTGCAGTGGACTCGTTCACAATTGGACATGGATCAGAAGAAAGATAGCACTCCTCACCAGAAGTGATGGCCGCAATTATACGCCACAAATGCTGTTACGGCCTGAAGAGATATTATTCCCAGAACGGAAAAATAACACTGTCATGTGGCTCATGGGTCACTATACACATTACGTAATTGGTAGAAATGGATCTGACAATTTAATTGATTTCATGGTCTACATGGAATCAGCTTACTGGGAATCCACAAAATTCAGTAACCATAACCAACTCTACGGAAAAATGTTGAATATAGTCTTCGAGAGAACAGGCATAGGATAACACCGCACCACAACACGATAGAAACTATAAGGACGTCACGAGCAAACTGTGGACTCAGTAAACTATTTTATTCATCATTGAGAGGTGCCTACGGCTTCTACACGCTAATAAATAAAAAAAAAAAAAAAAAAAAAGTGGCTAGGATACCTGGCTTTCACCCAAACAAAAAAAAAAAAAAAAGTGGCTAGGATAAAAAAAAAAAAAAAAAAAAAAAAGACGATTGCAGGTTCGAATCCTGTCACGGTCGAGTTTTTCCTGTTCTGCAAAAGATGCATGCTGTTTTAGTGTGTTGTTTGAGTACTGCAAAACTAGTTGAAAGTAGCTGCTGTCCGCTTCCTGGCTGCAAAGAAAAAAAAAAAAAAATGGATAAGGCGTCGGACTTCGGATCCGAAGATTGCAGGTTCGAATCCTGTCACGGTCGAATTTTTCGTGTTCTGCAAGAGATGCAAGCTGTTTTACTGTGTTGTTTGAGTACTGCAAAACTAGTTGAAAGTAGCTGCTGTCCGCTTCCTGGCTGCAAAACCGGCGTCTACCTGAAGCACAAGCAACACAAGGGTGATCTTTAGCGAAATTTTCGGCACAGTGCCGTTCAGGAGAGTTTTTGTTGCAACTACTGCATCTGATTCAGGACCCAAGGGCTACGCCACAGGCGTCTGCGCACAGTCGAGCATGTGTGTTGAATAATGGTGCTGATAGCCACGTATCATTTCAAGCAGATTTGATGCCTTTCGGAGACAATTTTTCATTGAATAGGAGTATAGCTGATTTGTGGCAGCAGGAAATAAGCTGTAAAATAAAAAAAAAAAAAAAAAAAGTTGGGAGAGCGTTAGACTGAACATCTAAAGGTCCCTGGTTCGATCCCGGGTTTCGGCAGGTATTCGTTTTCATGCGACGCCAATGGAATTACTCTGCGTTTGTGATAATGCAACTACCGCTGACAACAAAACTGACCCTCTCCTGTAGCTGTTCTGGTTGTCTATTGCATGCCATAAGAAGAACTTACTAGACAACTAACTCCCTTAGAAGCAAAAGAATTAAAAATATCCTACCGACTGCATTCCTTTTTCTGTGTCAGGTGGTGAAGAACGTCTTCAACGGAACCGTGAAATGAGCGAAAGCGTGGGAAACATTGCATTCGAAAAAAAAAAAAAAAAAGGGGTATGATTCCTGCTTAGGGTGCAGCAGGTCCCGGGTTCAAATCGCGGACGAGCCCTAGCGTTTTGTGCAAACTGATCGCACGTCAGTGGCTGAGTCAGCGCAAAAAGCTCGCCGCCAATATCAAAAGAATTTATTACTTGGTGTGAGCGGCGGACACTCTGGTCTGACGCGTGAGGGCGGTTACGAGGGTTTCGGGTACAGATGGAAAAAAAAAAAGAAAAAAAAAAAAGTGGCAGAGCGCTGGTCTAGTAAACCAGAGGTCGTGAGTTCGATCCTCACAGGAGGCAAATGAATTTTGTAACAGCCCCTCCCACCGTGGCCCTTTCGAAAAAAGCGGTCAAGGATAAAAAAAATTATGAATGGGTGCGGTATTTAAGAAATGCTCTCGCAAATGAATAGTGTGAATGGTGCTATTAAAGTGGGCACCAGACACTGCTGCTTTTGGCAGTCTCCGGTGAATGCCGACGTGAAATACTTAGTTCTTGTGATGTATTTTCTACCCCTGATAAAGACCCTCGCGATTATCATCGTCGTCGGCGGCGGCGGCGGCGCTTTGGTAATAGCGACAACTCGCCATTGTATCACTTAAGGTGAGGTACCTTCTGCAAGCGACTGAGATGGCACTAAGCGATTGAAGCTGATTTGCCACCTCTTGTTTGATCAGCGTCATAAGGGCTTGAATGTAACTTGCGATGGGACACAGCAAGAAGTAGCGTCGCACTTTTAGTACTAAAATTTGAGATGGAGAACTGGGTCAAAGATGGGAAATTCATTCCGCCAAGTGTACAAATGGTGAAAATGAGGTGTGTGTGGGGAAGCATATTGCGCCAGTGACCGTGTGGCCTAATGGATAAGGCGTCGGACTTCGGATCCGAAGATTGCAGGTTCGAATCCTGTCACGGTCGAGTTTTTCCTGTTCTGCAAAAGATGCATGCTGTTTTAGTGTGTTGTTTGAGTACTGCAAAACTAGTTGAAAGTAGCTGCTGTCCGCTTCCTGGCTGCAAAACCGGCGTCTACCTGAAGCACAAGCAACACAAGGGTGATCTGTAGCGAAATTTTCGGCACAGTGCCGTTCAGGAGAGTTTTTTTTGCAACTACTGCATCTGATTCAGGACCCAAGGGCTACGCCACAGGCGTCTGCGCACAGTCGAGCATGTGTGTTGAATAATGGTGCTGATAGCCACGTATCATTTCAAGCAGATTTGATGCCTTTCGGAGACAATTTTTCATTAAATAGGATTGTAGCTGATTTGTGGCAGCAGGAAATAAGCTGTAGTCAAAAGAATCTTCAATAGATGGTCGCAGGTCAAATCAGTATTGTATGGCTCGTAACCCTTGTGTACAGCCCGGCTAGCTCAGTCGGTAGAGCATGAGACTCTTAATCTCAGGGTCGTGGGTTCGAGCCCCACGCTGGGCGGCTCAATATTTTGTGTCTACGCGGATCCAACATGCGCCCCTCTCGTGAGCCTTGCGTGATGAACGTAACGGGTTACGACGATGCCTAGCTTCGGATGAATATCAGAGGAACGGTATTTGAAGCTGAAAGTAACTCTGAAATGAAATAAATTTGTTTTGGAATTTAATTTGTACATCGATATGGTGTGAGATGTGTAGGAAAGCAGCAGCTGTGCTAACGAAATGCAAATAATGGTCGCTCATGCGGTGCGTTTCGAGCTGAAGGGCTCCGATTCACTAGTCTGTAAGAACAAAGTACCCGAAAAGCGCGCTAGGAGGCGCCTCCTTAGCTCAGTGGCAGAGCGCTGGTCTAGTAAACCAGAGGTCGTGAGTTCGATCCTCACAGGAGGCAAATGAATTTTGTAACAGCCCCTCCCACCGTGGCCCTTTCGAAAAAAGCGGTCAAGGATAAAAAAAATTATGAATGGGTGCGGTATTTAAGAAATGCTCTCGCAAATGAATAGTGTGAATGGTGCTATTAAAGTGGGCACCAGACACTGCTGCTTTTGGCAGTCTCCGGTGAATGCCGACGTGAAATACTTAGTTCTTGTGATGTATTTTCTACCCCTGATAAAGACCCTCGCGATTATCATCGTCGTCGTCGGCGGCGGCGCTTTGGTAATAGCGACAACTCGCCATTGTATCACTTAAGGTGAGGTACCTTCCGCAAGCGACTGAGATGGCACTAAGCGATTGAAGCTGATTTGCCACCTCTTGTTTGATCAGCGTCATAAGGGCTTGAATGTAACTTGCGATGGGACACAGCAAGAAGTAGCGTCGCACTTTTAGTACTAAAATTTGAGTTGGAGAACTGGGTCAAAGATGGGAAATTCATTCCGCCAAGTGTACAAATGGTGAAAATGAGGTGTGTGTGGGGAAGCATATTGCGCCAGTGACCGTGTGGCCTAATGGATAAGGCGTCGGACTTCGGATCCGAAGATTGCAGGTTCGAATCCTGTCACGGTCGAGTTTTTCCTGTTCTGCAAAAGATGCATGCTGTTTTAGTGTGTTGTTTGAGTACTGCAAAACTAGTTGAAAGTAGCTGCTGTCCGCTTCCTGGCTGCAAAACCGGCGTCTACCTGAAGCACAAGCAACACAAGGGTGATCTGTAGCGAAATTTTCGGCACAGTGCCGTTCAGGAGAGTTTTTGTTGCAACTACTGCATCTGATTCAGGACCCAAGGGCTACGCCACAGGCGTCTGCGCACAGTCGAGCATGTGTGTTGAATAATGGTGCTG
Source organism: Schistocerca cancellata (assembly GCF_023864275.1). Classification (NCBI taxonomy): domain Eukaryota; kingdom Metazoa; phylum Arthropoda; class Insecta; order Orthoptera; family Acrididae; genus Schistocerca; species Schistocerca cancellata. The sequence goes on along the minus strand of NC_064633.1, from coordinate 81,404,678 downwards.
ATAGCCACGTATCATTTCAAGCAGATTTGATGCCTTTCGGAGACAATTTTTCATTAAATAGGATTGTAGCTGATTTGTGGCAGCAGGAAATAAGCTGTAGTCAAAAGAATCTTCAATAGATGGTCGCAGGTCAAATCAGTATTGTATGGCTCGTAACCCTTGTGTACAGCCCGGCTAGCTCAGTCGGTAGAGCGTGAGACTCTTAATCTCAGGGTCGTGGGTTCGAGCCCCACGCTGGGCGGCTCAAAATTTTGTGTCTATGCGGATCCAACATGCGCCCCTCTCGTGAGCCTTGCGTGATGAACGTAACGGGTTACGACGATGCCTAGCTTCGGATGAATATCAGAGGAACGGTATTTGAAGCTGAAAGTAACTCTGAAATGAAATAAATTTGTTTTGGAATTTAATTTGTACATCGATATGATGTGAGATGTGTAGGAAAGCAGCAGCTGTGCTAACGAAATGCAAATAATGGTCGCTCATGCGGTGCGTTTCGAGCTGAAGGGCTCCGATTCACTAGTCTGTAAGAACAAAGTACCCGAAAAGCGCGCTAGGAGGCGCCTCCTTAGCTCAGTGGCAGAGCGCTGGTCTAGTAAACCAGAGGTCGTGAGTTCGATCCTCACAGGAGGCAAATGAATTTTGTAACAGCCCCTCCCACCGTGGCCCTTTCGAAAAAAGCGGTCAAGGATATAAAAATTATGAATGGGTGCGGTATTTAAGAAATGCTCTCGCAAATGAATAGTGTGAATGGTGCTATTAAAGTGGGCACCAGACACTGCTGCTTTTGGCAGTCTCCGGTGAATGCCGACGTGAAATACTTAGTTCTTGTGATGTATTTTCTACCCCTGATAAAGACCATCGCGATTATCATCGTCGTCGTCGTCGTCGTCGGCGGCGGCGGCGGCGGCGCTTTGGTAATAGCGACAACTCGCCATTGTATCACTTAAGGTGAGGTACCTTCCGCAAGCGACTGAGATGGCACTAAGCGATTGAAGCTGATTTGCCACCTCTTGTTTGATCAGCGTCATAAGGGCTTGAATGTAACTTGCGATGGGACACAGCAAGAAGTAGCGTCGCACTTTTAGTACTAAAATTTGAGATGGAGAACTGGGTCAAAGATGGGAAATTCATTCCGCCAAGTGTACAAATGGTGAAAATGAGGTGTGTGTGGGGAAGCATATTGCGCCAGTGACCGTGTGGGCTAATGGATAAGGCGTCGGACTTCGGATCCGAAGATTGCAGGTTCGAATCCTGTCATGGTCGAGTTTTTCCTGTTCTGCAAAAGATGCATGCTGTTTTAGTGTGTTGTTTGAGTACTGCAAAACTAGTTGAAAGTAGCTGCTGTCCGCTTCCTGGCTGCAAAACCGGCGTCTACCTGAAGCACAAGCAACACAAGGGTGATCTGTAGCGAAATTTTCGGCACAGTGCCGTTCAGGAGAGTTTTTGTTGCAACTACTGCATCTGATTCAGGACCCAAGGGCTACGCCACAGGCGTCTGCGCACAGTCGAGCATGTGTGTTGAATAATGGTGCTGATAGCCACGTATCATTTCAAGCAGATTTGATGCCTTTCGGAGACAATTTTTCATTAAATAGGATTGTAGCTGATTTGTGGCAGCAGGAAATAAGCTGTAGTCAAAAGAATCTTCAATAGATGGTCGCAGGTCAAATCAGTATTGTATGGCTCGTAACCCTTGTGTACAGCCCGGCTAGCTCAGTCGGTAGAGCATGAGACTCTTAATCTCAGGGTCGTGGGTTCGAGCCCCACGCTGGGCGGCTCAAAATTTTGTGTCTACGCGGATCCAACATGCGCCCCTCTCGTGGGCCTTGCGTGATGAACGTAACGGATTACGACGATGCCTAGCTTCGGATGAATATCAGAGGAACGGTATTTGAAGCTGAAAGTAACTCTGAAATGAAATAAATTTGTTTTGGAATTTAATTTGTACATCGATATGGTGTGAGATGTGTAGGAAAGCAGCAGCTGTGCTAACGAAATGCAAATAATGGTCGCTCATGCGGTGCGTTTCGAGCTGAAGGGCTCCGATTGACTAGTCTGTAAGAACAAAGTACCCGAAAAGCGCGCTAGGAGGCGCCTCCTTAGCTCAGTGGCAGAGCGCTGGTCTAGTAAACCAGAGGTCGTGAGTTCGATCCTCACAGGAGGCAAATGAATTTTGTAACAGCCCCTCCCACCGTGGCCCTTTCGAAAAAAGCGGTCAAGGATAAAAAAAATTATGAATGGGTGAGGTATTTAAGAAATGCTCTCGCAAATGAATAGTGTGAATGGTGCTATTAAAGTGGGCACCAGACACTGCTGCTTTTGGCAGTCTCCGGTGAATGCCGACGTGAAATACTTAGTTCTTGTGATGTATTTTCTACCCCTGATAAAGACCCTCGCGATTATCATCGTCGTCGTCGGCGGCGGCGCTTTGGTAATAGCGACAACTCGCCATTGTATCACTTAAGGTGAGGTACCTTCCGCAAGCGACTGAGATGGCACTAAGCGATTGAAGCTGATTTGCCACCTCTTGTTTGATCAGCGTCATAAGGGCTTGAATGTAACTTGCGATGGGACACAGCAAGAAGTAGCGTCGCACTTTTAGTACTAAAATTTGAGTTGGAGAACTGGGTCAAAGATGGGAAATTCATTCCGCCAAGTGTACAAATGGTGAAAATGAGGTGTGTGTGGGGAAGCATATTGCGCCAGTGACCGTGTGGCCTAATGGATAAGGCGTCGGACTTCGGATCCGAAGATTGCAGGTTCGAATCCTGTCACGGTCGAGTTTTTCCTGTTCTGCAAAAGATGCATGCTGTTTTAGTGTGTTGTTTGAGTACTGCAAAACTAGTTGAAAGTAGCTGCTGTCCGCTTCCTGGCTGCAAAACCGGCGTCTACCTGAAGCACAAGCAACACAAGGGTGATCTGTAGCGAAATTTTCGGCACAGTGCCGTTCAGGAGAGTTTTTGTTGCAACTACTGCATCTGATTCAGGACCCAAGGGCTACGCCACAGGCGTCTGCGCACAGTCGAGCATGTGTGTTGAATAATGGTGCTGATAGCCACGTATCATTTCAAGCAGATTTGATGCCTTTCGGAGACAATTTTTCATTAAATAGGATTGTAGCTGATTTGTGGCAGCAGGAAATAAGCTGTAGTCAAAAGAATCTTCAATAGATGGTCGCAGGTCAAATCAGTTTTGTATGGCTCGTAACCCTTGTGTACAGCCCGGCTAGCTCAGTCGGTAGAGCATGAGACTCTTAATCTCAGGGTCGTGGGTTCGAGCCCCACGCTGGGCGCCTCAAAATTTTGTGTCTACGCGGATCCAACATGCGCCCCTCTCGTGAGCCTTGCGTGATGAACGTAACGGGTTACGACGATGCCTAGCTTCGGATGAATATCAGAGGAACGGTATTTGAAGCTGAAAGTAACTCTGAAATGAAATAAATTTGTTTTGGAATTTAATTTGTACATCGATATGGTGTGAGATGTGTAGGAAAGCAGCAGCTGTGCTAACGAAATGCAAATAATGGTCGCTCATGCGGTGCGTTTCGAGCTGAAGGGCTCCGATTGACTAGTCTGTAAGAACAAAGTACCCGAAAAGCGCGCTAGGAGGCGCCTCCTTAGCTCAGTGGCAGAGCGCTGGTCTAGTAAACCAGAGGTCGTGAGTTCGATCCTCACAGGAGGCAAATGAATTTTGTAACAGCCCCTCCCACCGTGGCCCTTTCGAAAAAAGCGGTCAAGGATAAAAAAAATTATGAATGGGTGCGGTATTTAAGAAATGCTCTCGCAAATGAATAGTGTGAATGGTGCTATTAAAGTGGGCACCAGACACTGCTGCTTTTGGCAGTCTCCGGTGAATGCCGACGTGAAATACTTAGTTCTTGTGATGTATTTTCTACCCCTGATAAAGACCCTCGCGATTATCATCGTCGTCGTCGGCGGCGGCGGCGGCGCTTTGGTAATAGCGACAACTCGCCATTGTATCACTTAAGGTGAGGTACCTTCCGCAAGCGACTGAGATGGCACTAAGCGATTGAAGCTGATTTGCCACCTCTTGTTTGATCAGCGTCATAAGGGCTTGAATGTAACTTGCGATGGGACACAGCAAGAAGTAGCGTCGCACTTTTAGTACTAAAATTTGAGATGGAGAACTGGGTCAAAGATGGGAAATTCATTCCGCCAAGTGTACAAATGGTGAAAATGAGGTGTGTGTGGGGAAGCATATTGCGCCAGTGACCGTGTGGGCTAATGGATAAGGCGTCGGACTTCGGATCCGAAGATTGCAGGTTCGAATCCTGTCATGGTCGAGTTTTTCCTGTTCTGCAAAAGATGCATGCTGTTTTAGTGTGTTGTTTGAGTACTGCAAAACTAGTTGAAAGTAGCTGCTGTCCGCTTCCTGGCTGCAAAACCGGCGTCTACCTGAAGCACAAGCAAGACAAGGGTGATGTGTAGCGAAATTTTCGGCACAGTGCCGTTCAGGAGAGTTTTTGTTGCAACTACTGCATCTGATTCAGGACCCAAGGGCTACGCCACAGGCGTCTGCGCACAGTCGAGCATGTGTGTTGAATAATGGTGCTGATAGCCACGTATCATTTCAAGCAGATTTGATGCCTTTCGGAGACAATTTTTCATTAAATAGGATTGTAGCTGATTTGTGGCAGCAGGAAATAAGCTGTAGTCAAAAGAATCTTCAATAGATGGTCGCAGGTCAAATCAGTATTGTATGGCTCGTAACCCTTGTGTACAGCCCGGCTAGCTCAGTCGGTAGAGCATGAGACTCTTAATCTCAGGGTCGTGGGTTCGAGCCCCACGCTGGGCGGCTCAAAATTTTGTGTCTACGCGGATCCAACATGCGCCCCTCTCGTGAGCCTTGCGTGATGAACGTAACGGGTTACGACGATGCCTAGCTTCGGATGAATATCAGAGGAACGGTATTTGAAGCTGAAAGTAACTCTGAAATGAAATAAATTTGTTTTGGAATTTAATTTGTACATCGATATGGTGTGAGATGTGTAGGAAAGCAGCAGCTGTGCTAACGAAATGCAAATAATGGTCGCTCATGCGGTGCGTTTCGAGCTGAAGGGCTCCGATTGACTAGTCTGTAAGAACAAAGTACCCGAAAAGCGCGCTAGGAGGCGCCTCCTTAGCTCAGTGGCAGAGCGCTGGTCTAGTAAACCAGAGGTCGTGAGTTCGATCCTCACAGGAGGCAAATGAATTTTGTAACAGCCCCTCCCACCGTGGCCCTTTCGAAAAAAGCGGTCAAGGATAAAAAAAATTATGAATGGGTGCGGTATTTAAGAAATGCTCTCGCAAATGAATAGTGTGAATGGTGCTATTAAAGTGGGCACCAGACACTGCTGCTTTTGGCAGTCTCCGGTGAATGCCGACGTGAAATACTTAGTTCTTGTGATGTATTTTCTACCCCTGATAAAGACCCTCGCGATTATCATCGTCGTCGTCGGCGGCGGCGGCGGCGCTTTGGTAATAGCGACAACTCGCCATTGTATCACTTAAGGTGAGGTACCTTCCGCAAGCGACTGAGATGGCACTAAGCGATTGAAGCTGATTTGCCACCTCTTGTTTGATCAGCGTCATAAGGGCTTGAATGTAACTTGCGATGGGACACAGCAAGAAGTAGCGTCGCACTTTTAGTACTAAAATTTGAGATGGAGAACTGGGTCAAAGATGGGAAATTCATTCCGCCAAGTGTACAAATGGTGAAAATGAGGTGTGTGTGGGGAAGCATATTGCGCCAGTGACCGTGTGGGCTAATGGATAAGGCGTCGGACTTCGGATCCGAAGATTGCAGGTTCGAATCCTGTCATGGTCGAGTTTTTCCTGTTCTGCAAAAGATGCATGCTATTTTAGTGTGTTGTTTGAGTACTGCAAAACTAGTTGAAAGTAGCTGCTGTCCGCTTCCTGGCTGCAAAACCGGCGTCTACCTGAAGCACAAGCAAGACAAGGGTGATGTGTAGCGAAATTTTCGGCACAGTGCCGTTCAGGAGAGTTTTTGTTGCAACTACTGCATCTGATTCAGGACCCAAGGGCTACGCCACAGGCGTCTGCGCACAGTCGAGCATGTGTGTTGAATAATGGTGCTGATAGCCACGTATCATTTCAAGCAGATTTGATGCCTTTCGGAGACAATTTTTCATTAAATAGGATTGTAGCTGATTTGTGGCAGCAGGAAATAAGCTGTAGTCAAAAGAATCTTCAATAGATGGTCGCAGGTCAAATCAGTATTGTATGGCTCGTAACCCTTGTGTACAGCCCGGCTAGCTCAGTCGGTAGAGCATGAGACTCTTAATCTCAGGGTCGTGGGTTCGAGCCCCACGCTGGGCGGCTCAAAATTTTGTGTCTACGCGGATCCAACATGCGCCCCTCTCGTGAGCCTTGCGTGATGAACGTAACGGGTTACGACGATGCCTAGCTTCGGATGAATATCAGAGGAACGGTATTTGAAGCTGAAAGTAACTCTGAAATGAAATAAATTTGTTTTGGAATTTAATTTGTACATCGATATGGTGTGAGATGTGTAGGAAAGCAGCAGCTGTGCTAACGAAATGCAAATAATGGTCGCTCATGCGGTGCGTTTCGAGCTGAAGGGCTCCGATTGACTAGTCTGTAAGAACAAAGTACCCGAAAAGCGCGCTAGGAGGCGCCTCCTTAGCTCAGTGGCAGAGCGCTGGTCTAGTAAACCAGAGGTCGTGAGTTCGATCCTCACAGGAGGCAAATGAATTTTGTAACAGCCCCTCCCACCGTGGCCCTTTCGAAAAAAGCGGTCAAGGATAAAAAAAATTATGAATGGGTGAGGTATTTAAGAAATGCTCTCGCAAATGAATAGTGTGAATGGTGCTATTAAAGTGGGCACCAGACACTGCTGCTTTTGGCAGTCTCCGGTGAATGCCGACGTGAAATACTTAGTTCTTGTGATGTATTTTCTACCCCTGATAAAGACCCTCGCGATTATCATCGTCGTCGTCGGCGGCGGCGCTTTGGTAATAGCGACAACTCGCCATTGTATCACTTAAGGTGAGGTACCTTCCGCAAGCGACTGAGATGGCACTAAGCGATTGAAGCTGATTTGCCACCTCTTGTTTGATCAGCGTCATAAGGGCTTGAATGTAACTTGCGATGGGACACAGCAAGAAGTAGCGTCGCACTTTTAGTACTAAAATTTGAGTTGGAGAACTGGGTCAAAGATGGGAAATTCATTCCGCCAAGTGTACAAATGGTGAAAATGAGGTGTGTGTGGGGAAGCATATTGCGCCAGTGACCGTGTGGCCTAATGGATAAGGCGTCGGACTTCGGATCCGAAGATTGCAGGTTCGAATCCTGTCACGGTCGAGTTTTTCCTGTTCTGCAAAAGATGCATGCTGTTTTAGTGTGTTGTTTGAGTACTGCAAAACTAGTTGAAAGTAGCTGCTGTCCGCTTCCTGGCTGCAAAACCGGCGTCTACCTGAAGCACAAGCAACACAAGGGTGATCTGTAGCGAAATTTTCGGCACAGTGCCGTTCAGGAGAGTTTTTGTTGCAACTACTGCATCTGATTCAGGACCCAAGGGCTACGCCACAGGCGTCTGCGCACAGTCGAGCATGTGTGTTGAATAATGGTGCTGATAGCCACGTATCATTTCAAGCAGATTTGATGCCTTTCGGAGACAATTTTTCATTAAATAGGATTGTAGCTGATTTGTGGCAGCAGGAAATAAGCTGTAGTCAAAAGAATCTTCAATAGATGGTCGCAGGTCAAATCAGTTTTGTATGGCTCGTAACCCTTGTGTACAGCCCGGCTAGCTCAGTCGGTAGAGCATGAGACTCTTAATCTCAGGGTCGTGGGTTCGAGCCCCACGCTGGGCGCCTCAAAATTTTGTGTCTACGCGGATCCAACATGCGCCTCTCTCGTGAGCCTTGCGTGATGAACGTAACGGGTTACGACGATGCCTAGCTTCGGATGAATATCAGAGGAACGGTATTTGAAGCTGAAAGTAACTCTGAAATGAAATAAATTTGTTTTGGAATTTAATTTGTACATCGATATGGTGTGAGATGTGTAGGAAAGCAGCAGCTGTGCTAACGAAATGCAAATAATGGTCGCTCATGCGGTGCGTTTCGAGCTGAAGGGCTCCGATTCACTAGTCTGTAAGAACAAAGTACCCGAAAAGCGCGCTAGGAGGCGCCTCCTTAGCTCAGTGGCAGAGCGCTGGTCTAGTAAACCAGAGGTCGTGAGTTCGATCCTCACAGGAGGCAAATGAATTTTGTAACAGCCCCTCCCACCGTGGCCCTTTCGAAAAAAGCGGTCAAGGATAAAAAAAATTATGAATGGGTGAGGTATTTAAGAAATGCTCTCGCAAATGAATAGTGTGAATGGTGCTATTAAAGTGGGCACCAGACACTGCTGCTTTTGGCAGTCTCCGGTGAATGCCGACGTGAAATACTTAGTTCTTGTGATGTATTTTCTACCCCTGATAAAGACCCTCGCGATTATCATCGTCGTCGTCGGCGGCGGCGCTTTGGTAATAGCGACAACTCGCCATTGTATCACTTAAGGTGAGGTACCTTCCGCAAGCGACTGAGATGGCACTAAGCGATTGAAGCTGATTTGCCACCTCTTGTTTGATCAGCGTCATAAGGGCTTGAATGTAACTTGCGATGGGACACAGCAAGAAGTAGCGTCGCACTTTTAGTACTAAAATTTGAGTTGGAGAACTGGGTCAAAGATGGGAAATTCATTCCGCCAAGTGTACAAATGGTGAAAATGAGGTGTGTGTGGGGAAGCATATTGCGCCAGTGACCGTGTGGCCTAATGGATAAGGCGTCGGACTTCGGATCCGAAGATTGCAGGTTCGAATCCTGTCACGGTCGAGTTTTTCCTGTTCTGCAAAAGATGCATGCTGTTTTAGTGTGTTGTTTGAGTACTGCAAAACTAGTTGAAAGTAGCTGCTGTCCGCTTCCTGGCTGCAAAACCGGCGTCTACCTGAAGCACAAGCAACACAAGGGTGATCTGTAGCGAAATTTTCGGCACAGTGCCGTTCAGGAGAGTTTTTGTTGCAACTACTGCATCTGATTCAGGACCCAAGGGCTACGCCACAGGCGTCTGCGCACAGTCGAGCATGTGTGTTGAATAATGGTGCTGATAGCCACGTATCATTTCAAGCAGATTTGATGCCTTTCGGAGACAATTTTTCATTAAATAGGATTGTAGCTGATTTGTGGCAGCAGGAAATAAGCTGTAGTCAAAAGAATCTTCAATAGATGGTCGCAGGTCAAATCAGTATTGTATGGCTCGTAAACCTTGTGTACAGCCCGGCTAGCTCAGTCGGTAGAGCATGAGACTCTTAACCTCAGGGTCGTGGGTTCGAGCCCCACGCTGGGCGGCTCAAAATTTTGTGTCTACGCGGATCCAACATGCGCCCCTCTCGTGAGCCTTGCGTGATGAACGTAACGGGTTACGACGATGCCTAGCTTCGGATGAATATCAGAGGAACGGTATTTGAAGCTGAAAGTAACTCTGAAATGAAATAAATTTGTTTTGGAATTTAATTTGTACATCGATATGGTGTGAGATGTGTAGGAAAGCAGCAGCTGTGCTAACGAAATGCAAATAATGGTCGCTCATGCGGTGCGTTTCGAGCTGAAGGGCTCCGATTGACTAGTCTGTAAGAACAAAGTACCCGAAAAGCGCGCTAGGAGGCGCCTCCTTAGCTCAGTGGCAGAGCGCTGGTCTAGTAAACCAGAGGTCGTGAGTTCGATCCTCACAGGAGGCAAATGAATTTTGTAACAGCCCCTCCCACCGTGGCCCTTTCGAAAAAAGCGGTCAAGGATAAAAAAAATTATGAATGGGTGCGGTATTTAAGAAATGCTCTCGCAAATGAATAGTGTGAATGGTGCTATTAAAGTGGGCACCAGACACTGCTGCTTTTGGCAGTCTCCGGTGAATGCCGACGTGAAAGAAATACTTAGTTCTTGTGATGTATTTTCTACCCCTGATAAAGACCCTCGCGATTATCATCGTCGTCGTCGTCGGCGGCGGCGGCGCTTTGGTAATAGCGACAACTCGCCATTGTATCACTTAAGGTGAGGTACCTTCCGCAAGCGACTGAGATGGCACTAAGCGATTGAAGCTGATTTGCCACCTCTTGTTTGATCAGCGTCATAAGGGCTTGAATGTAACTTGCGATGGGACACAGCAAGAAGTAGCGTCGCACTTTTAGTACTAAAATTTGAGATGGAGAACTGGGTCAAAGATGGGAAATTCATTCCGCCAAGTATACAAATGGTGAAAATGAGGTGTGTGTGGGGAAGCATATTGCGCCAGTGACCGTGTGGCCTAATGGATAAGGCGTCGGACTTCGGATCCGAAGATTGCAGGTTCGAATCCTGTCACGGTCGTGTTTTTCCTGTTCTGCAAAAGATGCATGCTGTTTTAGTGTGTTGTTTGAGTACTGCAAAACTAGTTGAAAGTAGCTGCTGTCCGCTTCCTGGCTGCAAAACCGGCGTCTACCTGAAGCACAAGCAACACAAGGGTGATCTGTAGCGAAATTTTCGGCACAGTGCCGTTCAGGAGAGTTTTTGTTGCAACTACTGCATCTGATTCAGGACCCAAGGGCTACGCCACAGGCGTCTGCGCACAGTCGAGCATGTGTGTTGAATAATGGTGCTGATAGCCACGTATCATTTCAAGCAGATTTGATGCCTTTCGGAGACAATTTTTCATTAAATAGGATTGTAGCTGATTTGTGGCAGCAGGAAATAAGCTGTAGTCAAAAGAATCTTCAATAGATGGTCGCAGGTCAAATCAGTATTGTATGGCTCGTAACCCTTGTGTACAGCCCGGCTAGCTCAGTCGGTAGAGCATGAGACTCTTAATCTCAGGGTCGTGGGTTCGAGCCCCACGCTGGGCGGCTCAAAATTTTGTGTCTACGCGGATCCAACATGTGCCCCTCTCGTGAGCCTTGCGTGATGAACGTAACGGGTTACGACGATGCCTAGCTTCGGATGAATATCAGAGGAACGGTATTTGAAGCTGAAAGTAACTCTGAAATGAAATAAATTTGTTTTGGAATTTAATTTGTACATCGATATGGTGTGAGATGTGTAGGAAAGCAGCAGCTGTGCTAACGAAATGCAAATAATGGTCGCTCATGCGGTGCGTTTCGAGCTGAAGGGCTCCGATTCACTAGTCTGTAAGAACAAAGTACCCGAAAAGCGCGCTAGGAGGCGCCTCCTTAGCTCAGTGGCAGAGCGCTGGTCTAGTAAACCAAAGGTCGTGAGTTCGATCCTCACAGGAGGCAAATGAATTTTGTAACAGCCCCTCCCACCGTGGCCCTTTCGAAAAAAGCGGTCAAGGATAAAAAAAATTATGAATGGGTGAGGTATTTAAGAAATGCTCTCGCAAATGAATAGTGTGAATGGTGCTATTAAAGTGGGCACCAGACACTGCTGCTTTTGGCAGTCTCCGGTGAATGCCGACGTGAAATACTTAGTTCTTGTGATGTATTTTCTACCCCTGATAAAGACCCTCGCGATTATCATCGTCGTCGTCGGCGGCGGCGCTTTGGTAATAGCGACAACTCGCCATTGTATCACTTAAGGTGAGGTACCTTCCGCAAGCGACTGAGATGGCACTAAGCGATTGAAGCTGATTTGCCACCTCTTGTTTGATCAGCGTCATAAGGGCTTGAATGTAACTTGCGATGGGACACAGCAAGAAGTAGCGTCGCACTTTTAGTACTAAAATTTGAGTTGGAGAACTGGGTCAAAGATGGGAAATTCATTCCGCCAAGTGTACAAATGGTGAAAATGAGGTGTGTGTGGGGAAGCATATTGCGCCAGTGACCGTGTGGCCTAATGGATAAGGCGTCGGACTTCGGATCCGAAGATTGCAGGTTCGAATCCTGTCACGGTCGAGTTTTTCCTGTTCTGCAAAAGATGCATGCTGTTTTAGTGTGTTGTTTGAGTACTGCAAAACTAGTTGAAAGTAGCTGCTGTCCGCTTCCTGGCTGCAAAACCGGCGTCTACCTGAAGCACAAGCAACACAAGGGTGATCTGTAGCGAAATTTTCGGCACAGTGCCGTTCAGGAGAGTTTTTGTTGCAACTACTGCATCTGATTCAGGACCCAAGGGCTACGCCACAGGCGTCTGCGCACAGTCGAGCATGTGTGTTGAATAATGGTGCTGATAGCCACGTATCATTTCAAGCAGATTTGATGCCTTTCGGAGACAATTTTTCATTAAATAGGATTGTAGCTGATTTGTGGCAGCAGGAAATAAGCTGTAGTCAAAAGAATCTTCAATAGATGGTCGCAGGTCAAATCAGTATTGTATGGCTCGTACCCTTGTGTACAGCCCGGCTAGCTCAGTCGGTAGAGCATGAGACTCTTAACCTCAGGGTCGTGGGTTCGAGCCCCACGCTGGGCGGCTCAAAATTTTGTGTCTACGCGGATCCAACATGCGCCCCTCTCGTGAGCCTTGCGTGATGAACGTAACGGGTTACGACGATGCCTAGCTTCGGATGAATATCAGAGGAACGGTATTTGAAGCTGAAAGTAACTCTGAAATGAAATAAATTTGTTTTGGAATTTAATTTGTACATCGATATGGTGTGAGATGTGTAGGAAAGCAGCAGCTGTGCTAACGAAATGCAAATAATGGTCGCTCATGCGGTGCGTTTCGAGCTGAAGGGCTCCGATTGACTAGTCTGTAAGAACAAAGTACCCGAAAAGCGCGCTAGGAGGCGCCTCCTTAGCTCAGTGGCAGAGCGCTGGTCTAGTAAACCAGAGGTCGTGAGTTCGATCCTCACAGGAGGCAAATGAATTTTGTAACAGCCCCTCCCACCGTGGCCCTTTCGAAAAAAGCGGTCAAGGATAAAAAAAATTATGAATGGGTGCGGTATTTAAGAAATGCTCTCGCAAATGAATAGTGTGAATGGTGCTATTAAAGTGGGCACCAGACACTGCTGCTTTTGGCAGTCTCCGGTGAATGCCGACGTGAAAGAAATACTTAGTTCTTGTGATGTATTTTCTACCCCTGATAAAGACCCTCGCGATTATCATCGTCGTCGTCGGCGGCGGCGGCGCTTTGGTAATAGCGACAACTCGCCATTGTATCACTTAAGGTGAGGTACCTTCCGCAAGCGACTGAGATGGCACTAAGCGATTGAAGCTGATTTGCCACCTCTTGTTTGATCAGCGTCATAAGGGCTTGAATGTAACTTGCGATGGGACACAGCAAGAAGTAGCGTCGCACTTTTAGTACTAAAATTTGAGATGGAGAACTGGGTCAAAGATGGGAAATTCATTCCGCCAAGTGTACAAATGGTGAAAATGAGGTGTGTGTGGGGAAGCATATTGCGCCAGTGACCGTGTGGGCTAATGGATAAGGCGTCGGACTTCGGATCCGAAGATTGCAGGTTCGAATCCTGTCATGGTCGAGTTTTTCCTGTTCTGCAAAAGATGCATGCTGTTTTAGTGTGTTGTTTGAGTACTGCAAAACTAGTTGAAAGTAGCTGCTGTCCGCTTCCTGGCTGCAAAACCGGCGTCTACCTGAAGCACAAGCAACACAAGGGTGATCTGTAGCGAAATTTTCGGCACAGTGCCGTTCAGGAGAGTTTTTGTTGCAACTACTGCATCTGATTCAGGACCCAAGGGCTACGCCACAGGCGTCTGCGCACAGTCGAGCATGTGTGTTGAATAATGGTGCTGATAGCCACGTATCATTTCAAGCAGATTTGATGCCTTTCGGAGACAATTTTTCATTAAATAGGATTGTAGCTGATTTGTGGCAGCAGGAAATAAGCTGTAGTCAAAAGAATCTTCAATAGATGGTCGCAGGTCAAATCAGTATTGTATGGCTCGTAACCCTTGTGTACAGCCCGGCTAGCTCAGTCGGTAGAGCATGAGACTCTTAATCTCAGGGTCGTGGGTTCGAGCCCCACGCTGGGCGGCTCAAAATTTTGTGTCTACGCGGATCCAACATGCGCCCCTCTCGTGAGCCTTGCGTGATGAACGTAACGGGTTACGACGATGCCTAGCTTCGGATGAATATCAGAGGAACGGTATTTGAAGCTGAAAGTAACTCTGAAATGAAATAAATTTGTTTTGGAATTTAATTTGTACATCGATATGGTGTGAGATGTGTAGGAAAGCAGCAGCTGTGCTAACGAAATGCAAATAATGGTCGCTCATGCGGTGCGTTTCGAGCTGAAGGGCTCCGATTCACTAGTCTGTAAGAACAAAGTACCCGAAAAGCGCGCTAGGAGGCGCCTCCTTAGCTCAGTGGCAGAGCGCTGGTCTAGTAAACCAGAGGTCGTGAGTTCGATCCTCACAGGAGGCAAATGAATTTTGTAACAGCCCCTCCCACCGTGGCCCTTTCGAAAAAAGCGGTCAAGGATAAAAAAAATTATGAATGGGTGAGGTATTTAAGAAATGCTCTCGCAAATGAATAGTGTGAATGGTGCTATTAAAGTGGGCACCAGACACTGCTGCTTTTGGCAGTCTCCGGTGAATGCCGACGTGAAATACTTAGTTCTTGTGATGTATTTTCTACCCCTGATAAAGACCCTCGCGATTATCATCGTCGTCGTCGTCGTCGTCAGCGGCGGCAGCGCTTTGGTAATAGCGACAACTCGCCATTGTATCACTTAAGGTGAGGTACCTTCCGCAAGCGACTGAGATGGCACTAAGCGATTGAAGCTGATTTGCCACCTCTTGTTTGATCAGCGTCATAAGGGCTTGAATGTAACTTGCGATGGGACACAGCAAGAAGTAGCGTCGCACTTTTAGTACTAAAATTTGAGTTGGAGAACTGGGTCAAAGATGGGAAATTCATTCCGCCAAGTGTACAAATGGTGAAAATGAGGTGTGTGTGGGGAAGCATATTGCGCCAGTGACCGTGTGGCCTAATGGATAAGGCGTCGGACTTCGGATCCGAAGATTGCAGGTTCGAATCCTGTCACGGTCGAGTTTTTCCTGTTCTGCAAAAGATGCATGCTGTTTTAGTGTGTTGTTTGAGTACTGCAAAACTAGTTGAAAGTAGCTGCTGTCCGCTTCCTGGCTGCAAAACCGGCGTCTACCTGAAGCACAAGCAACACAAGGGTGATCTGTAGCGAAATTTTCGGCACAGTGCCGTTCAGGAGAGTTTTTGTTGCAACTACTGCATCTGATTCAGGACCCAAGAGCTACGCCACAGGCGTCTGCGCACAGTCGAGCATGTGTGTTGAATAATGGTGCTGATAGCCACGTATCATTTCAAGCAGATTTGATGCCTTTCGGAGACAATTTTTCATTAAATAGGATTGTAGCTGATTTGTGGCAGCAGGAAATAAGCTGTAGTCAAAAGAATCTTCAATAGATGGTCGCAGGTCAAATCAGTTTTGTATGGCTCGTAACCCTTGTGTACAGCCCGGCTAGCTCAGTCGGTAGAGCATGAGACTCTTAATCTCAGGGTCGTGGGTTCGAGCCCCACGCTGGGCGCCTCAAAATTTTGTGTCTACGCGGATCCAACATGCGCCCCTCTCGTGAGCCTTGCGTGATGAACGTAACGGGTTACGACGATGCCTAGCTTCGGATGAATATCAGAGGAACGGTATTTGAAGCTGAAAGTAACTCTGAAATGAAATAAATTTGTTTTGGAATTTAATTTGTACATCGATATGGTGTGAGATGTGTAGGAAAGCAGCAGCTGTGCTAACGAAATGCAAATAATGGTCGCTCATGCGGTGCGTTTCGAGCTGAAGGGCTCCGATTCACTAGTCTGTAAGAACAAAGTACCCGAAAAGCGCGCTAGGAGGCGCCTCCTTAGCTCAGTGGCAGAGCGCTGGTCTAGTAAACCAGAGGTCGTGAGTTCGATCCTCACAGGAGGCAAATGAATTTTGTAACAGCCCCTCCCACCGTGGCCCTTTCGAAAAAAGCGGTCAGGGATAAAAAAAATTATGAATGGGTGCGGTATTTAAGAAATGCTCTCGCAAATGAATAGTGTGAATGGTGCTATTAAAGTGGGCACCAGACACTGCTGCTTTTGGCAGTCTCCGGTGAATGCCGACGTGAAATACTTAGTTCTTGTGATGTATTTTCTACCCCTGATAAAGACCCTCGCGATTATCATCGTCGTCGTCGGCGGCGGCGCTTTGGTAATAGCGACAACTCGCCATTGTATCACTTAAGGTGAGGTACCTTCCGCAAGCGACTGAGATGGCACTAAGCGATTGAAGCTGATTTGCCACCTCTTGTTTGATCAGCGTCGTAAGGGCTTGAATGTAACTTGCGATGGGACACAGCAAGAAGTAGCGTCGCACTTTTAGTACTAAAATTTGAGATGGAGAACTGGGTCAAAGATGGGAAATTCATTCCGCCAAGTGTACAAATGGTGAAAATGAGGTGTGTGTGGGGAAGCATATTGCGCCAGTGACCGTGTGGCCTAATGGATAAGGCGTCGGACTTCGGATCCGAAGATTGCAGGTTCGAATCCTGTCACGGTCGAGTTTTTCCTGTTCTGCAAAAGATGCATGCTGTTTTAGTGTGTTGTTTGAGTACTGCAAAACTAGTTGAAAGTAGCTGCTGTCCGCTTCCTGGCTGCAAAACCGGCGTCTACCTGAAGCACAAGCAACACAAGGGTGATCTGTAGCGAAATTTTCGGCACAGTGCCGTTCAGGAGAGTTTTTGTTGCAACTACTGCATCTGATTCAGGACCCAAGGGCTACGCCACAGGCGTCTGCGCACAGTCGAGCATGTGTGTTGAATAATGGTGCTGATAGCCACGTATCATTTCAAGCAGATTTGATGCCTTTCGGAGACAATTTTTCATTAAATAGGATTGTAGCTGATTTGTGGCAGCAGGAAATAAGCTGTAGTCAAAAGAATCTTCAATAGATGGTCGCAGGTCAAATCAGTTTTGTATGGCTCGTAACCCTTGTGTACAGCCCGGCTAGCTCAGTCGGTAGAGCATGAGACTCTTAATCTCAGGGTCGTGGGTTCGAGCCCCACGCTGGGCGCCTCAAAATTTTGTGTCTACGCGGATCCAACATGCGCCCCTCTCGTGAGCCTTGCGTGATGAACGTAACGGGTTACGACGATGCCTAGCTTCGGATGAATATCAGAGGAACGGTATTTGAAGCTGAAAGTAACTCTGAAATGAAATAAATTTGTTTTGGAATTTAATTTGTACATCGATATGGTGTGAGATGTGTAGGAAAGCAGCAGCTGTGCTAACGAAATGCAAATAATGGTCGCTCATGCGGTGCGTTTCGAGCTGAAGGGCTCCGATTCACTAGTCTGTAAGAACAAAGTACCCGAAAAGCGCGCTAGGAGGCGCCTCCTTAGCTCAGTGGCAGAGCGCTGGTCTAGTAAACCAGAGGTCGTGAGTTCGATCCTCACAGGAGGCAAATGAATTTTGTAACAGCCCCTCCCACCGTGGCCCTTTCGAAAAAAGCGGTCAAGGATAAAAAAAATTATGAATGGGTGCGGTATTTAAGAAATGCTCTCGCAAATGAATAGTGTGAATGGTGCTATTAAAGTGGGCACCAGACACTGCTGCTTTTGGCAGTCTCCGGTGAATGCCGACGTGAAAGAAATACTTAGTTCTTGTGATGTATTTTCTACCCCTGATAAAGACCCTCGCGATTATCATCGTCGTCGTCGGCGGCGGCGGCGCTTTGGTAATAGCGACAACTCGCCATTGTATCACTTAAGGTGAGGTACCTTCCGCAAGCGACTGAGATGGCACTAAGCGATTGAAGCTGATTTGCCACCTCTTGTTTGATCAGCGTCATAAGGGCTTGAATGTAACTTGCGATGGGACACAGCAAGAAGTAGCGTCGCACTTTTAGTACTAAAATTTGAGATGGAGAACTGGGTCAAAGATGGGAAATTCATTCCGCCAAGTGTACAAATGGTGAAAATGAGGTGTGTGTGGGGAAGCATATTGCGCCAGTGACCGTGTGGGCTAATGGATAAGGCGTCGGACTTCGGATCCGAAGATTGCAGGTTCGAATCCTGTCATGGTCGAGTTTTTCCTGTTCTGCAAAAGATGCATGCTGTTTTAGTGTGTTGTTTGAGTACTGCAAAACTAGTTGAAAGTAGCTGCTGTCCGCTTCCTGGCTGCAAAACCGGCGTCTACCTGAAGCACAAGCAACACAAGGGTGATCTGTAGCGAAATTTTCGGCACAGTGCCGTTCAGGAGAGTTTTTGTTGCAACTACTGCATCTGATTCAGGACCCAAGGGCTACGCCACAGGCGTCTGCGCACAGTCGAGCATGTGTGTTGAATAATGGTGCTGATAGCCACGTATCATTTCAAGCAGATTTGATGCCTTTCGGAGACAATTTTTCATTAAATAGGATTGTAGCTGATTTGTGGCAGCAGGAAATAAGCTGTAGTCAAAAGAATCTTCAATAGATGGTCGCAGGTCAAATCAGTATTGTATGGCTCGTAACCCTTGTGTACAGCCCGGCTAGCTCAGTCGGTAGAGCATGAGACTCTTAATCTCAGGGTCGTGGGTTCGAGCCCCACGCTGGGCGGCTCAAAATTTTGTGTCTACGCGGATCCAACATGCGCCCCTCTCGTGAGCCTTGCGTGATGAACGTAACGGGTTACGACGATGCCTAGCTTCGGATGAATATCAGAGGAACGGTATTTGAAGCTGAAAGTAACTCTGAAATGAAATAAATTTGTTTTGGAATTTAATTTGTACATCGATATGGTGTGAGATGTGTAGGAAAGCAGCAGCTGTGCTAACGAAATGCAAATAATGGTCGCTCATGCGGTGCGTTTCGAGCTGAAGGGCTCCGATTCACTAGTCTGTAAGAACAAAGTACCCGAAAAGCGCGCTAGGAGGCGCCTCCTTAGCTCAGTGGCAGAGCGCTGGTCTAGTAAACCAGAGGTCGTGAGTTCGATCCTCACAGGAGGCAAATGAATTTTGTAACAGCCCCTCCCACCGTGGCCCTTTCGAAAAAAGCGGTCAAGGATAAAAAAAATTATGAATGGGTGAGGTATTTAAGAAATGCTCTCGCAAATGAATAGTGTGAATGGTGCTATTAAAGTGGGCACCAGACACTGCTGCTTTTGGCAGTCTCCGGTGAATGCCGACGTGAAATACTTAGTTCTTGTGATGTATTTTCTACCCCTGATAAAGACCCTCGCGATTATCATCGTCGTCGTCGTCGTCGTCAGCGGCGGCAGCGCTTTGGTAATAGCGACAACTCGCCATTGTATCACTTAAGGTGAGGTACCTTCCGCAAGCGACTGAGATGGCACTAAGCGATTGAAGCTGATTTGCCACCTCTTGTTTGATCAGCGTCATAAGGGCTTGAATGTAACTTGCGATGGGACACAGCAAGAAGTAGCGTCGCACTTTTAGTACTAAAATTTGAGTTGGAGAACTGGGTCAAAGATGGGAAATTCATTCCGCCAAGTGTACAAATGGTGAAAATGAGGTGTGTGTGGGGAAGCATATTGCGCCAGTGACCGTGTGGCCTAATGGATAAGGCGTCGGACTTCGGATCCGAAGATTGCAGGTTCGAATCCTGTCACGGTCGAGTTTTTCCTGTTCTGCAAAAGATGCATGCTGTTTTAGTGTGTTGTTTGAGTACTGCAAAACTAGTTGAAAGTAGCTGCTGTCCGCTTCCTGGCTGCAAAACCGGCGTCTACCTGAAGCACAAGCAACACAAGGGTGATCTGTAGCGAAATTTTCGGCACAGTGCCGTTCAGGAGAGTTTTTGTTGCAACTACTGCATCTGATTCAGGACCCAAGAGCTACGCCACAGGCGTCTGCGCACAGTCGAGCATGTGTGTTGAATAATGGTGCTGATAGCCACGTATCATTTCAAGCAGATTTGATGCCTTTCGGAGACAATTTTTCATTAAATAGGATTGTAGCTGATTTGTGGCAGCAGGAAATAAGCTGTAGTCAAAAGAATCTTCAATAGATGGTCGCAGGTCAAATCAGTTTTGTATGGCTCGTAACCCTTGTGTACAGCCCGGCTAGCTCAGTCGGTAGAGCATGAGACTCTTAATCTCAGGGTCGTGGGTTCGAGCCCCACGCTGGGCGCCTCAAAATTTTGTGTCTACGCGGATCCAACATGCGCCCCTCTCGTGAGCCTTGCGTGATGAACGTAACGGGTTACGACGATGCCTAGCTTCGGATGAATATCAGAGGAACGGTATTTGAAGCTGAAAGTAACTCTGAAATGAAATAAATTTGTTTTGGAATTTAATTTGTACATCGATATGGTGTGAGATGTGTAGGAAAGCAGCAGCTGTGCTAACGAAATGCAAATAATGGTCGCTCATGCGGTGCGTTTCGAGCTGAAGGGCTCCGATTCACTAGTCTGTAAGAACAAAGTACCCGAAAAGCGCGCTAGGAGGCGCCTCCTTAGCTCAGTGGCAGAGCGCTGGTCTAGTAAACCAGAGGTCGTGAGTTCGATCCTCACAGGAGGCAAATGAATTTTGTAACAGCCCCTCCCACCGTGGCCCTTTCGAAAAAAGCGGTCAGGGATAAAAAAAATTATGAATGGGTGCGGTATTTAAGAAATGCTCTCGCAAATGAATAGTGTGAATGGTGCTATTAAAGTGGGCACCAGACACTGCTGCTTTTGGCAGTCTCCGGTGAATGCCGACGTGAAATACTTAGTTCTTGTGATGTATTTTCTACCCCTGATAAAGACCCTCGCGATTATCATCGTCGTCGTCGGCGGCGGCGCTTTGGTAATAGCGACAACTCGCCATTGTATCACTTAAGGTGAGGTACCTTCCGCAAGCGACTGAGATGGCACTAAGCGATTGAAGCTGATTTGCCACCTCTTGTTTGATCAGCGTCGTAAGGGCTTGAATGTAACTTGCGATGGGACACAGCAAGAAGTAGCGTCGCACTTTTAGTACTAAAATTTGAGATGGAGAACTGGGTCAAAGATGGGAAATTCATTCCGCCAAGTGTACAAATGGTGAAAATGAGGTGTGTGTGGGGAAGCATATTGCGCCAGTGACCGTGTGGCCTAATGGATAAGGCGTCGGACTTCGGATCCGAAGATTGCAGGTTCGAATCCTGTCACGGTCGAGTTTTTCCTGTTCTGCAAAAGATGCATGCTGTTTTAGTGTGTTGTTTGAGTACTGCAAAACTAGTTGAAAGTAGCTGCTGTCCGCTTCCTGGCTGCAAAACCGGCGTCTACCTGAAGCACAAGCAACACAAGGGTGATCTGTAGCGAAATTTTCGGCACAGTGCCGTTCAGGAGAGTTTTTGTTGCAACTACTGCATCTGATTCAGGACCCAAGGGCTACGCCACAGGCGTCTGCGCACAGTCGAGCATGTGTGTTGAATAATGGTGCTGATAGCCACGTATCATTTCAAGCAGATTTGATGCCTTTCGGAGACAATTTTTCATTAAATAGGATTGTAGCTGATTTGTGGCAGCAGGAAATAAGCTGTAGTCAAAAGAATCTTCAATAGATGGTCGCAGGTCAAATCAGTTTTGTATGGCTCGTAACCCTTGTGTACAGCCCGGCTAGCTCAGTCGGTAGAGCATGAGACTCTTAATCTCAGGGTCGTGGGTTCGAGCCCCACGCTGGGCGCCTCAAAATTTTGTGTCTACGCGGATCCAACATGCGCCCCTCTCGTGAGCCTTGCGTGATGAACGTAACGGGTTACGACGATGCCTAGCTTCGGATGAATATCAGAGGAACGGTATTTGAAGCTGAAAGTAACTCTGAAATGAAATAAATTTGTTTTGGAATTTAATTTGTACATCGATATGGTGTGAGATGTGTAGGAAAGCAGCAGCTGTGCTAACGAAATGCAAATAATGGTCGCTCATGCGGTGCGTTTCGAGCTGAAGGGCTCCGATTCACTAGTCTGTAAGAACAAAGTACCCGAAAAGCGCGCTAGGAGGCGCCTCCTTAGCTCAGTGGCAGAGCGCTGGTCTAGTAAACCAGAGGTCGTGAGTTCGATCCTCACAGGAGGCAAATGAATTTTGTAACAGCCCCTCACACCGTGGCCCTTTCGAAAAAAGCGGTCAAGGATAAAAAAAATTATGAATGGGTGCGGTATTTAAGAAATGCTCTCGCAAATGAATAGTGTGAATGGTGCTATTAAAGTGGGCACCAGACACTGCTGCTTTTGGCAGTCTCCGGTGAATGCCGACGTGAAATACTTAGTTCTTGTGATGTATTTTCTACCCCTGATAAAGACCCTCGCGATTATCATCGTCGTCGTCGGCGGCGGCGGCGCTTTGGTAATAGCGACATCTCGCCATTGTATCACTTAAGGTGAGGTACCTTCCGCAAGCGACTGAGATGGCACTAAGCGATTGAAGCTGATTTGCCACCTCTTGTTTGATCAGCGTCATAAGGGCTTGAATGTAACTTGCGATGGGACACAGCAAGAAGTAGCGTCGCACTTTTAGTACTAAAATTTGAGATGGAGAACTGGGTCAAAGATGGGAAATTCATTCCGCCAAGTATACAAATGGTGAAAATGAGGTGTGTGTGGGGAAGCATATTGCGCCAGTGACCGTGTGGCCTAATGGATAAGGCGTCGGACTTCGGATCCGAAGATTGCAGGTTCGAATCCTGTCACGGTCGTGTTTTTCCTGTTCTGCAAAAGATGCATGCTGTTTTAGTGTGTTGTTTGAGTACTGCAAAACTAGTTGAAAGTAGCTGCTGTCCGCTTCCTGGCTGCAAAACCGGCGTCTACCTGAAGCACAAGCAACACAAGGGTGATCTGTAGCGAAATTTTCGGCACAGTGCCGTTCAGGAGAGTTTTTGTTGCAACTACTGCATCTGATTCAGGACCCAAGGGCTACGCCACAGGCGTCTGCGCACAGTCGAGCATGTGTGTTGAATAATGGTGCTGATAGCCACGTATCATTTCAAGCAGATTTGATGCCTTTCGGAGACAATTTTTCATTAAATAGGATTGTAGCTGATTTGTGGCAGCAGGAAATAAGCTGTAGTCAAAAGAATCTTCAATAGATGGTCGCAGGTCAAATCAGTATTGTATGGCTCGTAACCCTTGTGTACAGCCCGGCTAGCTCAGTCGGTACAGCATGAGACTCTTAACCTCAGGGTCGTGGGTTCGAGCCCCACGCTGGGCGGCTCAAAATTTTGTGTCTACGCGGATCCAACATGTGCCCCTCTCGTGAGCCTTGCGTGATGAACGTAACGGGTTACGACGATGCCTAGCTTCGGATGAATATCAGAGGAACGGTATTTGAAGCTGAAAGTAACTCTGAAATGAAATAAATTTGTTTTGGAATTTAATTTGTACATCGATATGGTGTGAGATGTGTAGGAAAGCAGCAGCTGTGCTAACGAAATGCAAATAATGGTCGCTCATGCGGTGCGTTTCGAGCTGAAGGGCTCCGATTCACTAGTCTGTAAGAACAAAGTACCCGAAAAGCGCGCTAGGAGGCGCCTCCTTAGCTCAGTGGCAGAGCGCTGGTCTAGTAAACCAGAGGTCGTGAGTTCGATCCTCACAGGAGGCAAATGAATTTTGTAACAGCCCCTCCCACCGTGGCCCTTTCGAAAAAAGCGGTCAAGGATAAAAAACATTATGAATGGGTGCAGTATTTAAGAAATGCTCTCGCAAATGAATAGTGTGAATGGTGCTATTAAAGTGGGCACCAGACACTGCTGCTTTTGGCAGTCTCCGGTGAATGCCGACGTGAAATACTTAGTTCTTGTGATGTATTTTCTACCCCTGATAAAGACCCTCGCGATTATCATCGTCGTCGTCGTCGTCGTCAGCGGCGGCGGCGCTTTGGTAATAGCGACAACTCGCCATTGTATCACTTAAGGTGAGGTACCTTCCGCAAGCGACTGAGATGGCACTAAGCGATTGAAGCTGATTTGCCACCTCTTGTTTGATCAGCGTCATAAGGGCTTGAATGTAACTTGCGATGGGACACAGCAAGAAGTAGCGTCGCACTTTTAGTACTAAAATTTGAGTTGGAGAACTGGGTCAAAGATGGGAAATTCATTCCGCCAAGTGTACAAATGGTGAAAATGAGGTGTGTGTGGGGAAGCATATTGCGCCAGTGACCGTGTGGCCTAATGGATAAGGCGTCGTACTTCGGATCCGAAGATTGCAGGTTCGAATCCTGTCACGGTCGAGTTTTTCCTGTTCTGCAAAAGATGCATGCTGTTTTAGTGTGTTGTTTGAGTACTGCAAAACTAGTTGAAAGTAGCTGCTGTCCGCTTCCTGGCTGCAAAACCGGCGTCTACCTGAAGCACAAGCAACACAAGGGTGATCTGTAGCGAAATTTTCGGCACAGTGCCGTTGAGGAGAGTTTTTGTTGCAACTACTGCATCTGATTCAGGACCCAAGGGCTACGCCACAGGCGTCTGCGCACAGTCGAGCATGTGTGTTGAATAATGGTGCTGATAGCCACGTATCATTTCAAGCAGATTTGATGCCTTTCGGAGACAATTTTTCATTAAATAGGATTGTAGCTGATTTGTGGCAGCAGGAAATAAGCTGTAGTCAAAAGAATCTTCAATAGATGGTCGCAGGTCAAATCAGTTTTGTATGGCTCGTAACCCTTGTGTACAGCCCGGCTAGCTCAGTCGGTAGAGCATGAGACTCTTAATCTCAGGGTCGTGGGTTCGAGCCCCACGCTGGGCGCCTCAAAATTTTGTGTCTACGCGGATCCAACATGCGCCCCTCTCGTGAGCCTTGCGTGATGAACGTAACGGGTTACGACGATGCCTAGCTTCGGATGAATATCAGAGGAACGGTATTTGAAGCTGAAAGTAACTCTGAAATGAAATAAATTTGTTTTGGAATTTAATTTGTACATCGATATGGTGTGAGATGTGTAGGAAAGCAGCAGCTGTGCTAACGAAATGCAAATAATGGTCGCTCATGCGGTGCGTTTCGAGCTGAAGGGCTCCGATTCACTAGTCTGTAAGAACAAAGTACCCGAAAAGCGCGCTAGGAGGCGCCTCCTTAGCTCAGTGGCAGAGCGCTGGTCTAGTAAACCAGAGGTCGTGAGTTCGATCCTCACAGGAGGCAAATGAATTTTGTAACAGCCCCTCCCACCGTGGCCCTTTCGAAAAAAGCGGTCAAGGATAAAAAAAATTATGAATGGGTGCGGTATTTAAGAAATGCTCTCGCAAATGAATAGTGTGAATGGTGCTATTAAAGTGGGCACCAGACACTGCTGCTTTTGGCAGTCTCCGGTGAATGCCGACGTGAAATACTTAGTTCTTGTGATGTATTTTCTACCCCTGATAAAGACCCTCGCGATTATCATCGTCGTCGTCGGCGGCGGCGCTTTGGTAATAGCGACAACTCGCCATTGTATCACTTAAGGTGAGGTACCTTCCGCAAGCGACTGAGATGGCACTAAGCGATTGAAGCTGATTTGCCACCTCTTGTTTGATCAGCGTCGTAAGGGCTTGAATGTAACTTGCGATGGGACACAGCAAGAAGTAGCGTCGCACTTTTAGTACTAAAATTTGAGATGGAGAACTGGGTCAAAGATGGGAAATTCATTCCGCCAAGTGTACAAATGGTGAAAATGAGGTGTGTGTGGGGAAGCATATTGTGCCAGTGACCGTGTGGCCTAATGGATAAGGCGTCGGACTTCGGATCCGAAGATTGCAGGTTCGAATCCTGTCACGGTCGAGTTTTTCCTGTTCTGCAAAAGATGCATGCTGTTTTAGTGTGTTGTTTGAGTACTGCAAAACTAGTTGAAAGTAGCTGCTGTCCGCTTCCTGGCTGCAAAACCGGCGTCTACCTGAAGCACAAGCAACACAAGGGTGATCTGTAGCGAAATTTTCGGCACAGTGCCGTTCAGGAGAGTTTTTGTTGCAACTACTGCATCTGATTCAGGGCCCAAGGGCTACGCCACAGGCGTCTGCGCACAGTCGAGCATGTGTGTTGAATAATGGTGCTGATAGCCACGTATCATTTCAAGCAGATTTGATGCCTTTCGGAGACAATTTTTCATTAAATAAGATTGTAGCTGATTTGTGGCAGCAGGAAATAAGCTGTAGTCAAAAGAATCTTCAATAGATGGTCGCAGGTCAAATCAGTATTGTATGGCTCGTAACCCTTGTGTACAGCCCGGCTAGCTCAGTCGGTAGAGCATGAGACTCTTAATCTCAGGGTCGTGGGTTCGAGCCCCACGCTGGGCGCCGCAGAATTTTGTGTCTACGCGGATCCAACATGCGCCCCTCTCGTGAGCATTGCGTGATGAACGTAACGGGTTACGACGATGCCTAGCTTCGGATGAATATCAGAGGAACGGTATTTGAAGCTGAAAGTAACTCTGAAATGAAATAAATTTGTTTTGGAATTTAATTTGTACATCGATATGGTGTGAGATGTGTAGGAAAGCAGCAGCTGTGCTAACGAAATGCAAATAATGGTCGCTCATGCGGTGCGTTTCGAGCTGAAGGGCTCCGATTGACTAGTCTGTAAGAACAAAGTACCCGAAAAGCGCGCTAGGAGGCGCCTCCTTAGCTCAGTGGCAGAGCGCTGGTCTAGTAAACCAGAGGTCGTGAGTTCGATCCTCACAGGAGGCAAATTATGAATGGGTGCGGTATTTAAGAAATGCTCTCGCAAATGAATAGTGTGAATGGTGCTATTAAAGTGGGCACCAGACACTGCTGCTTTTGGCAGTCTCCGGTGAATGCCGACGTGAAATACTTAGTTCTTGTGATGCATTTTCTACCCCTGATAAAGACCCTCGCGATTATCATCGTCGGCGGCGGCGGCGGCGCTTTGGTAATAGCGACAACTCGCCATTGTATCACTTAAGGTGAGGTACCTTCCGCAAGCGACTGAGATGGCACTAAGCGATTGAAGCTGATTTGCCACCTCTTGTTTGATCAGCGTCATAAGGGCTCGAATGTAACTTGCGATGGGACACAGCAAGAAGTAGCGTCGCACTTTTAGTACTAAAATTTGAGTTGGAGAACTGGGTCAAAGATGGGAAATTCATTCCGCCAAGTGTACAAATGGTGAAAATGAGGTGTGTGTGGGGAAGCATATTGCGCCAGTGACCGTGTGGCCTAATGGATAAGGCGTCGGACTTCGGATCCGAAGATTGCAGGTTCGAATCCTGTCACGGTCGAGTTTTTCCTGTTCTGCAAAAGATGCATGCTGTTTTAGTGTGTTGTTTGAGTACTGCAAAACTAGTTGAAAGTAGCTGCTGTCCGCTTCCTGGCTGCAAAACCGGCGTCTACCTGAAGCACAAGCAACACAAGGGTGATCTGTAGCGAAATTTTCGGCACAGTGCCGTTCAGGAGAGTTTTTGTTGCAACTACTGCATCTGATTCAGGACCCAAGGGCTACGCCACAGGCGTCTGCGCACAGTCGAGCATGTGTGTTGAATAATGGTGCTGATAGCCACGTATCATTTCAAGCAGATTTGATGCCTTTCGGAGACAATTTTTCATTAAATAGGATTGTAGCTGATTTGTGGCAGCAGGAAATAAGCTGTAGTCAAAAGAATCTTCAATAGATGGTCGCAGGTCAAATCAGTTTTGTATGGCTCGTAACCCTTGTGTACAGCCCGGCTAGCTCAGTCGGTAGAGCATGAGACTCTTAATCTCAGGGTCGTGGGTTCGAGCCCCACGCTGGGCGCCTCAAAATTTTGTGTCTACGCGGATCCAACATGCGCCCCTCTCGTGAGCCTTGCGTGATGAACGTAACGGGTTACGACGATGCCTAGCTTCGGATGAATATCAGAGGAACGGTATTTGAAGCTGAAAGTAACTCTGAAATGAAATAAATTTGTTTTGGAATTTAATTTGTACATCGATATGGTGTGAGATGTGTAGGAAAGCAGCAGCTGTGCTAACGAAATGCAAATAATGGTCGCTCATGCGGTGCGTTTCGAGCTGAAGGGCTCCGATTCACTAGTCTGTAAGAACAAAGTACCCGAAAAGCGCGCTAGGAGGCGCCTCCTTAGCTCAGTGGCAGAGCGCTGGTCTAGTAAACCAGAGGTCGTGAGTTCGATCCTCACAGGAGGCAAATGAATTTTGTAACAGCCCCTCCCACCGTGGCCCTTTCGAAAAAAGCGGTCAAGGATAAAAAACATTATGAATGGGTGCGGTATTTAAGAAATGCTCTCGCAAATGAATAGTGTGAATGGTGCTATTAAAGTGGGCACCAGACACTGCTGCTTTTGGCAGTCTCCGGTGAATGCCGACGTGAAATACTTAGTTCTTGTGATGTATTTTCTACCCCTGATAAAGACCCTCGCGATTATCATCGTCGTCGTCGTCGTCGTCAGCGGCGGCGGCGCTTTGGTAATAGCGACAACTCGCCATTGTATCACTTAAGGTGAGGTACATTCCGCAAGCGACTGAGATGGCACTAAGCGATTGAAGCTGATTTGCCACCTCTTGTTTGATCAGCGTCATAAGGGCTTGAATGTAACTTGCGATGGGACACAGCAAGAAGTAGCGTCGCACTTTTAGTACTAAAATTTGAGATGGAGAACTGGGTCAAAGATGGGAAATTCATTCCGCCAAGTGTACAAATGGTGAAAATGAGGTGTGTGTGGGGAAGCATATTGCGCCAGTGACCGTGTGGCCTAATGGATAAGGCGTCGGACTTCGGATCCGAAGATTGCAGGTTCGAATCCTGTCACGGTCGAGTTTTTCCTGTTCTGCAAAAGATGCATGCTGTTTTAGTGTGTTGTTTGAGTACTGCAAAACTAGTTGAAAGTAGCTGCTGTCCGCTTCCTGGCTGCAAAACCGGCGTCTACCTGAAGCACAAGCAACACAAGGGTGATCTGTAGCGAAATTTTCGGCACAGTGCCGTTCAGGAGAGTTTTTGTTGCAACTACTGCATCTGATTCAGGACCCAAGGGCTACGCCACAGGCGTCTGCGCACAGTCGAGCATGTGTGTTGAATAATGGTGCTGATAGCCACGTATCATTTCAAGCAGATTTGATGCCTTTCGGAGACAATTTTTCATTAAATAGGATTGTAGCTGATTTGTGGCAGCAGGAAATAAGCTGTAGTCAAAAGAATCTTCAATAGATGGTCGCAGGTCAAATCAGTATTGTATGGCTCGTAACCCTTGTGTACAGCCCGGCTAGCTCAGTCGGTAGAGCATGAGACTCTTAATCTCAGGGTCGTGGGTTCGAGCCCCACGCTGGGCGGCTCAAAATTTTGTGTCTACGCGGATCCAACATGCGCCCCTCTCGTGAGCCTTGCGTGATGAACGTAACGGGTTACGACGATGCCTAGCTTCGGATGAATATCAGAGGAACGGTATTTGAAGCTGAAAGTAACTCTGAAATGAAATAAATTTGTTTTGGAATTTAATTTGTACATCGATATGGTGTGAGATGTGTAGGAAAGCAGCAGCTGTGCTAACGAAATGCAAATAATGGTCGCTCATGCGGTGCGTTTCGAGGTGAAGGGCTCCGATTCACTAGTCTGTAAGAACAAAGTACCCGAAAAGCCCGCTAGGAGGCGCCTCCTTAGCTCAGTGGCAGAGCGCTGGTCTAGTAAACCAGAGGTCGTGAGTTCGATCCTCACAGGAGGCAAATGAATTTTGTAACAGCCCCTCCCACGTGGCCCTTTCGAAAAAAGCGGTCAAGGATAAAAAAAATTATGAATGGGTGCGGTATTTAAGAAATGCTCTCGCAAATGAATAGTGTGAATGGTGCTATTAAAGTGGGCACCAGACACTGCTGCTTTTGGCAGTCTCCGGTGAATGCCGACGTGAAATACTTAGTTCTTGTGATGTATTTTCTACCCCTGATAAAGACCCTCGCGATTATCATCGTCGTCGTCGTCGTCGTCAGCGGCGGCGGCGCTTTGGTAATAGCGACAACTCGCCATTGTATCACTTAAGGTGAGGTACATTCCGCAAGCGACTGAGATGGCACTAAGCGATTGTAGCTGATTTGCCACCTCTTGTTTGATCAGCGTCATAAGGGCTTGAATGTAACTTGCGATGGGACACAGCAAGAAGTAGCGTCGCACTTTTAGTACTAAAATTTGAGATGGAGAACTGGGTCAAAGATGGGAAATTCATTCCGCCAAGTGTACAAATGGTGAAAATGAGGTGTGTGTGGGGAAGCATATTGCGCCAGTGACCGTGTGGCCTAATGGATAAGGCGTCGGACTTCGGATCCGAAGATTGCAGGTTCGAATCCTGTCACGGTCGAGTTTTTCCTGTTCTGCAAAAGATGCATGCTGTTTTAGTGTGTTGTTTGAGTACTGCAAAACTAGTTGAAAGTAGCTGCTGTCCGCTTCCTGGCTGCAAAACCGGCGTCTACCTGAAGCACAAGCAACACAAGGGTGATCTGTAGCGAAATTTTCGGCACAGTGCCGTTCAGGAGAGTTTTTGTTGCAACTACTGCATCTGATTCAGGACCCAAGGGCTACGCCACAGGCGTCTGCGCACAGTCGAGCATGTGTGTTGAATAATGGTGCTGATAGCCACGTATCATTTCAAGCAGATTTGATGCCTTTCGGAGACAATTTTTCATTAAATAGGATTGTAGCTGATTTGTGGCAGCAGGAAATAAGCTGTAGTCAAAAGAATCTTCAATAGATGGTCGCAGGTCAAATCAGTATTGTATGGCTCGTAACCCTTGTGTACAGCCCGGCTAGCTCAGTCGGTAGAGCATGAGACTCTTAATCTCAGGGTCGTGGGTTCGAGCCCCACGCTGGGCGGCTCAAAATTTTGTGTCTACGCGGATCCAACATGCGCCCCTCTCGTGAGCCTTGCGTGATGAACGTAACGGGTTACGACGATGCCTAGCTTCGGATGAATATCAGAGGAACGGTATTTGAAGCTGAAAGTAACTCTGAAATGAAATAAATTTGTTTTGGAATTTAATTTGTACATCGATATGGTGTGAGATGTGTAGGAAAGCAGCAGCTGTGCTAACGAAATGCAAATAATGGTCGCTCATGCGGTGCGTTTCGAGCTGAAGGGCTCCGATTGACTAGTCTGTAAGAACAAAGTACCCGAAAAGCGCGCTAGGAGGCGCCTCCTTAGCTCAGTGGCAGAGCGCTGGTCTAGTAAACCAGAGGTCGTGAGTTCGAT
Source organism: Schistocerca cancellata (assembly GCF_023864275.1). NCBI lineage: Eukaryota > Metazoa > Arthropoda > Insecta > Orthoptera > Acrididae > Schistocerca > Schistocerca cancellata. Next base: position 81,373,671 of record NC_064633.1, on the reverse strand, counting down.
CCTCACAGGAGGCAAATGAATTTTGTAACAGCCCCTCCCACCGTGGCCCTTTCGAAAAAAGCGGTCAAGGATAAAAAAAATTATGAATGGGTGCGGTATTTAAGAAATGCTCTCGCAAATGAATAGTGTGAATGGTGCTATTAAAGTGGGCACCAGACACTGCTGCTTTTGGCAGTCTCCGGTGAATGCCGACGTGAAATACTTAGTTCTTGTGATGTATTTTCTACCCCTGATAAAGACCCTCGCGATTATCATCGTCGTCGTCGTCGTCGTCAGCGGCGGCGGCGCTTTGGTAATAGCGACAACTCGCCATTGTATCACTTAAGGTGAGGTACATTCCGCAAGCGACTGAGATGGCACTAAGCGATTGTAGCTGATTTGCCACCTCTTGTTTGATCAGCGTCATAAGGGCTTGAATGTAACTTGCGATGGGACACAGCAAGAAGTAGCGTCGCACTTTTAGTACTAAAATTTGAGATGGAGAACTGGGTCAAAGATGGGAAATTCATTCCGCCAAGTGTACAAATGGTGAAAATGAGGTGTGTGTGGGGAAGCATATTGCGCCAGTGACCGTGTGGCCTAATGGATAAGGCGTCGGACTTCGGATCCGAAGATTGCAGGTTCGAATCCTGTCACGGTCGAGTTTTTCCTGTTCTGCAAAAGATGCATGCTGTTTTAGTGTGTTGTTTGAGTACTGCAAAACTAGTTGAAAGTAGCTGCTGTCCGCTTCCTGGCTGCAAAACCGGCGTCTACCTGAAGCACAAGCAACACAAGGGTGATCTGTAGCGAAATTTTCGGCACAGTGCCGTTCAGGAGAGTTTTTGTTGCAACTACTGCATCTGATTCAGGACCCAAGGGCTACGCCACAGGCGTCTGCGCACAGTCGAGCATGTGTGTTGAATAATGGTGCTGATAGCCACGTATCATTTCAAGCAGATTTGATGCCTTTCGGAGACAATTTTTCATTAAATAGGATTGTAGCTGATTTGTGGCAGCAGGAAATAAGCTGTAGTCAAAAGAATCTTCAATAGATGGTCGCAGGTCAAATCAGTATTGTATGGCTCGTAACCCTTGTGTACAGCCCGGCTAGCTCAGTCGGTAGAGCATGAGACTCTTAATCTCAGGGTCGTGGGTTCGAGCCCCACGCTGGGCGGCTCAAAATTTTGTGTCTACGCGGATCCAACATGCGCCCCTCTCGTGAGCCTTGCGTGATGAACGTAACGGGTTACGACGATGCCTAGCTTCGGATGAATATCAGAGGAACGGTATTTGAAGCTGAAAGTAACTCTGAAATGAAATAAATTTGTTTTGGAATTTAATTTGTACATCGATATGGTGTGAGATGTGTAGGAAAGCAGCAGCTGTGCTAACGAAATGCAAATAATGGTCGCTCATGCGGTGCGTTTCGAGCTGAAGGGCTCCGATTCACTAGTCTGTAAGAACAAAGTACCCGAAAAGCGCGCTAGGAGGCGCCTCCTTAGCTCAGTGGCAGAGCGCTGGTCTAGTAAACCAGAGGTCGTGAGTTCGATCCTCACATGAGGCAAATGAATTTTGTAACAGCCCCTCCCACCGTGGCCCTTTCGAAAAAAGCGGTCAAGGATAAAAAAAATTATGAATGGGTGCGGTATTTAAGAAATGCTCTCGCAAATGAATAGTGTGAATGGTGCTATTAAAGTGGGCACCAGACACTGCTGCTTTTGGCAGTCTCCGGTGAATGCCGACGTGAAATACTTAGTTCTTGTGATGTATTTTCTACCCCTGATAAAGACCCTCGCGATTATCATCGTCGTCGTCGGCGGGGGCGCTTTGGTAATAGCGACAACTCGCCATTGTATCACTTAAGGTGAGGCGGCGGCGGCGGCGCTTTGGTAATAGCGACAACTCGCCATTGTATCACTTAAGGTGAGGTACCCTCCGCAAGCGACTGAGATGGCACTAAGCGATTGAAGCTGATTTGCCACCTCTTGTTTGATCAGCGTCATAAGGGCTTGAATGTAACTTGCGATGGGACACAGCAAGAAGTAGCGTCGCACTTTTAGTACTAAAATTTGAGATGGAGAACTGGGTCAAAGATGGGAAATTCATTCCGCCAAGTGTACAAATGGTGAAAATGAGGTGTGTGTGGGGAAGCATATTGCGCCAGTGACCGTGTGGCCTAATGGATAGGGCGTCGGACTTCGGATCCGAAGATTGCAGGTTCGAATCCTGTCACGGTCGAGTTTTTCCTGTTCTGCAAAAGATGCATGCTGTTTTAGTGTGTTGTTTGAGTACTGCAAAACTAGTTGAAAGTAGCTGCTGTCCGCTTCCTGGCTGCAAAACCGGCGTCTACCTGAAGCACAAGCAACACAAGGGTGATCTGTAGCGAAATTTTCGGCACAGTGCCGTTCAGGAGAGTTTTTGTTGCAACTACTGCATCTGATTCAGGACCCAAGGGCTACGCCACAGGCGTCTGCGCACAGTCGAGCATGTGTGTTGAATAATGGTGCTGATAGCCACGTATCATTTCAAGCAGATTTGATGCCTTTCGGAGACAATTTTTCATTAAATAGGATTGTAGCTGATTTGTGGCAGCAGGAAATTAGCTGTAGTCAAAAGAATCTTCAATAGATGGTCGCAGGTCAAATCAGTATTGTATGGCTCGTAACCCTTGTGTACAGCCCAGCTAGCTCAGTTGGTAGAGCATGAGACTCTTAATCTCAGGGTCGTGGGTTCGAGCCCCACGCTGGGCGGCTCAAAATTTTGTGTCTACCCGGATCCAACATGCGCCCCTCTCGTGAGCCTTGCGTGATGAACGTAACGGGTTACGACGATGCCTAGCTTCGGATGAATATCAGAGGAACGGTATTTGAAGCTGAAAGTAACTCTGAAATGAAATAAATTTGTTTTGGAATTTAATTTGTACATCGATATGGTGTGAGATGTGTAGGAAAGCAGCAGCTGTGCTAACGAAATGCAAATAATGGTCGCTCATGCGGTGCGTTTCGAGCTGAAGGGCTCCGATTCACTAGTCTGTAAGAACAAAGTACCCGAAAAGCGCGCTAGGAGGCGCCTCCTTAGCTCAGTGGCAGAGCGCTGGTCTAGTAAACCAGAGGTCGTGAGTTCGATCCTCACAGGAGGCAAATGAATTTTGGAACAGCCCCTCCCACCGTGGCCCTTTCGAAAAAAGCGGTCAAGGATAAAAAAAATTATGAATGGGTGCGGTATTTGAGAAATGCTCTCGCAAATGAATAGTGTGAATGGTGCTATTAAAGTGGGCACCAGACACTGCTGCTTTTGGCAGTCTCCGGTGAATGCCGACGTGAAATACTTAGTTCTTGTGATGTATTTTCTACCCCTGATAAAGACCCTCGCGATTATCATCGTCGTCGTCGGCGGCGGCGCTTTGGTAATAGCGACAACTCGCCATTGTATCACTTAAGGTGAGGTACCTTCCGCAAGCGACTGAGATGGCACTAAGCGATTGAAGCTGATTTGCCACCTCTTGTTTGATCAGCGTCATAAGGGCTTGAATGTAACTTGCGATGGGACACAGCAAGAAGTAGCGTCGCACTTTTAGTACTAAAATTTGAGATGGAGAACTGGGTCAAAGATGGGAAATTCATTCCGCCAAGTGTACAAATGGTGAAAATGAGGTGTGTGTGGGGAAGCATATTGCGCCAGTGACCGTGTGGCCTAATGGATAAGGCGTCGGACTTCGGATCCGAAGATTGCAGGTTCGAATCCTGTCACGGTCGAGTTTTTCCTGTTCTGCAAAAGATGCATGCTGTTTTAGTGTGTTGTTTGAGTACTGCAAAACTAGTTGAAAGTAGCTGCTGTCCGCTTCCTGGCTGCAAAACCGGCGTCTACCTGAAGCACAAGCAACACAAGGGTGATCTGTAGCGAAATTTTCGGCACAGTGCCGTTCAGGAGAGTTTTTGTTGCAACTACTGCATCTGATTCAGGACCCAAGGGCTACGCCACAGGCGTCTGCGCACAGTCGAGCATGTGTGTTGAATAATGGTGCTGATAGCCACGTATCATTTCAAGCAGATTTGATGCCTTTCGGAGACAATTTTTCATTAAATAGGATTGTAGCTGATTTGTGGCAGCAGGAAATAAGCTGTAGTCAAAAGAATCTTCAATAGATGGTCGCAGGTCAAATCAGTATTGTATGGCTCGTAACCCTTGTGTACAGCCCGGCTAGCTCAGTCGGTAGAGCATGAGACTCTTAATCTCAGGGTCGTGGGTTCGAGCCCCACGCTGGGCGGCTCAAAATTTTGTGTCTACGCGGATCCAACATGCGCCCCTCTCGTGAGCCTTGCGTGATGAACGTAACGGGTTACGACGATGCCTAGCTTCGGATGAATATCAGAGGAACGGTATTTGAAGCTGAAAGTAACTCTGAAATGAAATAAATTTGTTTTGGAATTTAATTTGTACATCGATATGGTGTGAGATGTGTAGGAAAGCAGCAGCTGTGCTAACGAAATGCAAATAATGGTCGCTCATGCGTTGCGTTTCGAGCTGAAGGGCTCCGATTCACTAGTCTGTAAGAACAAAGTACCCGAAAAGCGCGCTAGGAGGCGCCTCCTTAGCTCAGTGGCAGAGCGCTGGTCTAGTAAACCAGAGGTCGTGAGTTCGATCCTCACATGAGGCAAATGAATTTTGTAACAGCCCCTCCCACCGTGGCCCTTTCGAAAAAAGCGGTCAAGGATAAAAAAAATTATGAATGGGTGCGGTATTTAAGAAATGCTCTCGCAAATGAATAGTGTGAATGGTGCTATTAAAGTGGGCACCAGACACTGCTGCTTTTGGCAGTCTCCGGTGAATGCCGACGTGAAATACTTAGTTCTTGTGATGTATTTTCTACCCCTGATAAAGACCCTCGCGATTATCATCGTCGTCGTCGGCGGGGGCGCTTTGGTAATAGCGACAACTCGCCATTGTATCACTTAAGGTGAGGCGGCGGCGGCGGCGCTTTGGTAATAGCGACAACTCGCCATTGTTTCACTTAAGGTGAGGTACCTTCCGCAAGCGACTGAGATGGCACTAAGCGATTGAAGCTGATTTGCCACCTCTTGTTTGATCAGCGTCATAAGGGCTTGAATGTAACTTGCGATGGGACACAGCAAGAAGTAGCGTCGCACTTTTAGTACTAAAATTTGAGATGGAGATCTGGGTCAAAGATGGGAAATTCATTCCGCCAAGTGTACAAATGGTGAAAATGAGGTGTGTGTGGGGAAGCATATTGCGCCAGTGACCGTGTGGCCTAATGGATAGGGCGTCGGACTTCGGATCCGAAGATTGCAGGTTCGAATCCTGTCACGGTCGAGTTTTTCCTGTTCTGCAAAAGATGCATGCTGTTTTAGTGTGTTGTTTGAGTACTGCAAAACTAGTTGAAAGTAGCTGCTGTCCGCTTCCTGGCTGCAAAACCGGCGTCTACCTGAAGCACAAGCAACACAAGGGTGATCTGTAGCGAAATTTTCGGCACAGTGCCGTTCAGGAGAGTTTTTGTTGCAACTACTGCATCTGATTCAGGACCCAAGGGCTACGCCACAGGCGTCTGCGCACAGTCGAGCATGTGTGTTGAATAATGGTGCTGATAGCCACGTATCATTTCAAGCAGATTTGATGCCTTTCGGAGACAATTTTTCATTAAATAGGATTGTAGCTGATTTGTGGCAGCAGGAAATTAGCTGTAGTCAAAAGAATCTTCAATAGATGGTCGCAGGTCAAATCAGTATTGTATGGCTCGTAACCCTTGTGTACAGCCCAGCTAGCTCAGTTGGTAGAGCATGAGACTCTTAATCTCAGGGTCGTGGGTTCGAGCCCCACGCTGGGCGGCTCAAAATTTTGTGTCTACCCGGATCCAACATGCGCCCCTCTCGTGAGCCTTGCGTGATGAACGTAACGGGTTACGACGATGCCTAGCTTCGGATGAATATCAGAGGAACGGTATTTGAAGCTTAAAGTAACTCTGAAATGAAATAAATTTGTTTTGGAATTTAATTTGTACATCGATATGGTGTGAGATGTGTAGGAAAGCAGCAGCTGTGCTAACGAAATGCAAATAATGGTCGCTCATGCGGTGCGTTTCGAGCTGAAGGGCTCCGATTCACTAGTCTGTAAGAACAAAGTACCCGAAAAGCGCGCTAGGAGGCGCCTCCTTAGCTCAGTGGCAGAGCGCTGGTCTAGTAAACCAGAGGTCGTGAGTTCGATCCTCACAGGAGGCAAATGAATTTTGGAACAGCCCCTCCCACCGTGGCCCTTTCGAAAAAAGCGGTCAAGGATAAAAAAAATTATGAATGGGTGCGGTATTTGAGAAATGCTCTCGCAAATGAATAGTGTGAATGGTGCTATTAAAGTGGGCACCAGACACTGCTGCTTTTGGCAGTCTCCGGTGAATGCCGACGTGAAATACTTAGTTCTTGTGATGTATTTTCTACCCCTGATAAAGACCCTCGCGATTATCATCGTCGTCGTCGGCGGCGGCGCTTTGGTAATAGCGACAACTCGCCATTGTATCACTTAAGGTGAGGTACCTTCCGCAAGCGACTGAGATGGCACTAAGCGATTGAAGCTGATTTGCCACCTCTTGTTTGATCAGCGTCATAAGGGCTTGAATGTAACTTGCGATGGGACACAGCAAGAAGTAGCGTCGCACTTTTAGTACTAAAATTTGAGATGGAGAACTGGGTCAAAGATGGGAAATTCATTCCGCCAAGTGTACAAATGGTGAAAATGAGGTGTGTGTGGGGAAGCATATTGCGCCAGTGACCGTGTGGCCTAATGGATAAGGCGTCGGACTTCGGATCCGAAGATTGCAGGTTCGAATCCTGTCACGGTCGAGTTTTTCCTGTTCTGCAAAAGATGCATGCTGTTTTAGTGTGTTGTTTGAGTACTGCAAAACTAGTTGAAAGTAGCTGCTGTCCGCTTCCTGGCTGCAAAACCGGCGTCTACCTGAAGCACAAGCAACACAAGGGTGATCTGTAGCGAAATTTTCGGCACAGTGCCGTTCAGGAGAGTTTTTGTTGCAACTACTGCATCTGATTCAGGACCCAAGGGCTACGCCACAGGCGTCTGCGCACAGTCGAGCATGTGTGTTGAATAATGGTGCTGATAGCCACGTATCATTTCAAGCAGATTTGATGCCTTTCGGAGACAATTTTTCATTAAATAGGATTGTAGCTGATTTGTGGCAGCAGGAAATAAGCTGTAGTCAAAAGAATCTTCAATAGATGGTCGCAGGTCAAATCAGTATTGTATGGCTCGTAACCCTTGTGTACAGCCCGGCTAGCTCAGTCGGTAGAGCATGAGACTCTTAATCTCAGGGTCGTGGGTTCGAGCCCCACGCTGGGCGCCTCAAAATTTTGTGTCTACGCGGATCCAACATGCGCCCCTCTCGTGAGCCTTGCGTGATGAACGTAACGGGTTACGACGATGCCTAGCTTCGGATGAATATCAGAGGAACGGTATTTGAAGCTGAAAGTAACTCTGAAATGAAATAAATTTGTTTTGGAATTTAATTTGTACATCGATATGGTGTGAGATGTGTAGGAAAGCAGCAGCTGTGCTAACGAAATGCAAATAATGGTCGCTCATGCGGTGCGTTTCGAGCTGAAGGTCTCCGATTCACTAGTCTGTAAGAACAAAGTACCCGAAAAGCGCGCTAGGAGGCGCCTCCTTAGCTCAGTGGCAGAGCGCTTGTCTGGTAAACCAGAGGTCGTGAGTTCGATCCTCACAGGAGGCAAATGAATTTTGTAACAGCCCCTCCCACCGTGGCCCTTTCGAAAAAAGCGGTCAAGGATAAAAAAAATTATGAATGGGTGCGGTATTTAAGAAATGCTCTCGCAAATGAATAGTGTGAGTGGTGCTATTAAAGTGGGCACCAGACACTGCTGCTTTTGGCAGTCTCCGGTGAATGCCGACGTGAAATACTTAGTTCTTGTGATGTATTTTCTACCCCTGATAAAGACCCTCGCGATTATCATCGTCGTCGTCGGCGGCGGCGCTTTGGTAATAGCGACAACTCGCCATTGTATCACTTAAGGTGAGGTACCTTCCGCAAGCGACTGAGATGGCACTAAGCGATTGAAGCTGATTTGCCACCTCTTGTTTGATCAGCGTCATAAGGGCTTGAATGTAACTTGCGATGGGACACAGCAAGAAGTAGCGTCGCACTTTTAGTACTAAAATTTGAGATGGAGAACTGGGTCAAAGATGGGAAATTCATTCCGCCAAGTGTACAAATGGTGAAAATGAGGTGTGTGTGGGGAAGCATATTGCGCCAGTGACCGTGTGGCCTAATGGATAAGGCGTCGGACTTCGGATCCGAAGATTGCAGGTTCGAATCCTGTCACGGTCGAGTTTTTCCTGTTCTGCCAAAGATGCATGCTGTTTTAGTGTGTTGTTTGAGTACTGCAAAACTAGTTGAAAGTAGCTGCTGTCCGCTTCCTGGCTGCAAAACCGGCGTCTACCTGAAGCACAAGCAACACAAGGGTGATCTGTAGCGAAATTTTCGGCACAGTGCCGTTCAGGAGAGTTTTTGTTGCAACTACTGCATCTGATTCAGGACCCAAGGGCTACGCCACAGGCGTCTGCGCACAGTCGAGCATGTGTGTTGAATAATGGTGCTGATAGCCACGTATCATTTCAAGCAGATTTGATGCCTTTCGGAGACAATTTTTCATTAAATAGGATTGTAGCTGATTTGAGGCAGCAGGAAATAAGCTGTAGTCAAAAGAATCTTCAATAGATGGTCGCAGGTCAAATCAGTATTGTATGGCTCGTAACCCTTCTGTACAGCCCGGCTAGCTCAGTTGGTAGAGCATGAGACTCTTAATCTCAGGGTCGTGGGTTCGAGCCCCACGCTGGGCGGCTCAAAATTTTGTGTCTACGCGGATCCAACATGCGCCCCTCTCGTGAGCCTTGCGTGATGAACGTAACGGGTTACGACGATGCCTAGCTTCGGATGAATATCAGAGGAACGGTATTTGAAGCTGAAAGTAACTCTGAAATGAAATAAATTTGTTTTGGAATTTAATTTGTACATCGATATGGTGTGAGATGTGTAGGAAAGCAGCAGCTGTGCTAACGAAATGCAAATAATGGTCGCTCATGCGGTGCGTTTCGAGCTGAAGGGCTCCGATTCACTAGTCTGTAAGAACAAAGTACCCGAAAAGCGCGGTAGGAGGCGCCTCCTTAGCTCAGTGGCAGAGCGCTGGTCTAGTAAACCAGAGGTCGTGAGTTCGATCCTCACAGGAGGCAAATGAATTTTGTAACAGCCCCTCCCACCGTGGCCCTTTCGAAAAAAGCGGTCAAGGATAAAAAAAATTATGAATGGGTGCGGTATTTAAGAAATGCTCTCGCAAATGAATAGTGTGAATGGTGCTATTAAAGTGGGCACCAGACACTGCTGCTTTTGGCAGTCTCCGGTGAATGCCGACGTGAAATACTTAGTTCTTGTGATGTATTTTCTACCCCTGATAAAGACCCTCGCGATTATCATCGTCGTCGTCGGCGGCGGCGGCGGCGGCGGCGCTTTGGTAATAGCGACAACTCGCCATTGTATCACTTAAGGTGAGGTACCTTCCGCAAGCGACTGAGATGGCACTAAGCGATTGAAGCTGATTTGCCACCTCTTGTTTGATCAGCGTCATAAGGGCTTGAATGTAACTTGCGATGGGACACAGCAAGAAGTAGTGTCGCACTTTTAGTACTAAAATTTGAGATGGAGAACTGGGTCAAAGATGGGAAATTCATTCCGCCAAGTGTACAAATGGTGAAAATGAGGTGTGTGTGGGGAAGCATATTGCGCCAGTGACCGTGTGGCCTAATGGATAAGGCGTCGGACTTCGGATCCGAAGATTGCAGGTTCGAATCCTGTCACGGTCGAGTTTTTCCTGTTCTGCAAAAGATGCATGCTGTTTTAGTGTGTTGTTTGAGTACTGCAAAACTAGTTGAAAGTAGCTGCTGTCCGCTTCCTGGCTGCAAAACCGGCGTCTACCTGAAGCACAAGCAACACAAGGGTGATCTGTAGCGAAATTTTCGGCACAGTGCCGTTCAGGAGAGTTTTTGTTGCAACTACTGCATCTGATTCAGGACCCCAAGGGCTACGCCACAGGCGTCTGCGCACAGTCGAGCATGTGTGTTGAATAATGGTGCTGATAGCCACGTATCATTTCAAGCAGATTTGATGCCTTTCGGAGACAATTTTTCATTAAATAGGATTGTAGCTGATTTGTGGCAGCAGGAAATAAGCTGTAGTCAAAAGAATCTTCAATAGATGGTCGCAGGTCAAATCAGTATTGTATGGCTCGTAACCCTTGTGTACAGCCCGGCTAGCTCAGTCGGTAGAGCATGAGACTCTTAATCTCAGGGTCGTGGGTTCGAGCCCCACGCTGGGCGGCTCAAAATTTTGTGTCTACGCGGATCCAACATGCGCCCCTCTCGTGAGCCTTGCGTGATGAACGTAACGGGTTACGACGATGCCTAGCTTCGGATGAATATCAGAGGAACGGTATTTGAAGCTGAAAGTAACTCTGAAATGAAATAAATTTGTTTTGGAATTTAATTTGTACATCGATATGGTGTGAGATGTGTAGGAAAGCAGCAGCTGTGCTAACGAAATGCAAATAATGGTCGCTCATGCGGTGCGTTTCGAGCTGAAGGGCTCCGATTCACTAGTCTGTAAGAACAAAGTACCCGAAAAGCGCGCTAGGAGGCGCCTCCTTAGCTCAGTGGCAGAGCGCTGGTCTAGTAAACCAGAGGTCGTGAGTTCGATCCTCACAGGAGGCAAATGAATTTTGTAACAGCCCCTCCCACCGTGGCCCTTTCGAAAAAAGCGGTCAAGGATAAAAAAAATTATGAATGGGTGCGGTATTTAAGAAATGCTCTCGCAAATGAATAGTGTGAATGGTGCTATTAAAGTGGGCACCAGACACTGCTGCTTTTGGCAGTCTCCGGTGAATGCCGACGTGAAATACTTAGTTCTTGTGATGTATTTTCTACCCCTGATAAAGACCCTCGCGATTATCATCGTCGTCGTCGTCGTCGGCGGCGGCGGCGGCGCTTTGGTAATAGCGACAACTCGCCATTGTATCACTTAAGGTGAGGTACCTTCCGCAAGCGACTGAGATGGCACTAAGCGATTGAAGCTGATTTGCCACCTCTTGTTTGATCAGCGTCATAAGGGCTTGAATGTAACTTGCGATGGGACACAGCAAGAAGTAGTGTCGCACTTTTAGTACTAAAATTTGAGATGGAGAACTGGGTCAAAGATGGGAAATTCATTCCGCCAAGTGTACAAATGGTGAAAATGAGGTGTGTGTGGGGAAGCATATTGCGCCAGTGACCGTGTGGCCTAATGGATAAGGCGTCGGACTTCGGATCCGAAGATTGCAGGTTCGAATCCTGTCACGGTCGAGTTTTTCCTGTTCTGCAAAAGATGCATGCTGTTTTAGTGTGTTGTTTGAGTACTGCAAAACTAGTTGAAAGTAGCTGCTGTCCGCTTCCTGGCTGCAAAACCGGCGTCTACCTGAAGCACAAGCAACACAAGGGTGATCTGTAGCGAAATTTTCGGCACAGTGCCGTTCAGGAGAGTTTTTGTTGCAACTACTGCATCTGATTCAGGACCCCAAGGGCTACGCCACAGGCGTCTGCGCACAGTCGAGCATGTGTGTTGAATAATGGTGCTGATAGCCACGTATCATTTCAAGCAGATTTGATGCCTTTCGGAGACAATTTTTCATTAAATAGGATTGTAGCTGATTTGTGGCAGCAGGAAATAAGCTGTAGTCAAAAGAATCTTCAATAGATGGTCGCAGGTCAAATCAGTATTGTATGGCTCGTAACCCTTGTGTACAGCCCGGCTAGCTCAGTCGGTAGAGCATGAGACTCTTAATCTCAGGGTCGTGGGTTCGAGCCCCACGCTGGGCGGCTCAAAATTTTGTGTCTACGCGGTTCCAACATGCACCCCTCTCGTGAGCCTTGCGTGATGAACGTAACGGGTTACGACGATGCCTAGCTTCGGATGAATATCAGAGGAACGGTATTTGAAGCTGAAAGTAACTCTGAAATGAAATAAATTTGTTTTGGAATTTAATTTGTACATCGATATGGTGTGAGATGTGTAGGAAAGCAGCAGCTGTGCTAACGAAATGCAAATAATGGTCGCTCATGCGGTGCGTTTCGAGCTGAAGGGCTCCGATTCACTAGTCTGTAAGAACAAAGTACCCGAAAAGCGCGCTAGGAGGCGCCTCCTTAGCTCAGTGGCAGAGCGCTGGTCTAGTAAACCAGAGGTCGTGAGTTCGATCCTCACAGGAGGCAAATGAATTTTGTAACAGCCCCTCCCACCGTGGCCCTTTCGAAAAAAGCGGTCAAGGATAAAAAAAATTATGAATGGGTGCGGTATTTAAGAAATGCTCTCGCAAATGAATAGTGTGAATGGTGCTATTAAAGTGGGCACCAGACACTGCTGCTTTTGGCAGTCTCCGGTGAATGCCGACGTGAAATACTTAGTTCTTGTGATGTATTTTCTACCCCTGATAAAGACCCTCGCGATTATCATCGTCGTCGTCGTCGTCGGCGGCGGCGGCGGCGCTTTGGTAATAGCGACAACTCGCCATTGTATCACTTAAGGTGAGGTACCTTCCGCAAGCGACTGAGATGGCACTAAGCGATTGAAGCTGATTTGCCACCTCTTGTTTGATCAGCGTCATAAGGGCTTGAATGTAACTTGCGATGGGACACAGCAAGAAGTAGCGTCGCACTTTTAGTACTAAAATTTGAGATGGAGAACTGGGTCAAAGATGGGAAATTCATTCCGCCAAGTGTACAAATGGTGAAAATGAGGTGTGTGTGGGGAAGCATATTGCGCCAGTGACCGTGTGGCCTAATGGATAAGGCGTCGGACTTCGGATCCGAAGATTGCAGGTTCGAATCCTGTCACGGTCGAGTTTTTCCTGTTCTGCAAAAGATGCATGCTGTTTTAGTGTGTTGTTTGAGTACTGCAAAACTAGTTGAAAGTAGCTGCTGTCCGCTTCCTGGCTGCAAAACCGGCGTCTACCTGAAGCACAAGCAACACAAGGGTGATCTGTAGCGAAATTTTCGGCACAGTGCCGTTCAGGAGAGTTTTTGTTGCAACTACTGCATCTGATTCAGGACCCCAAGGGCTACGCCACAAGCGTCTGCGCACAGTCGAGCATGTGTGTTGAATAATGGTGCTGATAGCCACGTATCATTTCAAGCAGATTTGATGCCTTTCGGAGACAATTTTTCATTAAATAGGATTGTAGCTGATTTGTGGCAGCAGGAAATAAGCTGTAGTCAAAAGAATCTTCAATAGATGGTCGCAGGTCAAATCAGTATTGTATGGCTCGTAACCCTTGTGTACAGCCCGGCTAGCTCAGTCGGTAGAGCATGAGACTCTTAATCTCAGGGTCGTGGGTTCGAGCCCCACGCTGGGCGGCTCAAAATTTTGTGTCTACGCGGATCCAACATGCACCCCTCTCGTGAGCCTTGCGTGATGAACGTAACGGGTTACGACGATGCCTAGCTTCGGATGAATATCAGAGGAACGGTATTTGAAGCTGAAAGTAACTCTGAAATGAAATAAATTTGTTTTGGAATTTAATTTGTACATCGATATGGTGTGAGATGTGTAGGAAAGCAGCAGCTGTGCTAACGAAATGCAAATAATGGTCGCTCATGCGGTGCGTTTCGAGCTGAAGGGCTCCGATTCACTAGTCTGTAAGAACAAAGTACCCGAAAAGCGCGCTAGGAGGCGCCTCCTTAGCTCAGTGGCAGAGCGCTGGTCTAGTAAACCAGAGGTCGTGAGTTCGATCCTCACAGAAGGCAAATGAATTTTGTAACAGCCCCTCCCACCGTGGCCCTTTCGAAAAAAGCGGTCAAGGATAAAAAAAATTATGAATGGGTGCGGTATTTAAGAAATGCTCTCGCAAATGAATAGTGTGAATGGTGCTATTAAAGTGGGCACCAGACACTGCTGCTTTTGGCAGTCTCCGGTGAATGCCGACGTGAAATACTTAGTTCTTGTGATGTATTTTCTACCCCTGATAAAGACCCTCGCGATTATCATCGTCGTCGTCGGCGGCGGCGGCGCTTTGGTAATAGCGACAACTCGCCATTGTATCACTTAAGGTGAGGTACCTTCCGCAAGCGACTGAGATGGCACTAAGCGATTGAAGCTGATTTGCCACCTCTTGTTTGATCAGCGTCATAAGGGCTTGAATGTAACTTGCGATGGGACACAGCAAGAAGTAGCGTCGCACTTTTAGTACTAAAATTTGAGATGGAGAACTGGGTCAAAGATGGGAAATTCATTCCGCCAAGTGTACAAATGGTGAAAATGAGGTGTGTGTGGGGAAGCATATTGCGCCAGTGACCGTGTGGCCTAATGGATAAGGCGTCGGACTTCGGATCCGAAGATTGCAGGTTCGAATCCTGTCACGGTCGAGTTTTTCCTGTTCTGCAAAAGATGCATGCTGTTTTAGTGTGTTGTTTGAGTACTGCAAAACTAGTTGAAAGTAGCTGCTGTCCGCTTCCTGGCTGCAAAACCGGCGTCTACCTGAAGCACAAGCAACACAAGGGTGATCTGTAGCGAAATTTTCGGCACAGTGCCGTTCAGGAGAGTTTTTGTTGCAACTACTGCATCTGATTCAGGACCCAAGGGCTACGCCACAGGCGTCTGCGCACAGTCGAGCATGTGTGTTGAATAATGGTGCTGATAGCCACGTATCATTTCAAGCAGATTTGATGCCTTTCGGAGACAATTTTTCATTAAATAGGATTGTAGCTGATTTGTGGCAGCAGGAAATAAGCTGTAGTCAAAAGAATCTTCAATAGATGGTCGCAGGTCAAATCAGTATTGTATGGCTCGTAACCCTTGTGTACAGCCCGGCTAGCTCAGTCGGTAGAGCATGAGACTCTTAATCTCAGGGTCGTGGGTTCGAGCCCCACGCTGGGCGCCTCAAAATTTTGTGTCTACGCGGATCCAACATGCGCCCCTCTCGTGAGCCTTGCGTGATGAACGTAACGGGTTACGACGATGCCTAGCTTCGGATGAATATCAGAGGAACGGTATTTGAAGCTGAAAGTAACTCTGAAATGAAATAAATTTGTTTTGGAATTTAATTTGTACATCGATATGGTGTGAGATGTGTAGGAAAGCAGCAGCTGTGCTAACGAAATGCAAATAATGGTCGCTCATGCGGTGCGTTTCGAGCTGAAGGGCTCCGATTCACTAGTCTGTAAGAACAAAGTACCCGAAAAGCGCGCTAGGAGGCGCCTCCTTAGCTCAGTGGCAGAGCGCTGGTCTAGTAAACCAGAGGTCGTGAGTTCGATCCTCACAGGAGGCAAATGAATTTTGTAACAGCCCCTCCCACCGTGGCCCTTTCGAAAAAAGCGGTCAAGGATAAAAAAAATTATGAATGGGTGCGGTATTTAAGAAATGCTCTCGCAAATGAATAGTGTGAATGGTGCTATTAAAGTGGGCACCAGACACTGCTGCTTTTGGCAGTCTCCGGTGAATGCCGACGTGAAATACTTAGTTCTTGTGATGTATTTTCTACCCCTGATAAAGACCCTCGCGATTATCATCGTCGGCGGCGGCGGCGGCGGCGCTTTGGTAATAGCGACAACTCGCCATTGTATCACTTAAGGTGAGGTACCTTCCGCAAGCGACTGAGATGGCACTAAGCGATTGAAGCTGATTTGCCACCTCTTGTTTGATCAGCGTCATAAGGGCTTGAATGTAACTTGCGATGGGACACAGCAAGAAGTAGCGTCGCACTTTTAGTACTAAAATTTGAGATGGAGAACTGGGTCAAAGATGGGAAATTCATTCCGCCAAGTGTACAAATGGTGAAAATGAGGTGTGTGTGGGGAAGCATATTGCGCCAGTGACCGTGTGGCCTAATGGATAAGGCGTCGGACTTCGGATCCGAAGATTGCAGGTTCGAATCCTGTCACGGTCGAGTTTTTCCTGTTCTGCAAAAGATGCATGCTGTTTTAGTGTGTTGTTTGAGTACTGCAAAACTAGTTGAAAGTAGCTGCTGTCCGCTTCCTGGCTGCAAAACCGGCGTCTACCTGAAGCACAAGCAACACAAGGGTGATCTGTAGCGAAATTTTCGGCACAGTGCCGTTCAGGAGAGTTTTTGTTGCAACTACTGCATCTGATTCAGGACCCAAGGGCTACGCCACAGGCGTCTGCGCACAGTCGAGCATGTGTGTTGAATAATGGTGCTGATAGCCACGTATCATTTCAAGCAGATTTGATGCCTTTCGGAGACAATTTTTCATTAAATAGGATTGTAGCTGATTTGTGGCAGCAGGAAATAAGCTGTAGTCAAAAGAATCTTCAATAGATGGTCGCAGGTCAAATCAGTATTGTATGGCTCGTAACCCTTGTGTACAGCCCGGCTAGCTCAGTCGGTAGAGCATGAGACTCTTAATCTCAGGGTCGTGGGTTCGAGCCCCACGCTGGGTGGCTCAAAATTTTGTGTCTACGCGGATCCAACATGCGCCCCTCTCGTGAGCCTTGCGTGATGAACGTAACGGGTTACGACGATGCCTAGCTTCGGATGAATATCAGAGGAACGGTATTTGAAGCTGAAAGTAACTCTGAAATGAAATAAATTTGTTTTGGAATTTAATTTGTACATCGATATGGTGTGAGATGTGTAGGAAAGCAGCAGCTGTGCTAACGAAATGCAAATAATGGTCGCTCATGCGGTGCGTTTCGAGCTGAAGGGCTCCGATTCACTAGTCTGTAAGAACAAAGTACCCGAAAAGCGCGCTAGGAGGCGCCTCCTTAGCTCAGTGGCAGAGCGCTGGTCTAGTAAACCAGAGGTCGTGAGTTCGATCCTCACAGAAGGCAAATGAATTTTGTAACAGCCCCTCCCACCGTGGCCCTTTCGAAAAAAGCGGTCAAGGATAAAAAAAATTATGAATGGGTGCGGTATTTAAGAAATGCTCTCGCAAATGAATAGTGTGAATGGTGCTATTAAAGTGGGCACCAGACACTGCTGCTTTTGGCAGTCTCCGGTGAATGCCGACGTGAAATACTTAGTTCTTGTGATGTATTTTCTACCCCTGATAAAGACCCTCGCGATTATCATCGTCGTCGTCGGCGGCGGCGGCGCTTTGGTAATAGCGACAACTCGCCATTGTATCACTTAAGGTGAGGTACCTTCCGCAAGCGACTGAGATGGCACTAAGCGATTGAAGCTGATTTGCCACCTCTTGTTTGATCAGCGTCATAAGGGCTTGAATGTAACTTGCGATGGGACACAGCAAGAAGTAGCGTCGCACTTTTAGTACTAAAATTTGAGATGGAGAACTGGGTCAAAGATGGGAAATTCATTCCGCCAAGTGTACAAATGGTGAAAATGAGGTGTGTGTGGGGAAGCATATTGCGCCAGTGACCGTGTGGCCTAATGGATAAGGCGTCGGACTTCGGATCCGAAGATTGCAGGTTCGAATCCTGTCACGGTCGAGTTTTTCCTGTTCTGCAAAAGATGCATGCTGTTTTAGTGTGTTGTTTGAGTACTGCAAAACTAGTTGAAAGTAGCTGCTGTCCGCTTCCTGGCTGCAAAACCGGCGTCTACCTGAAGCACAAGCAACACAAGGGTGATCTGTAGCGAAATTTTCGGCACAGTGCCGTTCAGGAGAGTTTTTGTTGCAACTACTGCATCTGATTCAGGACCCAAGGGCTACGCCACAGGCGTCTGCGCACAGTCGAGCATGTGTGTTGAATAATGGTGCTGATAGCCACGTATCATTTCAAGCAGATTTGATGCCTTTCGGAGACAATTTTTCATTAAATAGGATTGTAGCTGATTTGTGGCAGCAGGAAATAAGCTGTAGTCAAAAGAATCTTCAATAGATGGTCGCAGGTCAAATCAGTATTGTATGGCTCGTAACCCTTGTGTACAGCCCGGCTAGCTCAGTCGGTAGAGCATGAGACTCTTAATCTCAGGGTCGTGGGTTCGAGCCCCACGCTGGGCGCCTCAAAATTTTGTGTCTACGCGGATCCAACATGCGCCCCTCTCGTGAGCCTTGCGTGATGAACGTAACGGGTTACGACGATGCCTAGCTTCGGATGAATATCAGAGGAACGGTATTTGAAGCTGAAAGTAACTCTGAAATGAAATAAATTTGTTTTGGAATTTAATTTGTACATCGATATGGTGTGAGATGTGTAGGAAAGCAGCAGCTGTGCTAACGAAATGCAAATAATGGTCGCTCATGCGGTGCGTTTCGAGCTGAAGGGCTCCGATTCACTAGTCTGTAAGAACAAAGTACCCGAAAAGCGCGCTAGGAGGCGCCTCCTTAGCTCAGTGGCAGAGCGCTGGTCTAGTAAACCAGAGGTCGTGAGTTCGATCCTCACAGGAGGCAAATGAATTTTGTAACAGCCCCTCCCACCGTGGCCCTTTCGAAAAAAGCGGTCAAGGATAAAAAAAATTATGAATGGGTGCGGTATTTAAGAAATGCTCTCGCAAATGAATAGTGTGAATGGTGCTATTAAAGTGGGCACCAGACACTGCTGCTTTTGGCAGTCTCCGGTGAATGCCGACGTGAAATACTTAGTTCTTGTGATGTATTTTCTACCCCTGATAAAGACCTTCGCGATTATCATCGTCGGCGGCGGCGGCGGCGGCGCTTTGGTAATAGCGACAACTCGCCATTGTATCACTTAAGGTGAGGTACCTTCCGCAAGCGACTGAGATGGCACTAAGCGATTGAAGCTGATTTGCCACCTCTTGTTTGATCAGCGTCATAAGGGCTTGAATGTAACTTGCGATGGGACACAGCAAGAAGTAGCGTCGCACTTTTAGTACTAAAATTTGAGATGGAGAACTGGGTCAAAGATGGGAAATTCATTCCGCCAAGTGTACAAATGGTGAAAATGAGGTGTGTGTGGGGAAGCATATTGCGCCAGTGACCGTGTGGCCTAATGGATAAGGCGTCGGACTTCGGATCCGAAGATTGCAGGTTCGAATCCTGTCACGGTCGAGTTTTTCCTGTTCTGCAAAAGATGCATGCTGTTTTAGTGTGTTGTTTGAGTACTGCAAAACTAGTTGAAAGTAGCTGCTGTCCGCTTCCTGGCTGCAAAACCGGCGTCTACCTGAAGCACAAGCAAGACAAGGGTGATCTGTAGCGAAATTTTCGGCACAGTGCCGTTCAGGAGAGTTTTTGTTGCAACTACTGCATCTGATTCAGGACCCAAGGGCTACGCCACAGGCGTCTGCGCACAGTCGAGCATGTGTGTTGAATAATGGTGCTGATAGCCACGTATCATTTCAAGCAGATTTGATGCCTTTCGGAGACAATTTTTCATTAAATAGGATTGTAGCTGATTTGTGGCAGCAGGAAATAAGCTGTAGTCAAAAGAATCTTCAATAGATGGTCGCAGGTCAAATCAGTATTGTATGGCTCGTAACCCTTGTGTACAGCCCGGCTAGCTCAGTCGGTAGAGCATGAGACTCTTAATCTCAGGGTCGTGGGTTCGAGCCCCACGCTGGGCGGCTCAAAATTTTGTGTCTACGCGGATCCAACATGCGCCCCTCTCGTGAGCCTTGCGTGATGAACGTAACGGGTTACGACGATGCCTAGCTTCGGATGAATATCAGAGGAACGGTATTTGAAGCTGAAAGTAACTCTGAAATGAAATAAATTTGTTTTGGAATTTAATTTGTACATCGATATGGTGTGAGATGTGTAGGAAAGCAGCAGCTGTGCTAACGAAATGCAAATAATGGTCGCTCATGCGGTGCGTTTCGAGCTGAAGGGCTCCGATTCACTAGTCTGTAAGAACAAAGTACCCGAAAAGCGCGCTAGGAGGCGCCTCCTTAGCTCAGTGGCAGAGCGCTGGTCTAGTAAACCAGAGGTCGTGAGTTCGATCCTCACAGAAGGCAAATGAATTTTGTAACAGCCCCTCCCACCGTGGCCCTTTCGAAAAAAGCGGTCAAGGATAAAAAAAATTATGAATGGGTGCGGTATTTAAGAAATGCTCTCGCAAATGAATAGTGTGAATGGTGCTATTAAAGTGGGCACCAGACACTGCTGCTTTTGGCAGTCTCCGGTGAATGCCGACGTGAAATACTTAGTTCTTGTGATGTATTTTCTACCCCTGATAAAGACCCTCGCGATTATCATCGTCGTCGTCGGCGGCGGCGGCGCTTTGGTAATAGCGACAACTCGCCATTGTATCACTTAAGGTGAGGTACCTTCCGCAAGCGACTGAGATGGCACTAAGCGATTGAAGCTGATTTGCCACCTCTTGTTTGATCAGCGTCATAAGGGCTTGAATGTAACTTGCGATGGGACACAGCAAGAAGTAGCGTCGCACTTTTAGTACTAAAATTTGAGATGGAGAACTGGGTCAAAGATGGGAAATTCATTCCGCCAAGTGTACAAATGGTGAAAATGAGGTGTGTGTGGGGAAGCATATTGCGCCAGTGACCGTGTGGCCTAATGGATAAGGCGTCGGACTTCGGATCCGAAGATTGCAGGTTCGAATCCTGTCACGGTCGAGTTTTTCCTGTTCTGCAAAAGATGCATGCTGTTTTAGTGTGTTGTTTGAGTACTGCAAAACTAGTTGAAAGTAGCTGCTGTCCGCTTCCTGGCTGCAAAACCGGCGTCTACCTGAAGCACAAGCAACACAAGGGTGATCTGTAGCGAAATTTTCGGCACAGTGCCGTTCAGGAGAGTTTTTGTTGCAACTACTGCATCTGATTCAGGACCCAAGGGCTACGCCACAGGCGTCTGCGCACAGTCGAGCATGTGTGTTGAATAATGGTGCTGATAGCCACGTATCATTTCAAGCAGATTTGATGCCTTTCGGAGACAATTTTTCATTAAATAGGATTGTAGCTGATTTGTGGCAGCAGGAAATAAGCTGTAGTCAAAAGAATCTTCAATAGATGGTCGCAGGTCAAATCAGTATTGTATGGCTCGTAACCCTTGTGTACAGCCCGGCTAGCTCAGTCGGTAGAGCATGAGACTCTTAATCTCAGGGTCGTGGGTTCGAGCCCCACGCTGGGCGGCTCAAAATTTTGTGTCTACGCGGATCCAACATGCGCCCCTCTCGTGAGCCTTGCGTGATGAACGTAACGGGTTACGACGATGCCTAGCTTCGGATGAATATCAGAGGAACGGTATTTGAAGCTGAAAGTAACTCTGAAATGAAATAAATTTGTTTTGGAATTTAATTTGTACATCGATATGGTGTGAGATGTGTAGGAAAGCAGCAGCTGTGCTAACGAAATGCAAATAATGGTCGCTCATGCGGTGCGTTTCGAGCTGAAGGGCTCCGATTCACTAGTCTGTAAGAACAAAGTACCCGAAAAGCGCGCTAGGAGGCGCCTCCTTAGCTCAGTGGCAGAGCGCTGGTCTAGTAAACCAGAGGTCGTGAGTTCGATCCTCACAGGAGGCAAATGAATTTTGTAACAGCCCCTCCCACCGTGGCCCTTTCGAAAAAAGCGGTCAAGGATAAAAAAAATTATGAATGGGTGCGGTATTTAAGAAATGCTCTCGCAAATGAATAGTGTGAATGGTGCTATTAAAGTGGGCACCAGACACTGCTGCTTTTGGCAGTCTCCGGTGAATGCCGACGTGAAATACTTAGTTCTTGTGATGTATTTTCTACCCCTGATAAAGACCCTCGCGATTATCATCGTCGTCGTCGTCGGCGGCGGCGGCGCTTTGGTAATAGCGACAACTCGCCATTGTATCACTTAAGGTGAGGTACCTTCCGCAAGCGACTGAGATGGCACTAAGCGATTGAAGCTGATTTGCCACCTCTTGTTTGATCAGCGTCATAAGGGCTTGAATGTAACTTGCGATGGGACACAGCAAGAAGTAGCGTCGCACTTTTAGTACTAAAATTTGAGATGGAGAACTGGGTCAAAGATGGGAAATTCATTCCGCCAAGTGTACAAATGGTGAAAATGAGGTGTGTGTGGGGAAGCATATTGCGCCAGTGACCGTGTGGCCTAATGGATAAGGCGTCGGACTTCGGATCCGAAGATTGCAGGTTCGAATCCTGTCACGGTCGAGTTTTTCCTGTTCTGCAAAAGATGCATGCTGTTTTAGTGTGTTGTTTGAGTACTGCAAAACTAGTTGAAAGTAGCTGCTGTCCGCTTCCTGGCTGCAAAACCGGCGTCTACCTGAAGCACAAGCAACACAAGGGTGATCTGTAGCGAAATTTTCGGCACAGTGCCGTTCAGGAGAGTTTTTGTTGCAACTACTGCAGCTGATTCAGGACCCAAGGGCTACGCCACAGGCGTCTGCGCACAGTCGAGCATGTGTGTTGAATAATGGTGCTGATAGCCACGTATCATTTCAAGCAGATTTGATGCCTTTCGGAGACAATTTTTCATTAAATAGGATTGTAGCTGATTTGTGGCAGCAGGAAATAAGCTGTAGTCAAAAGAATCTTCAATAGATGGTCGCAGGTCAAATCAGTATTGTATGGCTCGTAACCCTTGTGTACAGCCCGGCTAGCTCAGTCGGTAGAGCATGAGACTCTTAATCTCAGGGTCGTGGGTTCGAGCCCCACGCTGGGCGCCTCAAAATTTTGTGTCTACGCGGATCCAACATGCGCCCCTCTCGTGAGCCTTGTGTCATGAACGTAACGGGTTACGACGATGCCTAGCTTCGGATGAATATCAGAGGAACGGTATTTGAAGCTGAAAGTAACTCTGAAATGAAATAAATTTGTTTTGGAATTTAATTTGTACATCGATATGGTGTGAGATGTGTAGGAAAGCAGCAGCTGTGCTAACGAAATGCAAATAATGGTCGCTCATGCGGTGCGTTTCGAGCTGAAGGGCTCCGATTCACTAGTCTGTAAGAACAAAGTACCCGAAAAGTGCGCTAGGAGGCGCCTCCTTAGCTCAGTGGCAGAGCGCTGGTCTAGTAAACCAGAGGTCGTGAGTTCGATCCTCACATGAGGCAAATGAATTTTGTAACAGCCCCTCCCACCGTGGCCCTTTCGAAAAAAGCGGTCAAGGATAAAAAAAATTATGAATGGGTGCGGTATTTAAGAAATGCTCTCGCAAATGAATAGTGTGAATGGTGCTATTAAAGTGGGCACCAGACACTGCTGCTTTTGGCAGTCTCCGGTGAATGCCGACGTGAAATACTTAGTTCTTGTGATGTATTTTCTACCCCTGATAAAGACCCTCGCGATTATCATCGTCGTCGTCGGCGGCGGCGGCGCTTTGGTAATAGCGACAACTCGCCATTGTATCACTTAAGGTGAGGTACCTTCCGCAAGCGACTGAGATGGCACTAAGCGATTGAAGCTGATTTGCCACCTCTTGTTTGATCAGCGTCATAAGGGCTTGAATGTAACTTGCGATGGGACACAGCAAGAAGTAGCGTCGCACTTTTAGTACTAAAATTTGAGATGGAGAACTGGGTCAAAGATGGGAAATTCATTCCGCCAAGTGTACAAATGGTGAAAATGAGGTGTGTGTGGGGAAGCATATTGCGCCAGTGACCGTGTGGCCTAATGGATAAGGCGTCGGACTTCGGATCCGAAGATTGCAGGTTCGAATCCTGTCACGGTCGAGTTTTTCCTGTTCTGCAAAAGATGCATGCTGTTTTAGTGTGTTGTTTGAGTACTGCAAAACTAGTTGAAAGTAGCTGCTGTCCGCTTCCTGGCTGCAAAACCGGCGTCTACCTGAAGCACAAGCAAGACAAGGGTGATCTGTAGCGAAATTTTCGGCACAGTGCCGTTCAGGAGAGTTTTTGTTGCAACTACTGCATCTGATTCAGGACCCAAGGGCTACGCCACAGGCGTCTGCGCACAGTCGAGCATGTGTGTTGAATAATGGTGCTGATAGCCACGTATCATTTCAAGCAGATTTGATGCCTTTCGGAGACAATTTTTCATTAAATAGGATTGTAGCTGATTTGTGGCAGCAGGAAATAAGCTGTAGTCAAAAGAATCTTCAATAGATGGTCGCAGGTCAAATCAGTATTGTATGGCTCGTAACCCTTGTGTACAGCCCGGCTAGCTCAGTCGGTAGAGCATGAGACTCTTAATCTCAGGGTCGTGGGTTCGAGCCCCACGCTGGGCGGCTCAAAATTTTGTGTCTACGCGGATCCAACATGCGCCCCTCTCGTGAGCCTTGCGTGATGAACGTAACGGGTTACGACGATGCCTAGCTTCGGATGAATATCAGAGGAACGGTATTTGAAGCTGAAAGTAACTCTGAAATGAAATAAATTTGTTTTGGAATTTAATTTGTACATCGATATGGTGTGAGATGTGTAGGAAAGCAGCAGCTGTGCTAACGAAATGCAAATAATGGTCGCTCATGTGGTGCGTTTCGAGCTGAAGGGCTCCGATTCACTAGTCTGTAAGAACAAAGTACCCGAAAAGCGCGCTAGGAGGCGCCTCCTTAGCTCAGTGGCAGAGCGCTGGTCTAGTAAACCAGAGGTCGTGAGTTCGATCCTCACAGGAGGCAAATGAATTTTGTAACAGCCCCTCCCACCGTGGCCCTTTCGAAAAAAGCGGTCAAGGATAAAAAAAATTATGAATGGGTGCAGTATTTAAGAAATGCTCTCGCAAATGAATAGTGTGAATGGTGCTATTAAAGTGGGCACCAGACACTGCTGCTTTTGGCAGTCTCCGGTGAATGCCGACGCGAAATACTTAGTTCTTGTGATGTATTTTCTACCCCTGATAAAGACCCTCGCGATTATCATCGTCGTCGTCGGCGGCGGCGGCGGCGCTTTGGTAATAGCGACAACTCGCCATTGTATCACTTAAGGTGAGGTACCTTCCGCAAGCGACTGAGATGGCACTAAGCGATTGAAGCTGATTTGCCACCTCTTGTTTGATCAGCGTCATAAGGGCTTGAATGTAACTTGCGATGGGACACAGCAAGAAGTAGCGTCGCACTTTTAGTACTAAAATTTGAGATGGAGAACTGGGTCAAAGATGGGAAATTCATTCCGCCAAGTGTACAAATGGTGAAAATGAGGTGTGTGTGGGGAAGCATATTGCGCCAGTGACCGTGTGGCCTAATGGATAAGGCGTCGGACTTCGGATCCGAAGATTGCAGGTTCGAATCCTGTCACGGTCGAGTTTTTCCTGTTCTGCAAAAGATGCATGCTGTTTTAGTGTGTTGTTTGAGTACTGCAAAACTAGTTGAAAGTAGCTGCTGTCCGCTTCCTGGCTGCAAAACCGGCGTCTACCTGAAGCACAAGCAACACAAGGGTGATCTGTAGCGAAATTTTCGGCACAGTGCCGTTCAGGAGAGTTTTTGTTGCAACTACTGCATCTGATTCAGGACCCAAGGGCTACGCCACAGGCGTCTGCGCACAGTCGAGCATGTGTGTTGAATAATGGTGCTGATAGCCACGTATCATTTCAAGCAGATTTGATGCCTTTCGGAGACAATTTTTCATTAAATAGGATTGTAGCTGATTTGTGGCAGCAGGAAATAAGCTGTAGTCAAAAGAATCTTCAATAGATGGTCGCAGGTCAAATCAGTATTGTATGGCTCGTAACCCTTGTGTACAGCCCGGCTAGCTCAGTCGGTAGAGCATGAGACTCTTAATCTCAGGGTCGTGGGTTCGAGCCCCACGCTGGGCGCCTCAAAATTTTGTGTCTACGCGGATCCAACATGCGCCCCTCTCGTGAGCCTTGCGTGATGAACGTAACGGGTTACGACGATGCCTAGCTTCGGATGAATATCAGAGGAACGGTATTTGAAGCTGAAAGTAACTCTGAAATGAAATAAATTTGTTTTGGAATTTAATTTGTACATCGATATGGTGTGAGATGTGTAGGAAAGCAGCAGCTGTGCTAACGAAATGCAAATAATGGTCGCTCATGCGGTGCGTTTCGAGCTGAAGGGCTCCGATTCACTAGTCTGTAAGAACAAAGTACCCGAAAAGCGCGCTAGGAGGCGCCTCCTTAGCTCAGTGGCAGAGCACTGGTCTAGTAAACCAGAGGTCGTGAGTTCGATCCTCACAGGAGGAAAATGAATTTTGTAACAGCCCCTCCCACCGTGGCCCTTTCGAAAAAAGCGGTCAAGGATAAAAAAAAAATTATGAATGGGTGCGGTATTTAAGAAATGCTCTCGCAAATGAATAGTGTGAATGGTGCTATTAAAGTGGGCACCAGACACTGCTGCTTTTTCGCCCCCTTCGGGGGGAATTGAAATTCAATAAAGGAAAAAAAAAAAAAAAAACAGAATCCAGACTGTCGCCGTGTTTTTTAATTGTCTATTGTTTCCCCTGTCTGCTCCGTATGTATTTTTATTCGCTTCATCCTCCCTCTGTTGTTTGTTTTAATTTCCCCATTTTCTTTTCACCTGTTTACTCACTAAGTCCCCGATTTTATCGCCTGTTTTTTATTATTGTTTATTCTCCTGCTTTTTATCAGAAAATCTGTAGGCTGCAGAGCGGCGTCCTAAGCTGCTGCCAGCCCGCCCCCTTCGGGGGGAATTGATATTCAATAAAGGAAAAAAAAAAAAAAAAAAAAAAACTGCTGCTTTTGGCAGTCTCCGGTGAATGCCGACGTGAAATACTTAGTTCTTGTGATGTATTTTCTACCCCTGATAAAGACCCTCGCGATTATCATCGTCGGCGGCGGCGGCGGCGGCGCTTTGGTAATAGCGACAACTCGCCATTGTATCACTTAAGGTGAGGTACCTTCCGCAAGCGACTGAGATGGCACTAAGCGATTGAAGCTGATTTGCCACCTCTTGTTTG
Source organism: Schistocerca cancellata (assembly GCF_023864275.1). Classification (NCBI taxonomy): domain Eukaryota; kingdom Metazoa; phylum Arthropoda; class Insecta; order Orthoptera; family Acrididae; genus Schistocerca; species Schistocerca cancellata. Next base: position 81,346,935 of record NC_064633.1, on the reverse strand, counting down.
ATCAGCGTCATAAGGGCTTGAATGTAACTTGCGATGGGACACAGCAAGAAGTAGTGTCGCACTTTTAGTACTAAAATTTGAGATGGAGAACTGGGTCAAAGATGGGAAATTCATTCCGCCAAGTGTACAAATGGTGAAAATGAGGTGTGTGTGGGGAAGCATATTGCGCCAGTGACCGTGTGGCCTAATGGATAAGGCGTCGGACTTCGGATCCGAAGATTGCAGGTTCGAATCCTGTCACGGTCGAGTTCTTCCTGTTCTGCAAAAGATGCATGCTGTTTTAGTGTGTTGTTTGAGTACTGCAAAACTAGTTGAAAGTAGCTGCTGTCCGCTTCCTGGCTGCAAAACCGGCGTCTACCTGAAGCACAAGCAACACAAGGGTGATCTGTAGCGAAATTTTCGGCACAGTGCCGTTCAGGAGAGTTTTTGTTGCAACTACTGCATCTGATTCAGGACCCAAGGGCTACGCCACAGGCGTCTGCGCACAGTCGAGCATGTGTGTTGAATAATGGTGCTGATAGCCACGTATCATTTCAAGCAGATTTGATGCCTTTCGGAGACAATTTTTCATTAAATAGGATTGTAGCTGATTTGTGGCAGCAGGAAATAAGCTGTAGTCAAAAGAATCTTCAATAGATGGTCGCAGGTCAAATCAGTATTGTATGGTTCGTAACCCTTGTGTACAGCCCGGCTAGCTCAGTCGGTAGAGCATGAGACTCTTAATCTCAGGGTCGTGGGTTCGAGCCCCACGCTGGGCGCCTCAAAATTTTGTGTCTATGCGGATCCAACATGCGCCCCTCTCGTGAGCCTTGCGTGATGAACGTAACGGGTTACGACGATGCCTAGCTTCGGATGAATATCAGAGGAACGGTATTTGAAGCTGAAAGTAACTCTGAAATGAAATAAATTTGTTTTGGAATTTAATTTGTACATCGATATGGTGTGAGATGTGTAGGAAAGCAGCAGCTGTGCTAACGAAATGCAAATAATGGTCGCTCATGCGGTGCGTTTCGAGCTGAAGGGCTCCGATTCACTAGTCTGTAAGAACAAAGTACCCGAAAAGCGCGCTAGGAGGCGCCTCCTTAGCTCAGTGGCAGAGCGCTGGTCTAGTAAACCAGAGGTCGTGAGTTCGATCCTCACAGGAGGCAAATGAATTTTGTAACAGCCCCTCCCACCGTGGCCCTTTCGAAAAAAGCGGTCAAGGATAAAAAAAATTATGAATGGGTGCGGTATTTAAGAAATGCTCTCGCAAATGAATAGTGTGAATGGTGCTATTAAAGTGGGCACCAGACACTGCTGCTTTTGGCAGTCTCCGGTGAATGCCGACGTGAAATACTTAGTTCTTGTGATGTATTTTCTACCCCTGATAAAGACCCTCGCGATTATCATCGTCGTCGTCGGCGGCGGCGCTTTGGTAATAGCGACAACTCGCCATTGTATCACTTAAGGTGAGGTACCTTCCGCAAGCGACTGAGATGGCACTAAGCGATTGAAGCTGATTTGCCACCTCTTGTTTGATCAGCGTCATAAGGGCTTGAATGTAACTTGCGATGGGACACAGCAAGAAGTAGCGTCGCACTTTTAGTACTAAAATTTGAGATGGAGAACTGGGTCAAAGATGGGAAATTCATTCCGCCAAGTGTACAAATGGTGAAAATGAGGTGTGTGTGGGGAAGCATATTGCGCCAGTGACCGTGTGGCCTAATGGATAAGGCGTCGGACATCGGATCCGAAGATTGCAGGTTCGAATCCTGTCACGGTCGAGTTTTTCCTGTTCTGCAAAAGATGCATGCTGTTTTAGTGTGTTGTTTGAGTACTGCAAAACTAGTTGAAAGTAGCTGCTGTCCGCTTCCTGGCTGCAAAACCGGCGTCTACCTGAAGCACAAGCAACACAAGGGTGATCTGTAGCGAAATTTTCGGCACAGTGCCGTTCAGGAGAGTTTTTGTTGCAACTACTGCATCTGATTCAGGACCCAAGGGCTACGCCACAGGCGTCTGCGCACAGTCGAGCATGTGTGTTGAATAATGGTGCTGATAGCCACGTATCATTTCAAGCAGATTTGATGCCTTTCGGAGACAATTTTTCATTAAATAGGATTGTAGCTGATTTGTGGCAGCAGGAAATAAGCTGTAGTCAAAAGAATCTTCAATAGATGGTCGCAGGTCAAATCAGTATTGTATGGCTCGTAACCCTTGTGTACAGCCCGGCTAGCTCAGTCGGTAGAGCATGAGATTCTTAATCTCAGGGTCGTGGGTTCGAGCCCCACGCTGGGCGGCTCAAAATTTTGTGTCTACGCGGATCCAACATGCGCCCCTCTCGTGAGCCTTGCGTGATGAACGTAACGGTTTACGACGATGCCTAGCTTCGGATGAATATCAGAGGAACGGTATTTGAAGCTGAAAGTAACTCTGAAATGAAATAAATTTGTTTTGGAATTTAATTTGTACATCGATATGGTGTGAGATGTGTAGGAAAGCAGCAGCTGTGCTAACGAAATGCAAATAATGGTCGCTCATGCGGTGCGTTTCGAGCTGAAGGGCTCCGATTCACTAGTCTGTAAGAACAAAGTACCCGAAAAGCGCGCTAGGGGGCGCCTCCTTAGCTCAGTGGCAGAGCGCTGGTCTAGTAAACGAGAGGTCGTGAGTTCGATCCTCACAGGAGGCAAATGAATTTTGTAACAGCCCCTCCCACCGTGGCCCTTTCGAAAAAAGCGGTCAAGGATAAAAAAAATTATGAATGGGTGCGGTATTTAAGAAATGCTCTCGCAAATGAATAGTGTGAATGGTGCTATTAAAGTGGGCACCAGACACTGCTGCTTTTGGCAGTCTCCGGTGAATGCCGACGTGAAATACTTAGTTCTTGTGATGTATTTTCTACCCCTGATAAAGACCCTCGCGATTATAATCGTCGTCGGCGGCGGCGGCGGCGGCGCTTTGGTAATAGCGACAACTCGCCATTGTATCACTTAAGGTGAGGTACCTTCCGCAAGCGACTGAGATGGCACTAAGCGATTGAAGCTGATTTGCCACCTCTTGTTTGATCAGCGTCATAAGGGCTTGAATGTAACTTGCGATGGGACACAGCAAGAAGTAGCGTCGCACTTTTAGTACTAAAATTTGAGATGGAGAACTGGGTCAAAGATGGGAAATTCATTCCGCCAAGTGTACAAATGGTGAAAATGAGGTGTGTGTGGGGAAGCATATTGCGCCAGTGACCGTGTGGCCTAATGGATAAGGCGTCGAACTTCGGATCCGAAGATTGCAGGTTCGAATCCTGTCACGGTCGAGTTTTTCCTGTTCTGCAAAAGATGCATGCTGTTTTAGTGTGTTGTTTGAGTACTGCAAAACTAGTTGAAAGTAGCTGCTGTCCGCTTCCTGGCTGCAAAACCGGCGTCTACCTGAAGCACAAGCAACACAAGGGTGATCTGTAGCGAAATTTTCGGCACAGTGCCGTTCAGGAGAGTTTTTGTTGCAACTACTGCATCTGATTCAGGACCCAAGGGCTACGCCACAGGCGTCTGCGCACAGTCGAGCATGTGTGTTGAATAATGGTGCTGATAGCCACATATCATTTCAAGCAGATTTGATGCCTTTCGGAGACAATTTTTCATTAAATAGGATTGCAGCTGATTTGTGGCAGCAGGAAATAAGCTGTAGTCAAAAGAATCTTCAATAGATGGTCGCAGGGCAAATCAGTATTGTATGGCTCGTAACCCTTCTGTACAGCCCGGCTAGCTCAGTCGGTAGAGCATGAGACTCTTAATCTCAGGGTCGTGGGTTCGAGCCCCACGCTGGGCGGCTCAAAATTTTGTGTCTACGCGGATCCAACATGCGCCCCTCTCGTGAGCCTTGCGTGATGAACGTAACGGGTTACGACGATGCCTAGCTTCGGATGAATATCAGAGGAACGGTATTTGAAGCTGAAAGTAACTCTGAAATGAAATAAATTTGTTTTGGAATTTAATTTGTACATCGATATGGTGTGAGATGTGTAGGAAAGCAGCAGCTGTGCTAACGAAATGCAAATAATGGTCGCTCATGCGGTGCGTTTCGAGCTGAAGGGCTCCGATTCACTAGTCTGTAAGAACAAAGTACCCGAAAAGCGCGCTAGGAGGCGCCTCCTTAGCTCAGTGGCAGAGCGCTGGTCTAGTAAACCAGAGGTCGTGAGTTCGATCCTCACAGGAGGCAAATGAATTCTGTAACAGCCCCTCCCACCGTGGCCCTTTCGAAAAAAGCGGTCAAGGATAAAAAAAATTATGAATGGGTGCGGTATTTAAGAAATGCTCTCGCAAATGAATAGTGTGAATGGTGCTATTAAAGTGGGCACCAGACACTGCTGCTTTTGGCAGTCTCCGGTGAATGCCGACGTGAAATACTTAGTTCTTGTGATGTATTTTCTACCCCTGATAAAGACCCTCGCGATTATCATCGTCGTCGGCGGCGGCGGCGGCGGCGCTTTGGTAATAGCGACAACTCGCCATTGTATCACTTAAGGTGAGGTACCTTCCGCAAGCGACTGAGATGGCACTAAGCGATTGAAGCTGATTTGCCACCTCTTGTTTGATCAGCGTCATAAGGGCTTGAATGTAACTTGCGATGGGACACAGCAAGAAGTAGCGTCGCACTTTTAGTACTAAAATTTGAGATGGAGAACTGGGTCAAAGATGGGAAATTCATTCCGCCAAGTGTACAAATGGTGAAAATGAGGTGTGTGTGGGGAAGCATATTGCGCCAGTGACCGTGTGGCCTAATGGATAAGGCGTCGGACTTCGGATCCGAAGATTGCAGGTTCGAATCCTGTCACGGTCGAGTTTTTCCTGTTCTGCAAAAGATGCATGCTGTTTTAGTGTGTTGTTTGAGTACTGCAAAACTAGTTGAAAGTAGCTGCTGTCCGCTTCCTGGCTGCAAAACCGGCGTCTACCTGAAGCACAAGCAACACAAGGGTGATCTGTAGCGAAATTTTCGGCACAGTGCCGTTCAGGAGAGTTTTTGTTGCAACTACTGCATCTGATTCAGGACCCAAGGGCTACGCCACAGGCGTCTGCGCACAGTCGAGCATGTGTGTTGAATAATGGTGCTGATAGCCACGTATCATTTCAAGCAGATTTGATGCCTTTCGGAGACAATTTTTCATTAAATAGGATTGTAGCTGATTTGTGGCAGCAGGAAATAAGCTGTAGTCAAAAGAATCTTCAATAGATGGTCGCAGGTCAAATCAGTATTGTATGGCTCGTAACCCCTGTGTACAGCCCGGCTAGCTCAGTCGGTAGAGCATGAGACTCTTAATCTCAGGGTCGTGGGTTCGAGCCCCACGCTGGGCGGCTCAAAATTTTGTGTCTACGCGGATCCAACATGCGCCCCTCTCGTGAGCCTTGCGTGATGAACGTAACGGGTTACGACGATGCCTAGCTTCGGATGAATATCAGAGGAACGGTATTTGAAGCTGAAAGTAACTCTGAAATGAAATAAATTTGTTTTGGAATTTAATTTGTACATCGATATGGTGTGAGATGTGTAGGAAAGCAGCAGCTGTGCTAACGAAATGCAAATAATGGTCGCTCATGCGGTGCGTTTCGAGCTGAAGGGCTCCGAATCACTAGTCTGTAAGAACAAAGTACCCGAAAAGCGCGCTAGGAGGCGCCTCCTTAGCTCAGTGGCAGAGTGCTGGTCTAGTAAATCAGAGGTCGTGAGTTCGATCCTCACAGGAGGCAAATGAATTTTGTAACAGCCCCTCCCACCGTGGCCCTTTCGAAAAAAGCGGTCAAGGATAAAAAAAATTATGAATGGGTGCGGTATTTAAGAAATGCTCTCGCAAATGAATAGTGTGAATGGTGCTATTAAAGTGGGCACCAGACACTGCTGCTTTTGGCAGTCTCCGGTGAATGCCGACGTGAAATACTTAGTTCTTGTGATGTATTTTCTACCCCTGATAAAGACCCTCGCGATTATCATCGTCGTCGTCGTCGTCGTCGGCGGCGGCGGCGGCGGCGGCGGCGGCGGCGCTTTGGTAATAGCGACAACTCGCCATTGTATCACTTAAGGTGAGGTACCTTCCGCAAGCGACTGAGATGGCACTAAGCGATTGAAGCTGATTTGCCACCTCTTGTTTGATCAGCGTCATAAGGGGTTGAATGTAACTTGCGATGGGACACAGCAAGAAGTAGCGTCGCACTTTTAGTACTAAAATTTGAGATGGAGAACTGGGTCAAAGATGGGAAATTCATTCCGCCAAGTGTACAAATGGTGAAAATGAGGTGTGTGTGGGGAAGCATATTGCGCCAGTGACCGTGTGGCCTAATGGATAAGGCGTCGGACTTCGGATCCGAAGATTGCAGGTTCGAATCCTGTCACGGTCGAGTTTTTCCTGTTCTGCAAAAGATGCATGCTGTTTTAGTGTGTTGTTTGAGTACTGCAAAACTAGTTGAAAGTAGCTGCTGTCCGCTTCCTGGCTGCAAAACCGGCGTCTACCTGAAGCACAAGCAACACAAGGGTGATCTGTAGCGAAATTTTCGGCACAGTGCCGTTCAGGAGAGTTTTTGTTGCAACTACTGCATCTGATTCAGGACCCAAGGGCTACGCCACAGGCGTCTGCGCACAGTCGAGCATGTGTGTTGAATAATGGTGCTGATAGCCACGTATCATTTCAAGCAGATTTGATGCCTTTCGGAGACAATTTTTCATTAAATAGGATTGTAGCTGATTTGTGGCAGCAGGAAATAAGCTGTAGTCAAAAGAATCTTCAATAGATGGTCGCAGGTCAAATCAGTATTGTATGGCTCGTAACCCTTGTGTACAGCCCGGCTAGCTCAGTCGGTAGAGCATGAGACTCTTAATCTCAGGGTCGTGGGTTCGAGCCCCACGCTGGGCGCCTCAAAATTTTGTGTCTACGCGGATCCAACATGCGCCCCTCTCGTGAGCCTTGCGTGATGAACGTAACGGGTTACGACGATGCCTAGCTTCGGATGAATATCAGAGGAACGGTATTTGAAGCTGAAAGTAACTCTGAAATGAAATAAATTTGTTTTGGAATTTAATTTGTACATCGATATGGTGTGAGATGTGTAGGAAAGCAGCAGCTGTGCTAACGAAATGCAAATAATGGTCGCTCATGCGGTGCGTTTCGAGCTGAAGGGCTCCGATTCACTAGTCTGTAAGAACAAAGTACCCGAAAAGCGCGCTAGGAGGCGCCTCCTTAGCTCAGTGGCAGAGCACTGGTCTAGTAAACCAGAGGTCGTGAGTTCGATCCTCACAGGAGGCAAATGAATTTTGTAACAGCCCCTCCCACCGTGGCCCTTTCGAAAAAAGCGGTCAAGGATAAAAAAAAAATTATGAATGGGTGCGGTATTTAAGAAATGCTCTCGCAAATGAATAGTGTGAATGGTGCTATTAAAGTGGGCACCAGACACTGCTGCTTTTTCGCCCCCTTCGGGGGGAATTGAAATTCAATAAAGGAAAAAAAAAAAAAAAACAGAATCCAGACTGTCGCCGTGTTTTTTAATTGTCTATTGTTTCCCCTGTCTGCTCCGTATGTATTTTTATTCGCTTCATCCTCCCTCTGTTGTTTGTTTTAATTTCCCCATTTTCTTTTCACCTGTTTACTCACTAAGTCCCCGATTTTATCGCCTGTTTTTTATTATTGTTTATTCTCCTGCTTTTTATCAGAAAATCTGTAGGCTGCAGAGCGGCGTCCTAAGCTGCTGCCAGCCCGCCCCCTTCGGGGGGAATTGAAATTCAATAAAGGAAAAAAAAAAAAAAAAAAAAAAACTGCTGCTTTTGGCAGTCTCCGGTGAATGCCGACGTGAAATACTTAGTTCTTGTGATGTATTTTCTACCCCTGATAAAGACCCTCGCGATTATCATCGTCGGCGGCGGCGGCGGCGGCGCTTTGGTAATAGCGACAACTCGCCATTGTATCACTTAAGGTGAGGTACCTTCCGCAAGCGACTGAGATGGCACTAAGCGATTGAAGCTGATTTGCCACCTCTTGTTTGATCAGCGTCATAAGGGCTTGAATGTAACTTGCGATGGGACACAGCAAGAAGTAGTGTCGCACTTTTAGTACTAAAATTTGAGATGGAGAACTGGGTCAAAGATGGGAAATTCATTCCGCCAAGTGTACAAATGGTGAAAATGAGGTGTGTGTGGGGAAGCATATTGCGCCAGTGACCGTGTGGCCTAATGGATAAGGCGTCGGACTTCGGATCCGAAGATTGCAGGTTCGAATCCTGTCACGGTCGAGTTCTTCCTGTTCTGCAAAAGATGCATGCTGTTTTAGTGTGTTGTTTGAGTACTGCAAAACTAGTTGAAAGTAGCTGCTGTCCGCTTCCTGGCTGCAAAACCGGCGTCTACCTGAAGCACAAGCAACACAAGGGTGATCTGTAGCGAAATTTTCGGCACAGTGCCGTTCAGGAGAGTTTTTGTTGCAACTACTGCATCTGATTCAGGACCCAAGGGCTACGCCACAGGCGTCTGCGCACAGTCGAGCATGTGTGTTGAATAATGGTGCTGATAGCCACGTATCATTTCAAGCAGATTTGATGCCTTTCGGAGACAATTTTTCATTAAATAGGATTGTAGCTGATTTGTGGCAGCAGGAAATAAGCTGTAGTCAAAAGAATCTTCAATAGATGGTCGCAGGTCAAATCAGTATTGTATGGTTCGTAACCCTTGTGTACAGCCCGGCTAGCTCAGTCGGTAGAGCATGAGACTCTTAATCTCAGGGTCGTGGGTTCGAGCCCCACGCTGGGCGCCTCAAAATTTTGTGTCTATGCGGATCCAACATGCGCCCCTCTCGTGAGCCTTGCGTGATGAACGTAACGGGTTACGACGATGCCTAGCTTCGGATGAATATCAGAGGAACGGTATTTGAAGCTGAAAGTAACTCTGAAATGAAATAAATTTGTTTTGGAATTTAATTTGTACATCGATATGGTGTGAGATGTGTAGGAAAGCAGCAGCTGTGCTAACGAAATGCAAATAATGGTCGCTCATGCGGTGCGTTTCGAGCTGAAGGGCTCCGATTCACTAGTCTGTAAGAACAAAGTACCCGAAAAGCGCGCTAGGAGGCGCCTCCTTAGCTCAGTGGCAGAGCGCTGGTCTAGTAAACCAGAGGTCGTGAGTTCGATCCTCACAGGAGGCAAATGAATTCTGTAACAGCCCCTCCCACCGTGGCCCTTTCGAAAAAAGCGGTCAAGGATAAAAAAAATTATGAATGGGTGCGGTATTTAAGAAATGCTCTCGCAAATGAATAGTGTGAATGGTGCTATTAAAGTGGGCACCAGACACTGCTGCTTTTGGCAGTCTCCGGTGAATGCCGACGTGAAATACTTAGTTCTTGTGATGTATTTTCTACCCCTGATAAAGACCCTCGCGATTATCATCGTCGTCGGCGGCGGCGGCGGCGGCGCTTTGGTAATAGCGACAACTCGCCATTGTATCACTTAAGGTGAGGTACCTTCCGCAAGCGACTGAGATGGCACTAAGCGATTGAAGCTGATTTGCCACCTCTTGTTTGATCAGCGTCATAAGGGCTTGAATGTAACTTGCGATGGGACACAGCAAGAAGTAGCGTCGCACTTTTAGTACTAAAATTTGAGATGGAGAACTGGGTCAAAGATGGGAAATTCATTCCGCCAAGTGTACAAATGGTGAAAATGAGGTGTGTGTGGGGAAGCATATTGCGCCAGTGACCGTGTGGCCTAATGGATAAGGCGTCGGACTTCGGATCCGAAGATTGCAGGTTCGAATCCTGTCACGGTCGAGTTTTTCCTGTTCTGCAAAAGATGCATGCTGTTTTAGTGTGTTGTTTGAGTACTGCAAAACTAGTTGAAAGTAGCTGCTGTCCGCTTCCTGGCTGCAAAACCGGCGTCTACCTGAAGCACAAGCAACACAAGGGTGATCTGTAGCGAAATTTTCGGCACAGTGCCGTTCAGGAGAGTTTTTGTTGCAACTACTGCATCTGATTCAGGACCCAAGGGCTACGCCACAGGCGTCTGCGCACAGTCGAGCATGTGTGTTGAATAATGGTGCTGATAGCCACGTATCATTTCAAGCAGATTTGATGCCTTTCGGAGACAATTTTTCATTAAATAGGATTGTAGCTGATTTGTGGCAGCAGGAAATAAGCTGTAGTCAAAAGAATCTTCAATAGATGGTCGCAGGTCAAATCAGTATTGTATGGCTCGTAACCCCTGTGTACAGCCCGGCTAGCTCAGTCGGTAGAGCATGAGACTCTTAATCTCAGGGTCGTGGGTTCGAGCCCCACGCTGGGCGGCTCAAAATTTTGTGTCTACGCGGATCCAACATGCGCCCCTCTCGTGAGCCTTGCGTGATGAACGTAACGGGTTACGACGATGCCTAGCTTCGGATGAATATCAGAGGAACGGTATTTGAAGCTGAAAGTAACTCTGAAATGAAATAAATTTGTTTTGGAATTTAATTTGTACATCGATATGGTGTGAGATGTGTAGGAAAGCAGCAGCTGTGCTAACGAAATGCAAATAATGGTCGCTCATGCGGTGCGTTTCGAGCTGAAGGGCTCCGAATCACTAGTCTGTAAGAACAAAGTACCCGAAAAGCGCGCTAGGAGGCGCCTCCTTAGCTCAGTGGCAGAGTGCTGGTCTAGTAAATCAGAGGTCGTGAGTTCGATCCTCACAGGAGGCAAATGAATTTTGTAACAGCCCCTCCCACCGTGGCCCTTTCGAAAAAAGCGGTCAAGGATAAAAAAAATTATGAATGGGTGCGGTATTTAAGAAATGCTCTCGCAAATGAATAGTGTGAATGGTGCTATTAAAGTGGGCACCAGACACTGCTGCTTTTGGCAGTCTCCGGTGAATGCCGACGTGAAATACTTAGTTCTTGTGATGTATTTTCTACCCCTGATAAAGACCCTCGCGATTATCATCGTCGTCGTCGTCGTCGTCGGCGGCGGCGGCGGCGGCGGCGGCGGCGGCGCTTTGGTAATAGCGACAACTCGCCATTGTATCACTTAAGGTGAGGTACCTTCCGCAAGCGACTGAGATGGCACTAAGCGATTGAAGCTGATTTGCCACCTCTTGTTTGATCAGCGTCATAAGGGCTTGAATGTAACTTGCGATGGGACACAGCAAGAAGTAGCGTCGCACTTTTAGTACTAAAATTTGAGATGGAGAACTGGGTCAAAGATGGGAAATTCATTCCGCCAAGTGTACAAATGGTGAAAATGAGGTGTGTGTGGGGAAGCATATTGCGCCAGTGACCGTGTGGCCTAATGGATAAGGCGTCGGACTTCGGATCCGAAGATTGCAGGTTCGAATCCTGTCACGGTCGAGTTTTTCCTGTTCTGCAAAAGATGCATGCTGTTTTAGTGTGTTGTTTGAGTACTGCAAAACTAGTTGAAAGTAGCTGCTGTCCGCTTCCTGGCTGCAAAACCGGCGTCTACCTGAAGCACAAGCAACACAAGGGTGATCTGTAGCGAAATTTTCGGCACAGTGCCGTTCAGGAGAGTTTTTGTTGCAACTACTGCATCTGATTCAGGACCCAAGGGCTACGCCACAGGCGTCTGCGCACAGTCGAGCATGTGTGTTGAATAATGGTGCTGATAGCCACGTATCATTTCAAGCAGATTTGATGCCTTTCGGAGACAATTTTTCATTAAATAGGATTGTAGCTGATTTGTGGCAGCAGGAAATAAGCTGTAGTCAAAAGAATCTTCAATAGATGGTCGCAGGTCAAATCAGTATTGTATGGCTCGTAACCCTTGTGTACAGCCCGGCTAGCTCAGTCGGTAGAGCATGAGACTCTTAATCTCAGGGTCGTGGGTTCGAGCCCCACGCTGGGCGCCTCAAAATTTTGTGTCTACGCGGATCCAACATGCGCCCCTCTCGTGAGCCTTGCGTGATGAACGTAACGGGTTACGACGATGCCTAGCTTCGGATGAATATCAGAGGAACGGTATTTGAAGCTGAAAGTAACTCTGAAATGAAATAAATTTGTTTTGGAATTTAATTTGTACATCGATATGGTGTGAGATGTGTAGGAAAGCAGCAGCTGTGCTAACGAAATGCAAATAATGGTCGCTCATGCGGTGCGTTTCGAGCTGAAGGGCTCCGATTCACTAGTCTGTAAGAACAAAGTACCCGAAAAGCGCGCTAGGAGGCGCCTCCTTAGCTCAGTGGCAGAGCACTGGTCTAGTAAACCAGAGGTCGTGAGTTCGATCCTCACAGGAGGCAAATGAATTTTGTAACAGCCCCTCCCACCGTGGCCCTTTCGAAAAAAGCGGTCAAGGATAAAAAAAAAATTATGAATGGGTGCGGTATTTAAGAAATGCTCTCGCAAATGAATAGTGTGAATGGTGCTATTAAAGTGGGCACCAGACACTGCTGCTTTTTCGCCCCCTTCGGGGGGAATTGAAATTCAATAAAGGAAAAAAAAAAAAAACAGAATCCAGACTGTCGCCGTGTTTTTTAATTGTCTATTGTTTCCCCTGTCTGCTCCGTATGTATTTTTATTCGCTTCATCCTCCCTCTGTTGTTTGTTTTAATTTCCCCATTTTCTTTTCACCTGTTTACTCACTAAGTCCCCGATTTTATCGCCTGTTTTTTATTATTGTTTATTCTCCTGCTTTTTATCAGAAAATCTGTAGGCTGCAGAGCGGCGTCCTAAGCTGCTGCCAGCCCGCCCCCTTCGGGGGGAATTGAAATTCAATAAAGGAAAAAAAAAAAAAAAAAAAAAAACTGCTGCTTTTGGCAGTCTCCGGTGAATGCCGACGTGAAATACTTAGTTCTTGTGATGTATTTTCTACCCCTGATAAAGACCCTCGCGATTATCATCGTCGGCGGCGGCGGCGGCGGCGCTTTGGTAATAGCGACAACTCGCCATTGTATCACTTAAGGTGAGGTACCTTCCGCAAGCGACTGAGATGGCACTAAGCGATTGAAGCTGATTTGCCACCTCTTGTTTGATCAGCGTCATAAGGGCTTGAATGTAACTTGCGATGGGACACAGCAAGAAGTAGTGTCGCACTTTTAGTACTAAAATTTGAGATGGAGAACTGGGTCAAAGATGGGAAATTCATTCCGCCAAGTGTACAAATGGTGAAAATGAGGTGTGTGTGGGGAAGCATATTGCGCCAGTGACCGTGTGGCCTAATGGATAAGGCGTCGGACTTCGGATCCGAAGATTGCAGGTTCGAATCCTGTCACGGTCGAGTTCTTCCTGTTCTGCAAAAGATGCATGCTGTTTTAGTGTGTTGTTTGAGTACTGCAAAACTAGTTGAAAGTAGCTGCTGTCCGCTTCCTGGCTGCAAAACCGGCGTCTACCTGAAGCACAAGCAACACAAGGGTGATCTGTAGCGAAATTTTCGGCACAGTGCCGTTCAGGAGAGTTTTTGTTGCAACTACTGCATCTGATTCAGGACCCAAGGGCTACGCCACAGGCGTCTGCGCACAGTCGAGCATGTGTGTTGAATAATGGTGCTGATAGCCACGTATCATTTCAAGCAGATTTGATGCCTTTCGGAGACAATTTTTCATTAAATAGGATTGTAGCTGATTTGTGGCAGCAGGAAATAAGCTGTAGTCAAAAGAATCTTCAATAGATGGTCGCAGGTCAAATCAGTATTGTATGGTTCGTAACCCTTGTGTACAGCCCGGCTAGCTCAGTCGGTAGAGCATGAGACTCTTAATCTCAGGGTCGTGGGTTCGAGCCCCACGCTGGGCGCCTCAAAATTTTGTGTCTATGCGGATCCAACATGCGCCCCTCTCGTGAGCCTTGCGTGATGAACGTAACGGGTTACGACGATGCCTAGCTTCGGATGAATATCAGAGGAACGGTATTTGAAGCTGAAAGTAACTCTGAAATGAAATAAATTTGTTTTGGAATTTAATTTGTACATCGATATGGTGTGAGATGTGTAGGAAAGCAGCAGCTGTGCTAACGAAATGCAAATAATGGTCGCTCATGCGGTGCGTTTCGAGCTGAAGGGCTCCGATTCACTAGTCTGTAAGAACAAAGTACCCGAAAAGCGCGCTAGGAGGCGCCTCCTTAGCTCAGTGGCAGAGCGCTGGTCTAGTAAACCAGAGGTCGTGAGTTCGATCCTCACAGGAGGCAAATGAATTTTGTAACAGCCCCTCCCACCGTGGCCCTTTCGAAAAAAGCGGTCAAGGATAAAAAAAAATTATGAATGGGTGCGGTATTTAAGAAATGCTCTCGCAAATGAATAGTGTGAATGGTGCTATTAAAGTGGGCACCAGACACTGCTGCTTTTGGCAGTCTCCGGTGAATGCCGACGTGAAATACTTAGTTCTTGTGATGTATTTTCTACCCCTGATAAAGACCCTCGCGATTATCATCGTCGGCGGCGGCGGCGGCGGCGGCGCTTTGGTAATAGCGACAACTCGCCATTGTATCACTTAAGGTGAGGTACCTTCCGCAAGCGACTGAGATGGCACTAAGCGATTGAAGCTGATTTGCCACCTCTTGTTTGATCAGCGTCATAAGGGCTTGAATGTAACTTGCGATGGGACACAGCAAGAAGTAGCGTCGCACTTTTAGTACTAAAATTTGAGATGGAGAACTGGGTCAAAGATGGGAAATTCATTCCGCCAAGTGTACAAATGGTGAAAATGAGGTGTGTGTGGGGAAGCATATTGCGCCAGTGACCGTGTGGCCTAATGGATAAGGCGTCGGACATCGGATCCGAAGATTGCAGGTTCGAATCCTGTCACGGTCGAGTTTTTCCTGTTCTGCAAAAGATGCATGCTGTTTTAGTGTGTTGTTTGAGTACTGCAAAACTAGTTGAAAGTAGCTGCTGTCCGCTTCCTGGCTGCAAAACCGGCGTCTACCTGAAGCACAAGCAACACAAGGGTGATCTGTAGCGAAATTTTCGGCACAGTGCCGTTCAGGAGAGTTTTTGTTGCAACTACTGCATCTGATTCAGGACCCAAGGGCTACGCCACAGGCGTCTGCGCACAGTCGAGCATGTGTGTTGAATAATGGTGCTGATAGCCACGTATCATTTCAAGCAGATTTGATGCCTTTCGGAGACAATTTTTCATTAAATAGGATTGTAGCTGATTTGTGGCAGCAGGAAATAAGCTGTAGTCAAAAGAATCTTCAATAGATGGTCGCAGGTCAAATCAGTATTGTATGGCTCGTAACCCTTGTGTACAGCCCGGCTAGCTCAGTCGGTAGAGCATGAGATTCTTAATCTCAGGGTCGTGGGTTCGAGCCCCACGCTGGGCGGCTCAAAATTTTGTGTCTACGCGGATCCAACATGCGCCCCTCTCGTGAGCCTTGCGTGATGAACGTAACGGTTTACGACGATGCCTAGCTTCGGATGAATATCAGAGGAACGGTATTTGAAGCTGAAAGTAACTCTGAAATGAAATAAATTTGTTTTGGAATTTAATTTGTACATCGATATGGTGTGAGATGTGTAGGAAAGCAGCAGCTGTGCTAACGAAATGCAAATAATGGTCGCTCATGCGGTGCGTTTCGAGCTGAAGGGCTCCGATTCACTAGTCTGTAAGAACAAAGTACCCGAAAAGCGCGCTAGGGGGCGCCTCCTTAGCTCAGTGGCAGAGCGCTGGTCTAGTAAACGAGAGGTCGTGAGTTCGATCCTCACAGGAGGCAAATGAATTTTGTAACAGCCCCTCCCACCGTGGCCCTTTCGAAAAAAGCGGTCAAGGATAAAAAAAATTATGAATGGGTGCGGTATTTAAGAAATGCTCTCGCAAATGAATAGTGTGAATGGTGCTATTAAAGTGGGCACCAGACACTGCTGCTTTTGGCAGTCTCCGGTGAATGCCGACGTGAAATACTTAGTTCTTGTGATGTATTTTCTACCCCTGATAAAGACCCTCGCGATTATCATCGTCGTCGTCGGCGGCGGCGGCGGCGCTTTGGTAATAGCGACAACTCGCCATTGTATCACTTAAGGTGAGGTACCTTCCGCAAGCGACTGAGATGGCACTAAGCGATTGAAGCTGATTTGCCACCTCTTGTTTGATCAGCGTCATAAGGGCTTGAATGTAACTTGCGATGGGACACAGCAAGAAGTAGCGTCGCACTTTTAGTACTAAAATTTGAGATGGAGAACTGGGTCAAAGATGGGAAATTCATTCCGCCAAGTGTACAAATGGTGAAAATGAGGTGTGTGTGGGGAAGCATATTGCGCCAGTGACCGTGTGGCCTAATGGATAAGGCGTCGAACTTCGGATCCGAAGATTGCAGGTTCGAATCCTGTCACGGTCGAGTTTTTCCTGTTCTGCAAAAGATGCATGCTGTTTTAGTGTGTTGTTTGAGTACTGCAAAACTAGTTGAAAGTAGCTGCTGTCCGCTTCCTGGCTGCAAAACCGGCGTCTACCTGAAGCACAAGCAACACAAGGGTGATCTGTAGCGAAATTTTCGGCACAGTGCCGTTCAGGAGAGTTTTTGTTGCAACTACTGCATCTGATTCAGGACCCAAGGGCTACGCCACAGGCGTCTGCGCACAGTCGAGCATGTGTGTTGAATAATGGTGCTGATAGCCACATATCATTTCAAGCAGATTTGATGCCTTTCGGAGACAATTTTTCATTAAATAGGATTGCAGCTGATTTGTGGCAGCAGGAAATAAGCTGTAGTCAAAAGAATCTTCAATAGATGGTCGCAGGGCAAATCAGTATTGTATGGCTCGTAACCCTTCTGTACAGCCCGGCTAGCTCAGTCGGTAGAGCATGAGACTCTTAATCTCAGGGTCGTGGGTTCGAGCCCCACGCTGGGCGGCTCAAAATTTTGTGTCTACGCGGATCCAACATGCGCCCCTCTCGTGAGCCTTGCGTGATGAACGTAACGGGTTACGACGATGCCTAGCTTCGGATGAATATCAGAGGAACGGTATTTGAAGCTGAAAGTAACTCTGAAATGAAATAAATTTGTTTTGGAATTTAATTTGTACATCGATATGGTGTGAGATGTGTAGGAAAGCAGCAGCTGTGCTAACGAAATGCAAATAATGGTCGCTCATGCGGTGCGTTTCGAGCTGAAGGGCTCCGATTCACTAGTCTGTAAGAACAAAGTACCCGAAAAGCGCGCTAGGAGGCGCCTCCTTAGCTCAGTGGCAGAGCGCTGGTCTAGTAAACCAGAGGTCGTGAGTTCGATCCTCACAGGAGGCAAATGAATTCTGTAACAGCCCCTCCCACCGTGGCCCTTTCGAAAAAAGCGGTCAAGGATAAAAAAAATTATGAATGGGTGCGGTATTTAAGAAATGCTCTCGCAAATGAATAGTGTGAATGGTGCTATTAAAGTGGGCACCAGACACTGCTGCTTTTGGCAGTCTCCGGTGAATGCCGACGTGAAATACTTAGTTCTTGTGATGTATTTTCTACCCCTGATAAAGACCCTCGCGATTATCATCGTCGTCGGCGGCGGCGGCGGCGGCGCTTTGGTAATAGCGACAACTCGCCATTGTATCACTTAAGGTGAGGTACCTTCCGCAAGCGACTGAGATGGCACTAAGCGATTGAAGCTGATTTGCCACCTCTTGTTTGATCAGCGTCATAAGGGCTTGAATGTAACTTGCGATGGGACACAGCAAGAAGTAGCGTCGCACTTTTAGTACTAAAATTTGAGATGGAGAACTGGGTCAAAGATGGGAAATTCATTCCGCCAAGTGTACAAATGGTGAAAATGAGGTGTGTGTGGGGAAGCATATTGCGCCAGTGACCGTGTGGCCTAATGGATAAGGCGTCGGACTTCGGATCCGAAGATTGCAGGTTCGAATCCTGTCACGGTCGAGTTTTTCCTGTTCTGCAAAAGATGCATGCTGTTTTAGTGTGTTGTTTGAGTACTGCAAAACTAGTTGAAAGTAGCTGCTGTCCGCTTCCTGGCTGCAAAACCGGCGTCTACCTGAAGCACAAGCAACACAAGGGTGATCTGTAGCGAAATTTTCGGCACAGTGCCGTTCAGGAGAGTTTTTGTTGCAACTACTGCATCTGATTCAGGACCCAAGGGCTACGCCACAGGCGTCTGCGCACAGTCGAGCATGTGTGTTGAATAATGGTGCTGATAGCCACGTATCATTTCAAGCAGATTTGATGCCTTTCGGAGACAATTTTTCATTAAATAGGATTGTAGCTGATTTGTGGCAGCAGGAAATAAGCTGTAGTCAAAAGAATCTTCAATAGATGGTCGCAGGTCAAATCAGTATTGTATGGCTCGTAACCCCTGTGTACAGCCCGGCTAGCTCAGTCGGTAGAGCATGAGACTCTTAATCTCAGGGTCGTGGGTTCGAGCCCCACGCTGGGCGGCTCAAAATTTTGTGTCTACGCGGATCCAACATGCGCCCCTCTCGTGAGCCTTGCGTGATGAACGTAACGGGTTACGACGATGCCTAGCTTCGGATGAATATCAGAGGAACGGTATTTGAAGCTGAAAGTAACTCTGAAATGAAATAAATTTGTTTTGGAATTTAATTTGTACATCGATATGGTGTGAGATGTGTAGGAAAGCAGCAGCTGTGCTAACGAAATGCAAATAATGGTCGCTCATGCGGTGCGTTTCGAGCTGAAGGGCTCCGAATCACTAGTCTGTAAGAACAAAGTACCCGAAAAGCGCGCTAGGAGGCGCCTCCTTAGCTCAGTGGCAGAGTGCTGGTCTAGTAAATCAGAGGTCGTGAGTTCGATCCTCACAGGAGGCAAATGAATTTTGTAACAGCCCCTCCCACCGTGGCCCTTTCGAAAAAAGCGGTCAAGGATAAAAAAAATTATGAATGGGTGCGGTATTTAAGAAATGCTCTCGCAAATGAATAGTGTGAATGGTGCTATTAAAGTGGGCACCAGACACTGCTGCTTTTGGCAGTCTCCGGTGAATGCCGACGTGAAATACTTAGTTCTTGTGATGTATTTTCTACCCCTGATAAAGACCCTCGCGATTATCATCGTCGTCGTCGTCGTCGTCGGCGGCGGCGGCGGCGGCGGCGGCGGCGGCGCTTTGGTAATAGCGACAACTCGCCATTGTATCACTTAAGGTGAGGTACCTTCCGCAAGCGACTGAGATGGCACTAAGCGATTGAAGCTGATTTGCCACCTCTTGTTTGATCAGCGTCATAAGGGCTTGAATGTAACTTGCGATGGGACACAGCAAGAAGTAGCGTCGCACTTTTAGTACTAAAATTTGAGATGGAGAACTGGGTCAAAGATGGGAAATTCATTCCGCCAAGTGTACAAATGGTGAAAATGAGGTGTGTGTGGGGAAGCATATTGCGCCAGTGACCGTGTGGCCTAATGGATAAGGCGTCGGACTTCGGATCCGAAGATTGCAGGTTCGAATCCTGTCACGGTCGAGTTTTTCCTGTTCTGCAAAAGATGCATGCTGTTTTAGTGTGTTGTTTGAGTACTGCAAAACTAGTTGAAAGTAGCTGCTGTCCGCTTCCTGGCTGCAAAACCGGCGTCTACCTGAAGCACAAGCAAGACAAGGGTGATCTGTAGCGAAATTTTCGGCACAGTGCCGTTCAGGAGAGTTTTTGTTGCAACTACTGCATCTGATTCAGGACCCAAGGGCTACGCCACAGGCGTCTGCGCACAGTCGAGCATGTGTGTTGAATAATGGTGCTGATAGCCACGTATCATTTCAAGCAGATTTGATGCCTTTCGGAGACAATTTTTCATTAAATAGGATTGTAGCTGATTTGTGGCAGCAGGAAATAAGCTGTAGTCAAAAGAATCTTCAATAGATGGTCGCAGGTCAAATCAGTATTGTATGGCTCGTAACCCTTGTGTACAGCCCGGCTAGCTCAGTCGGTAGAGCATGAGACTCTTAATCTCAGGGTCGTGGGTTAGAGCCCCACGCTGGGCGGCTCAAAATTTTGTGTCTACGCGGATCCAACATGCGCCCCTCTCGTGAGCCTTGCGTGATGAACGTAACGGGTTACGACGATGCCTAGCTTCGGATGAATATCAGAGGAACGGTATTTGAAGCTGAAAGTAACTCTGAAATGAAATAAATTTGTTTTGGAATTTAATTTGTACATCGATATGGTGTGAGATGTGTAGGAAAGCAGCAGCTGTGCTAACGAAATGCAAATAATGGTCGCTCATGCGGTGCGTTTCGAGCTGAAGGGCTCCGATTCACTAGTCTGTAAGAACAAAGTACCCGAAAAGCGCGCTAGGAGGCGCCTCCTTAGCTCAGTGGCAGAGCGCTGGTCTAGTAAACCAGAGGTCGTGAGTTCGATCCTCACAGGAGGCAAATGAATTTTGTAACAGCCCCTCCCACCGTGGCCCTTTCGAAAAAAGCGGTCAAGGATAAAAAAAATTATGAATGGGTGCGGTATTTAAGAAAAGCTCTCGCAAATGAATAGTGTGAATGGTGCTATTAAAGTGGGCACCAGACACTGCTGCTTTTGGCAGTCTCCGGTGAATGCCGACGTGAAATACTTAGTTCTTGTGATGTATTTTCTACCCCTGATAAAGACCCTCGCGATTATCATCGTCGTCGTCGTCGTCGGCGGCGGCGGCGGCGGCGCTTTGGTAATAGCGACAACTCGCCATTGTATCACTTAAGGTGAGGTACCTTCCGCAAGCGACTGAGATGGCACTAAGCGATTGAAGCTGATTTGCCACCTCTTGTTTGATCAGCGTCATAAGGGCTTGAATGTAACTTGCGATGGGACACAGCAAGAAGTAGCGTCGCACTTTTAGTACTAAAATTTGAGATGGAGAACTGGGTCAAAGATGGGAAATTCGTTCCGCCAAGTGTACAAATGGTGAAAATGAGGTGTGTGTGGGGAAGCATATTGCGCCAGTGACCGTGTGGCCTAATGGATAAGGCGTCGGACTTCGGATCCGAAGATTGCAGGTTCGAATCCTGTCACGGTCGAGTTTTTCCTGTTCTGCAAAAGATGCATGCTGTTTTAGTGTGTTGTTTGAGTACTGCAAAACTAGTTGAAAGTAGCTGCTGTCCGCTTCCTGGCTGCAAAACCGGCGTCTACCTGAAGCACAAGCAACACAAGGGTGATCTGTAGCGAAATTTTCGGCACAGTGCCGTTCAGGAGAGTTTTTGTTGCAACTACTGCATCTGATTCAGGACCCAAGGGCTACGCCACAGGCGTCTGCGCACAGTCGAGCATGTGTGTTGAATAATGGTGCTGATAGCCACGTATCATTTCAAGCAGATTTGATGCCTTTCGGAGACAATTTTTCATTAAATAGGATTGTAGCTGATTTGTGGCAGCAGGAAATAAGCTGTAGTCAAAAGAATCTTCAATAGATGGTCGCAGGTCAAATCAGTATTGTATGGCTCGTAACCCTTGTGTACAGCCCGGCTAGCTCAGTCGGTAGAGCATGAGACTCTTAATCTCAGGGTCGTGGGTTAGAGCCCCACGCTGGGCGGCTCAAAATTTTGTGTCTACGCGGATCCAACATGCGCCCCTCTCGTGAGCCTTGCGTGATGAACGTAACGGGTTACGACGATGCCTAGCTTCGGATGAATATCAGAGGAACGGTATTTGAAGCTGAAAGTAACTCTGAAATGAAATAAATTTGTTTTGGAATTTAATTTGTACATCGATATGGTGTGAGATGTGTAGGAAAGCAGCAGCTGTGCTAACGAAATGCAAATAATGGTCGCTCATGCGGTGCGTTTCGAGCTGAAGGGCTCCGATTCACTAGTCTGTAAGAACAAAGTACCCGAAAAGCGCGCTAGGAGGCGCCTCCTTAGCTCAGTGGTTGAGTCGCTTCGAGCCGCAGCCACGGCGCGGGACGGACGTGTGGCGACAGCGCTGGCGCTTTGGTGTCAACAACGGCTGTGACGCTGGTACAAGGTCTGTTTTGTATCGCTTCTTTCGTTCTTGCGTCTTGTGTAGCAGTTATTTGAAGACAGAATGAATACGGTTAATGTTTTGAGAAAAGATACGATCAAATTTGCATTTGACAGAAACTTTGTGAGACCGAAAGCGTTTGAGATTAAACAGTGGTTTATGGAGAAAGTACAGATTTCTTTTGATGATGTTGTTGGCGTTCATTTATCATTTGTTTCCAATGCTGCCTTTGTTAAATTGCACAGTCCTGACTTATGTTCTCCTATAGTAGATAAATGTGGTGGTGTTATCAAGTTTAATCATTCAGATGGGTCTGTCAGTGATGTTATCGTTTCTCATGCTGGACTTGGTATCAGGACTATTAGAGTCTTTGAGTTGCCCTTCGAGATTCCGGCCGAAGAGATAAATAAAGTTCTTAGGCCATATGGTAGGATTATTTCGAACATTGCAGAGAAATGGTCAGAGTCCTATATGTTTCCGGTCTTGAACGGTGTTCGTCAAATTAAGATAGAGCTTCAGAGGCACATACCTTCATACATCACTGTGTGTGGCTATCGAGCTGTCGTTATATATGACGGACAACCCCGAACTTGCGCTCTCTGTAATTCGACTGAGCACATTAGGAATGAGTGCACTAAGCGGCGTGTTCCACAGCTGCCGGCTGCAGACACTGCCCTTTCAGGCCCGGCGGTTAATCTCAAGTTAACCTACGCGGCCGCTGCATACACTCGCGACCCCGTAGTACCGGCCCCCGCGGGGCATGGGGAAGCTCCCTCTGCACACGCGGTACCCGAGAATAACTTAGTACCGAATGTCGGTGCAGCTGTTCGGGAAACGGACGAGCGGCCCTCACTTGCTGCAACAAGTGAGATCTCCATTACGACTGAACGTTTGTCGGGTGTGCAGCAGGAAGTACTGCACACCGCAGAAATTGACATTGCACGGCATTCTTCGACTTTCCAACACGGGGGTCCGACGGCTTCAGATCAGTCAGAAAAGGATACTGCAGGTCCACCAGTCCTACATCCAGAGGTAACTGACGGGCCAACGGAGGCAACGTCGGATGGAGGAGACGTGGGAAAAGCAAATGCGACTGGCCACCACTGTGTGCAGGAAGCAGATTCTGGCAAACCACCTAACGTTAGCGATGCGCTGGTGACGGATCCAAACACAGGGCCTACAAACGACACTGACAACAGAAATTTCGATAAACAGAAGGGACAGAAGTCGTCAGAGGATTCCCCCACAACCTCAGCGGGCAAATCTCCAGACTCGTCTCCTGTGAAATCCCCGAGGAGAAGAAGAAACTCCAAGAAACGGAGATTGGCTCATGAAGCTGCCGAGAGTTTGGCTCCTGCTTTACGAGACAAGCTCCGGTCCATACAGGGGAAAGACAGGGTGTTGGAAGGTTCTGCTCCGGCAAGTGCCAACGAGGGCCCTACAGAACACGGCAGTCTTATGCAGTCTGCAAACGGACGCCAACCATCCCCTAACGAGATCAACACTACGACTGCAGATATCGTAGACGCACCCGCGCTCGATCGCAGTACTTTAGGGACCAAACTGGACTGGGCAGAAGACGGAGACGAATGTACTGATGAAGATATGGAAACAACTTCCCTAAAAGACGAAGACAACTTTTATTAACGGAGTGGGCTTCCCGAATGTTATGTGTCATACGAAGGAAAAATACGAACGACGACAGGGCGGGAGTATTTATTGATCCTTAGTACAACTTCAGCTCGAATTACTCATATATCAGTCTGGAACAAACGTATCACGTGACTACATTAAACATCAATAAAATACAGAATGAACTTAAAGTGGCTGCTCTTAGAGACTTTTTATATCAGTCTGACACAGATATTGCCTTCTTACAAGAAGTTCATGTTAGGGATCTGTATGTAGCTGGGTATAAACAAGTTTTAAATGTAGCTCCTGAGTGTCATTGTGGGACAGCGATCCTTGTCAGGGAAGGGATCGAACTGAAAGATGTATGTCTGTTGGATTCAGGGAGGGGTATTAGATGTACAATTTTTAATACAACTTTTATCAATATCTACGCTCCGTCGGAAATAATGCTAGGTACGAGAGGGCCAGGTTTTTTAAAAGTGATATTTTACCTTTACTTAAAGACAACCCGAGGGAGGTTCTCATCGGCGGCGATTGGAACTGCGTTTTAAAGGAAAAGGACCAACGTCCAAATTTTAATAAATCCAGCGAACTTGATTGTCTAGTCCACCACATGAAATGGAAAGACGCGTGGGAAATAAAATATCCCACTGCGGTCCGATTTACCTATGTCAGTAGTCGGTCGCAAAGCCGCATTGATAGGATCTATGTTTCCTCGAATTTAGAAGAGAAAGTTACAGCAATTGAAGTCATACCCACTACTTTCTCCGACCACCTAGGCGTAAGATGCAGTGTGAAATTACTGAAGCAGAAGACGTACTGGGGTAGGCCTCTGTGGAAATTAAACATCACCTTGTTGGCAGAGAACTCTCTCGCAGATCTCATAGCAGCGACTTGGCAGGCCTGTCTGAGGCAGCGTTATAAATATAGAACTAATATAGAGTGGTGGATCTCTGTTGCCAAGAAAAAATTACGAGCTACTCTGATAGAGTACAGTAAAGATCGAGCGAGGTGGGTCCGCCATACAATTGAATTCCACTATGCTTGCTTACGCGACCTCTACGAGCAGCCGATGACTCAAGACATTTTCTTACAAATTAACAGAACCAAAGCCAAGCTCCTAGCTCTCAAGAGGTCACAGTTAGAGGGTTTAAAAATCAAATCACACACACCGACTGTTGTCGAAGAGGAAATTACCTCAATATATCACCTAATCCGCCATGCACAACAAAGGAGAAGGAATTTTATTGAGTACCTCCGAGCTGAGGACACGAGCGTCCTGACAGATCAAAAAGCCATTATGAATGAGGTTTTTCGATTTTATGATACCCTTTATGGTGAACGGCCGATTGACGAACCGGTAGTGAGAGACTTCTTATCGACATCTAGCATCGAGAACATAATAACGGAAGGGGATAACCTCTCTATTAGAACGGCAATAACCGAAGAGGACGTATTCGACTTATTGAAGTCGTCACCTTCTCAGAAATCACCGGGCCCTGACGGACTACCTTTAGAGTTTTATAGAACTTACTGGCATATAATAGGTCACACTTTTACTGCCATTGTAAATGAAGTCTTGCAAGGAGAGGTCGTCCCGCCTGAATTTAAACAGTGTATCACGGTGCTTCTTCCGAAAGGTAGGCACACAGAAATAAAGGATATCGGTAAAATGAGACCTATCACCTTAATGAATTCTGACTACAAAATAATAGCGCGGGTCTTCAAAGAGAGTTTACGGCCGGTCTTCGACAAGGCCATTGGGTGTCATCAGACCTGTCTTCCTGGACGCAGCATGTTCAAGACTGTCAGTGAATATAGGGACATAGTCGCCATCTTTTCTAACACCACTGAACCAGGCGGTCTTGCTTTTATAGACTTCGCCAAGGCTTTTGATAGGGTCAACCATCAATACCTTTTTCAAACCTTGACGTATATGGGATTAACTGCTCCGAATGTGAATATTTTCGCTAACATTTTAACAGGTATCCACACCAAGATATGCCTGAATGGACACTACACTAAGGATATTTTGATCAGAAATGGAGTCCCCCAGGGGAGTCCATTATCCATGATGATGTATGTCGTCGCGCTGGAACCTCTTTTGAAACGTTTAACTGCTGCTTTAGGTGGTATCGCCGTCTCTGGTACGAAGAAAGTTACCAATGCTTACGCTGACGACGTTGGTGTGATAATAAGAAGCAATGCAGACATAATACGTTTAACAGAAAATTTGCAGCTTTACTGCAACGCATCGGGTGCAGTAGTTAATGAGGCGAAGAGTGCTTTTTTACCTCTTAACGGTCTCACGGAAGCTCCGATTGCTTGGGCGAAATGTGTCGACCATCATACAGCCCTGGGTGTCACCTTTTATAGTTGTCCCCTTCGCACAATTGCATCCAACTGGAAAACTATGTTGGACAGGATTCGAGGTGCTCTCATGTTACATCATATGAGAGAGCTCAACATAAAGCAAAAAACTAAACTTGTAAATATTTCTGTTCTCTCTAAGGCTATGTATGTGGGACAAATTTTACCCATCCCTAAACAAATAGCAAAAGCTATTATGTCGACAGTCTGTCGCTACATTTGGCAAGGAGAAATTTTTAGAGTAGCTGCTGCAATGCTTACCTTAAAACCGGACGAAGGAGGACTTGATCTAACGGATATCCAGACGAAAACTACTGTTCTGTTTATAAAGCGATCCCTGCACCTCATTGAGGACCACCCGACCAGTGTAACGTCACAATTGTTCAACTTTTTTCGACCTGCCAGTTTGAAACCACCTGTCAATATTAGCACGATCAATTATAAATTGAAACATATTAGATTTTACTATTTGGAGATCAGCTACATGGAATCTGTTTTACAAGACATACATCAACGGAACTGCCGCTCAATGGTCGATCGTTTACGATCAAAAGCTACCCAACATAAGCAGGAGACCAAGTTTCCACATCGCAACTGGAAATACATTTGGAGAAATCTCCATAATAAATTCCTTCCTACAGACGTCCAAGTGGCATGGTATAGGGTAATAAATGATATTGTTAGTACCAATGCGAAATTATATTCCATCGGACTTTGTGACACAAATAAATGTCTACAATGTTCTGCACCTGATACTTTATCCCATCGGTTCCTTTGTAAAGGATATAGAGACATATGGAACGACCTTCGGAAACAGATTTGTTTCATTAAGCGAACTGATGGTCGAGAAATTACATTGGATGCTATATTTTTCCCGGATGAGATTCTCTTTCCTCCACAAAAAAACAATGCAGTACTATGGCTCCTGGGACATTTTATCTACTACGTTGTCAATAAACAAGGACATGACAATATTCCGGAATTTACGGAATTTCTACGAGGACAATATTACAAAGTGTATCGTAAAAAGGATCACAAAAAGAATTTCGGCAATATGTTGAACATTCTTTTCGAGAGACATGGAGTGGGATAACTGAGTACAGTTCCGCGATCAACTTGGAAGAGTGCTAAAGTAGGGGATCGCTGTTGAGGGCGAAGTACGGTGGGGACTTCGAGGGCCCCGAGGCCGCTACGGTAGCCGAGAAGGCCTCAACAGAACCCTGAAAACGCTCCACTTCCAAGTGTCGCATCAGGCGGAAGCATGCACGCACTTACTGGTTTTGAAACTCGTCGGACATTAAAATTTTTTGTATATCTATGTACGTATATATATATTTATCATTTTCTTTTCCGTGGGAGGCATTTCTTTAGTTCCAAAAGGGACCACGCCTACAGTGGCCCAGGATGAAGTGGAAACGTACCAGAAGACTTGTACGTCCATTACTACAATTTTATTATTTTACCATGTTTGCAGGAAAACATATTTTGGTTTACTAATTTAACGAAGTAAAAGAAAGACTACAGCGGAGAAGCTAGCCGAAGAAGGCAGAAAAAAAAAAAAAAAAAAAAAGTGGCAGAGCGCTGGTCTAGTAAACCAGAGGTCGTGAGTTCGATCCTCACAGGAGGCAAATGAATTTTGTAACAGCCCCTCCCACCGTGGCCCTTTCGAAAAAAGCGGTCAAGGATAAAAAAAATTATGAATGGGTGCGGTATTTAAGAAATGCTCTCGCAAATGAATAGTGTGAATGGTGCTATTAAAGTGGGCACCAGACACTGCTGCTTTTGGCAGTCTCCGGTGAATGCCGACGTGAAATACTTAGTTCTTGTGATGTATTTTCTACCCCTGATAAAGACCCTCGCGATTATCATCGTCGTCGTCGTCGGCGGCGGCGGCGCTTTGGTAATAGCGACAACTCGCCATTGTATCACTTGAGGTACCTTCCGCAAGCGACTGAGATGGCACTAAGCGATTGAAGCTGATTTGCCACCTCTTGTTTGATCAGCGTCATAAGGGCTTGAATGTAACTTGCGATGGGACACAGCAAGAAGTAGCGTCGCACTTTTAGTACTAAAATTTGAGATGGAGAACTGGGTCAAAGATGGGAAATTCATTCCGCCAAGTGTACAAATGGTGAAAATGAGGTGTGTGTGGGGAAGCATATTGCGCCAGTGACCGTGTGGCCTAATGGATAAGGCGTCGGACTTCGGATCCGAAGATTGCAGGTTCGAATCCTGTCACGGTCGAGTTTTTCCTGTTCTGCAAAAGATGCATGCTGTTTTAGTGTGTTGTTTGAGTACTGCAAAACTAGTTGAAAGTAGCTGCTGTCCGCTTCCTGGCTGCAAAACCGGCGTCTACCTGAAGCACAAGCAACACAAGGGTGATCTGTAGCGAAATTTTCGGCACAGTGCCGTTCAGGAGAGTTTTTGTTGCAACTACTGCATCTGATTCAGGACCCAAGGGCTACGCCACAGGCGTCTGCGCACAGTCGAGCATGTGTGTTGAATAATGGTGCTGATAGCCACGTATCATTTCAAGCAGATTTGATGCCTTTCGGAGACAATTTTTCATTAAATAGGATTGTAGCTGATTTGTGGCAGCAGGAAATAAGCTGTAGTCAAAAGAATCTTCAATAGATGGTCGCAGGTCAAATCAGTATTGTATGGCTCGTAACCGTTGTGTACAGCCCGGCTAGCTCAGTCGGTAGAGCATGAGACTCTTAATCTCAGGGTCGTGGGTTCGAGCCCCACGCTGGGCGCCTCAAAATTTTGTGTCTACGCGGATCCAACATGCGCCCCTCTCGTGAGCCTTGCGTGATGAACGTAACGGGTTACGACGATGCCTAGCTTCGGATGAATATCAGAGGAACGGTATTTGAAGCTGAAAGTAACTCTGAAATGAAATAAATTTGTTTTGGAATTTAATTTGTACATCGATATGGTGTGAGATGTGTAGGAAAGCAGCAGCTGTGCTAACGAAATGCAAATAATGGTCGCTCATGCGGTGCGTTTCGAGCTGAAGGGCTCCGATTCACTAGTCTGTAAGAACAAAGTACCCGAAAAGCGCGCTAGGAGGCGCCTCCTTAGCTCAGTGGTTGAGTCGCTTCGAGCCGCAGCCACGGCGCGGGACGGACGTGTGGCGACAGCGCTGGCGCTTTGGTGTCAACAACGGCTGTGACGCTGGTACAAGGTCTGTTTTGTATCGCTTCTTTCGTTCTTGCGTCTTGTGTAGCAGTTATTTGAAGACAGAATGAATACGGTTAATGTTTTGAGAAAAGATACGATCAAATTTGCATTTGACAGAAACTTTGTGAGACCGAAAGCGTTTGAGATTAAAAAGTGGTTTATGGAGAAAGTACAGATTTCTTTTGATGATGTTGTTGGCGTTCATTTATCATTTGTTTCCAATGCTGCCTTTGTTAAATTGCACAGTCCTGACTTATGTTCTCCTATAGTAGATAAATGTGGTGGTGTTATCAAGTTTAATCATTCAGATGGGTCTGTCAGTGATGTTATCGTTTCTCATGCTGGACTTGGTATCAGGACTATTAGAGTCTTTGAGTTGCCCTTCGAGATTCCGGCCGAAGAGATAAATAAAGTTCTTAGGCCATATGGTAGGATTATTTCGAACATTGCAGAGAAATGGTCAGAGTCCTATATGTTTCCGGTCTTGAACGGTGTTCGTCAAATTAAGATAGAGCTTCAGAGGCACATACCTTCATACATCACTGTGTGTGGCTATCGAGCTGTCGTTATATATGACGGACAACCCCGAACTTGCGCTCTCTGTAATTCGACTGAGCACATTAGGAATGAGTGCACTAAGCGGCGTGTTCCACAGCTGCCGGCTGCAGACACTGCCCTTTCAGGCCCGGCGGTTAATCTCAAGTTAACCTACGCGGCCGCTGCATACACTCGCGACCCCGTAGTACCGGCCCCCGCGGGGCATGGGGAAGCTCCCTCTGCACACGCGGTACCCGAGAATAACTTAGTACCGAATGTCGGTGCAGCTGTTCGGGAAACGGACGAGCGGCCCTCACTTGCTGCAACAAGTGAGATCTCCATTACGACTGAACGTTTGTCGGGTGTGCAGCAGGAAGTACTGCACACCGCAGAAATTGACATTGCACGGCATTCTTCGACTTTCCAACACGGGGGTCCGACGGCTTCAGATCAGTCAGAAAAGGATACTGCAGGTCCACCAGTCCTACATCCAGAGGTAACTGACGGGCCAACGGAGGCAACGTCGGATGGAGGAGACGTGGGAAAAGCAAATGCGACTGGCCACCACTGTGTGCAGGAAGCAGATTCTGGCAAACCACCTAACGTTAGCGATGCGCTGGTGACGGATCCAAACACAGGGCCTACAAACGACACTGACAACAGAAATTTCGATAAACAGAAGGGACAGAAGTCGTCAGAGGATTCCCCCACAACCTCAGCGGGCAAATCTCCAGACTCGTCTCCTGTGAAATCCCCGAGGAGAAGAAGAAACTCCAAGAAACGGAGATTGGCTCATGAAGCTGCCGAGAGTTTGGCTCCTGCTTTACGAGACAAGCTCCGGTCCATACAGGGGAAAGACAGGGTGTTGGAAGGTTCTGCTCCGGCAAGTGCCAACGAGGGCCCTACAGAACACGGCAGTCTTATGCAGTCTGCAAACGGACGCCAACCATCCCCTAACGAGATCAACACTACGACTGCAGATATCGTAGACGCACCCGCGCTCGATCGCAGTACTTTAGGGACCAAACTGGACTGGGCAGAAGACGGAGACGAATGTACTGATGAAGATATGGAAACAACTTCCCTAAAAGACGAAGACAACTTTTATTAACGGAGTGGGCTTCCCGAATGTTATGTGTCATACGAAGGAAAAATACGAACGACGACAGGGCGGGAGTATTTATTGATCCTTAGTACAACTTCAGCTCGAATTACTCATATATCAGTCTGGAACAAACGTATCACGTGACTACATTAAACATCAATAAAATACAGAATGAACTTAAAGTGGCTGCTCTTAGAGACTTTTTATATCAGTCTGACACAGATATTGCCTTCTTACAAGAAGTTCATGTTAGGGATCTGTATGTAGCTGGGTATAAACAAGTTTTAAATGTAGCTCCTGAGTGTCATTGTGGGACAGCGATCCTTGTCAGGGAAGGGATCGAACTGAAAGATGTATGTCTGTTGGATTCAGGGAGGGGTATTAGATGTACAATTTTTAATACAACTTTTATCAATATCTACGCTCCGTCGGGAAATAATGCTAGGTACGAGAGGGCCAGGTTTTTTAAAAGTGATATTTTACCTTTACTTAAAGACAACCCGAGGGAGGTTCTCATCGGCGGCGATTGGAACTGCGTTTTAAAGGAAAAGGACCAACGTCCAAATTTTAATAAATCCAGCGAACTTGATTGTCTAGTCCACCACATGAAATGGAAAGACGCGTGGGAAATAAAATATCCCACTGCGGTCCGATTTACCTATGTCAGTAGTCGGTCGCAAAGCCGCATTGATAGGATCTATGTTTCCTCGAATTTAGAAGAGAAAGTTACAGCAATTGAAGTCATACCCACTACTTTCTCCGACCACCTAGGCGTAAGATGCAGTGTGAAATTACTGAAGCAGAAGACGTACTGGGGTAGGCCTCTGTGGAAATTAAACATCACCTTGTTGGCAGAGAACTCTCTCGCAGATCTCATAGCAGCGACTTGGCAGGCCTGTCTGAGGCAGCGTTATAAATATAGAACTAATATAGAGTGGTGGATCTCTGTTGCCAAGAAAAAATTACGAGCTACTCTGATAGAGTACAGTAAAGATCGAGCGAGGTGGGTCCGCCATACAATTGAATTCCACTATGCTTGCTTACGCGACCTCTACGAGCAGCCGATGACTCAAGACATTTTCTTACAAATTAACAGAACCAAAGCCAAGCTCCTAGCTCTCAAGAGGTCACAGTTAGAGGGTTTAAAAATCAAATCACACACACCGACTGTTGTCGAAGAGGAAATTACCTCAATATATCACCTAATCCGCCATGCACAACAAAGGAGAAGGAATTTTATTGAGTACCTCCGAGCTGAGGACACGAGCGTCCTGACAGATCAAAAAGCCATTATGAATGAGGTTTTTCGATTTTATGATACCCTTTATGGTGAACGGCCGATTGACGAACCGGTAGTGAGAGACTTCTTATCGACATCTAGCATCGAGAACATAATAACGGAAGGGGATAACCTCTCTATTAGAACGGCAATAACCGAAGAGGACGTATTCGACTTATTGAAGTCGTCACCTTCTCAGAAATCACCGGGCCCTGACGGACTACCTTTAGAGTTTTATAGAACTTACTGGCATATAATAGGTCACACTTTTACTGCCATTGTAAATGAAGTCTTGCAAGGAGAGGTCGTCCCGCCTGAATTTAAACAGTGTATCACGGTGCTTCTTCCGAAAGGTAGGCACACAGAAATAAAGGATATCGGTAAAATGAGACCTATCACCTTAATGAATTCTGACTACAAAATAATAGCGCGGGTCTTCAAAGAGAGTTTACGGCCGGTCTTCGACAAGGCCATTGGGTGTCATCAGACCTGTCTTCCTGGACGCAGCATGTTCAAGACTGTCAGTGAATATAGGGACATAGTCGCCATCTTTTCTAACACCACTGAACCAGGCGGTCTTGCTTTTATAGACTTCGCCAAGGCTTTTGATAGGGTCAACCATCAATACCTTTTTCAAACCTTGACGTATATGGGATTAACTGCTCCGAATGTGAATATTTTCGCTAACATTTTAACAGGTATCCACACCAAGATATGCCTGAATGGACACTACACTAAGGATATTTTGATCAGAAATGGAGTCCCCCAGGGGAGTCCATTATCCATGATGATGTATGTCGTCGCGCTGGAACCTCTTTTGAAACGTTTAACTGCTGCTTTAGGTGGTATCGCCGTCTCTGGTACGAAGAAAGTTACCAATGCTTACGCTGACGACGTTGGTGTGATAATAAGAAGCAATGCAGACATAATACGTTTAACAGAAAATTTGCAGCTTTACTGCAACGCATCGGGTGCAGTAGTTAATGAGGCGAAGAGTGCTTTTTTACCTCTTAACGGTCTCACGGAAGCTCCGATTGCTTGGGCGAAATGTGTCGACCATCATACAGCCCTGGGTGTCACCTTTTATAGTTGTCCCCTTCGCACAATTGCATCCAACTGGAAAACTATGTTGGACAGGATTCGAGGTGCTCTCATGTTACATCATATGAGAGAGCTCAACATAAAGCAAAAAACTAAACTTGTAAATATTTCTGTTCTCTCTAAGGCTATGTATGTGGGACAAATTTTACCCATCCCTAAACAAATAGCAAAAGCTATTATGTCGACAGTCTGTCGCTACATTTGGCAAGGAGAAATTTTTAGAGTAGCTGCTGCAATGCTTACCTTAAAACCGGACGAAGGAGGACTTGATCTAACGGATATCCAGACGAAAACTACTGTTCTGTTTATAAAGCGATCCCTGCACCTCATTGAGGACCACCCGACCAGTGTAACGTCACAATTGTTCAACTTTTTTCGACCTGCCAGTTTGAAACCACCTGTCAATATTAGCACGATCAATTATAAATTGAAACATATTAGATTTTACTATTTGGAGATCAGCTACATGGAATCTGTTTTACAAGACATACATCAACGGAACTGCCGCTCAATGGTCGATCGTTTACGATCAAAAGCTACCCAACATAAGCAGGAGACCAAGTTTCCACATCGCAACTGGAAATACATTTGGAGAAATCTCCATAATAAATTCCTTCCTACAGACGTCCAAGTGGCATGGTATAGGGTAATAAATGATATTGTTAGTACCAATGCGAAATTATATTCCATCGGACTTTGTGACACAAATAAATGTCTACAATGTTCTGCACCTGATACTTTATCCCATCGGTTCCTTTGTAAAGGATATAGAGACATATGGAACGACCTTCGGAAACAGATTTGTTTCATTAAGCGAACTGATGGTCGAGAAATTACATTGGATGCTATATTTTTCCCGGATGAGATTCTCTTTCCTCCACAAAAAAACAATGCAGTACTATGGCTCCTGGGACATTTTATCTACTACGTTGTCAATAAACAAGGACATGACAATATTCCGGAATTTACGGAATTTCTACGAGGACAATATTACAAAGTGTATCGTAAAAAGGATCACAAAAAGAATTTCGGCAATATGTTGAACATTCTTTTCGAGAGACATGGAGTGGGATAACTGAGTACAGTTCCGCGATCAACTTGGAAGAGTGCTAAAGTAGGGGATCGCTGTTGAGGGCGAAGTACGGTGGGGACTTCGAGGGCCCCGAGGCCGCTACGGTAGCCGAGAAGGCCTCAACAGAACCCTGAAAACGCTCCACTTCCAAGTGTCGCATCAGGCGGAAGCATGCACGCACTTACTGGTTTTGAAACTCGTCGGACATTAAAATTTTTTGTATATCTATGTACGTATATATATATTTATCATTTTCTTTTCCGTGGGAGGCATTTCTTTAGTTCCAAAAGGGACCACGCCTACAGTGGCCCAGGATGAAGTGGAAACGTACCAGAAGACTTGTACGTCCATTACTACAATTTTATTATTTTACCATGTTTGCAGGAAAACATATTTTGGTTTACTAATTTAACGAAGTAAAAGAAAGACTACAGCGGAGAAGCTAGCCGAAGAAGGCAGAAAAAAAAAAAAAAAAAAAAAAGTGGCAGAGCGCTGGTCTAGTAAACCAGAGGTCGTGAGTTCGATCCTCACAGGAGGCAAATGAATTTTGTAACAGCCCCTCCCACCGTGGCCCTTTCGAAAAAAGCGGTCAAGGATAAAAAAAATTATGAATGGGTGCGGTATTTAAGAAATGCTCTCGCAAATGAATAGTGTGAATGGTGCTATTAAAGTGGGCACCAGACACTGCTGCTTTTGGCAGTCTCCGGTGAATGCCGACGTGAAATACTTAGTTCTTGTGATGTATTTTCTACCCCTGATAAAGACCCTCGCGATTATCATCGTCGTCGTCGTCGGCGGCGGCGGCGCTTTGGTAATAGCGACAACTCGCCATTGTATCACTTGAGGTACCTTCCGCAAGCGACTGAGATGGCACTAAGCGATTGAAGCTGATTTGCCACCTCTTGTTTGATCAGCGTCATAAGGGCTTGAATGTAACTTGCGATGGGACACAGCAAGAAGTAGCGTCGCACTTTTAGTACTAAAATTTGAGATGGAGAACTGGGTCAAAGATGGGAAATTCATTCCGCCAAGTGTACAAATGGTGAAAATGAGGTGTGTGTGGGGAAGCATATTGCGCCAGTGACCGTGTGGCCTAATGGATAAGGCGTCGGACTTCGGATCCGAAGATTGCAGGTTCGAATCCTGTCACGGTCGAGTTTTTCCTGTTCTGCAAAAGATGCATGCTGTTTTAGTGTGTTGTTTGAGTACTGCAAAACTAGTTGAAAGTAGCTGCTGTCCGCTTCCTGGCTGCAAAACCGGCGTCTACCTGAAGCACAAGCAAGACAAGGGTGATCTGTAGCGAAATTTTCGGCACAGTGCCGTTCAGGAGAGTTTTTGTTGCAACTACTGCATCTGATTCAGGACCCAAGGGCTACGCCACAGGCGTCTGCGCACAGTCGAGCATGTGTGTTGAATAATGGTGCTGATAGCCACGTATCATTTCAAGCAGATTTGATGCCTTTCGGAGACAATTTTTCATTAAATAGGATTGTAGCTGATTTGTGGCAGCAGGAAATAAGCTGTAGTCAAAAGAATCTTCAATAGATGGTCGCAGGTCAAATCAGTATTGTATGGCTCGTAACCCTTGTGTACAGCCCGGCTAGCTCAGTCGGTAGAGCATGAGACTCTTAATCTCAGGGTCGTGGGTTCGAGCCCCACGCTGGGCGCCTCAAAATTTTGTGTCTACGCGGATCCAACATGCGCCCCTCTCGTGAGCCTTGCGTGATGAACGTAACGGGTTACGACGATGCCTAGCTTCGGATGAATATCAGAGGAACGGTATTTGAAGCTGAAAGTAACTCTGAAATGAAATAAATTTGTTTTGGAATTTAATTTGTACATCGATATGGTGTGAGATGTGTAGGAAAGCAGCAGCTGTGCTAACGAAATGCAAATAATGGTCGCTCATGCGGTGCGTTTCGAGCTGAAGGGCTCCGATTCACTAGTCTGTAAGAACAAAGTACCCGAAAAGCGCGCTAGGAGGCGCCTCCTTAGCTCAGTGGCAGAGCGCTGGTCTAGTAAACCAGAGGTCGTGAGTTCGATCCTCACAGGAGGCAAATGAATTTTGTAACAGCCCCTCCCACCGTGGCCCTTTCGAAAAAAGCGGTCAAGGATAAAAAAAAATTATGAATGGGTGCGGTATTTAAGAAATGCTCTCGCAAATGAATAGTGTGAATGGTGCTATTAAAGTGGGCACCAGACACTGCTGCTTTTGGCAGTCTCCGGTGACTGCCGACGTGAAATACTTAGGTCTTGTGATGTATTTTCTACCCCTGATAAAGACCCTCGCGATTATCATCGTCGGCGGCGGCGGCGGCGCTTTGGTAATAGCGACAACTCGCCATTGTATCACTTAAGGTGAGGTACCTTCCGCAAGCGACTGAGATGGCACTAAGCGATTGAAGCTGATTTGCCACCTCTTGTTTGATCAGCGTCATAAGGGCTTGAATGTAACTTGCGATGGGACACAGCAAGAAGTAGCGTCGCACTTTTAGTACTAAAATTTGAGATGGAGAACTGGGTCAAAGATGGGAAATTCATTCCGCCAAGTGTACAAATGGTGAAAATGAGGTGTGTGTGGGGAAGCATATTGCGCCAGTGACCGTGTGGCCTAATGGATAAGGCGTCGGACTTCGGATCCGAAGATTGCAGGTTCGAATCCTGTCACAGTCGAGTTTTTCCTGTTCTGCAAAAGATGCATGCTGTTTTAGTGTGTTGTTTGAGTACTGCAAAACTAGTTGAAAGTAGCTGCTGTCCGCTTCCTGGCTGCAAAACCGGCGTCTACCTGAAGCACAAGCAAGACAAGGGTGATCTGTAGCGAAATTTTCGGCACAGTGCCGTTCAGGAGAGTTTTTGTTGCAACTACTGCATCTGATTCAGGACCCAAGGGCTACGCCACAGGCGTCTGCGCACAGTCGAGCATGTGTGTTGAATAATGGTGCTGATAGCCACGTATCATTTCAAGCAGATTTGATGCCTTTCGGAGACAATTTTTCATTAAATAGGATTGTAGCTGATTTGTGGCAGCAGGAAATAAGCTGTAGTCAATAGAATCTTCAATAGATGGTCGCAGGTCAAATCAGTATTGTATGGCTCGTAACCGTTGTGTACAGCCCGGCTAGCTCAGTCGGTAAAGCATGAGACTCTTAATCTCAGGGTCGTGGGTTCGAGCCCCACGCTGGGCGGCTCAAAATTTTGTGTCTACGCGGATCCAACATGCGCCCCTCTCGTGAGCCTTGCGTGATGAACGTAACGGGTTACGACGATGCCTAGCTTCGGATGAATATCAGAGGAACGGTATTTGAAGCTGAAAGTAACTCTGAAATGAAATAAATTTGTTTTGGAATTTAATTTGTACATCGATATGGTGTGAGATGTGTAGGAAAGCAGCAGCTGTGCTAACGAAATGCAAATAATGGTCGCTCATGCGGTGCGTTTCGAGCTGAAGGGCTCCGATTCACTAGTCTGTAAGAACAAAGTACCCGAAAAGCGCGCTAGGAGGCGCCTCCTTAGCTCAGTGGCAGAGCGCTGGTCTAGTAAACCTGAGGTCGTGAGTTCGATCCTCACAGGAGGCAAATGAATTTTGTAACAGCCCCTCCCACCGTGGCCCTTTCGAAAAAAGCGGTCAAGGATAAAAAAAATTATGAATGGGTGCGGTATTTAAGAAATGCTCTCGCAAATGAATAGTGTGAATGGTGCTATTAAAGTGGGCACCAGACACTGCTGCTTTTGGCAGTCTCCGGTGAATGCCGACGTGAAATACTTAGGTCTTGTGATGTATTTTCTACCCCTGATAAAGACCCTCGCGATTATCATCGTCGGCGGCGGCGGCGGCGGCGGCGCTTTGGTAATAGCGACAACTCGCCATTGTATCACTTAAGGTGAGGTACCTTCCGCAAGCGACTGAGATGGCACTAAGCGATTGAAGCTGATTTGCCACCTCTTGTTTGATCAGCGTCATAAGGGCTTGAATGTAACTTGCGATGGGACACAGCAAGAAGTAGCGTCGCACTTTTAGTACTAAAATTTGAGATGGAGAACTGGGTCAAAGATGGGAAATTCATTCCGCCAAGTGTACAAATGGTGAAAATGAGGTGTGTGTGGGGAAGCATATTGCGCCAGTGACCGTGTGGCCTAATGGATAAGGCGTCGGACTTCGGATCCGAAGATTGCAGGTTCGAATCCTGTCACGGTCGAGTTTTTCCTGTTCTGCAAAAGATGCATGCTGTTTTAGTGTGTTGTTTGAGTACTGCAAAACTAGTTGAAAGTAGCTGCTGTCCGCTTCCTGGCTGCAAAACCGGCGTCTACCTGAAGCACAAGCAACACAACGGTGATCTGTAGCGAAATTTTCGGCACAGTGCCGTTCAGGAGAGTTTTTGTTGCAACTACTGCATCTGATTCAGGACCCAAGGGCTACGCCACAGGCGTCTGCGCACAGTCGAGCATGTGTGTTGAATAATGGTGCTGATAGCCACGTATCATTTCAAGCAGATTTGATGCCTTTCGGAGACAATTTTTCATTAAATAGGATTGTAGCTGATTTGTGGCAGCAGGAAATAAGCTGTAGTCAAAAGAATCTTCAATAGATGGTCGCAGGTCAAATCAGTATTGTATGGCTCGTAACCCTTGTGTACAGCCCGGCTAGCTCAGTCGGTAGAGCATGAGACTCTTAATCTCAGGGTCGTGGGTTCGAGCCCCACGCTGGGCGGCTCAAAATTTTGTGTCTACGCGGATCCAACATGCGCCCCTCTCGTGAGCCTTGCGTGATGAACGTAACGGGTTACGACGATGCCTAGCTTCGGATGAATATCAGAGGAACGGTATTTGAAGCTGAAAGTAACTCTGAAATGAAATAAATTTGTTTTGGAATTTAATTTGTACATCGATATGGTGTGAGATGTGTAGGAAAGCAGCAGCTGTGCTAACGAAATGCAAATAATGGTCGCGCATGCGGTGCGTTTCGAGCTGAAGGGCTCCGATTCACTAGTCTGTAAGAACAAAGTACCCGAAAAGCGCGCTAGGAGGCGCCTCCTTAGCTCAGTGGCAGAGCGCTGGTCTAGTAAACCAGAGGTCGTGAGTTCGATCCTCACAGGAGGCAAATGAATTTTGTAACAGCCCCTCCCACCGTGGCCCTTTCGAAAAAAGCGGTCAAGGATAAAAAAAAATTATGAATGGGTGCGGTATTTAAGAAATGCTCTCGCAAATGAATAGTGTGAATGGTGCTATTAAAGTGGGCACCAGACACTGCTGCTTTTGGCAGTCTCCGGTGACTGCCGACGTGAAATACTTAGGTCTTGTGATGTATTTTCTACCCCTGATAAAGACCCTCGCGATTATCATCGTCGGCGGCGGCGGCGGCGCTTTGGTAATAGCGACAACTCGCCATTGTATCACTTAAGGTGAGGTACCTTCCGCAAGCGACTGAGATGGCACTAAGCGATTGAAGCTGATTTGCCACCTCTTGTTTGATCAGCGTCATAAGGGCTTGAATGTAACTTGCGATGGGACACAGCAAGAAGTAGCGTCGCACTTTTAGTACTAAAATTTGAGATGGAGAACTGGGTCAAAGATGGGAAATTCATTCCGCCAAGTGTACAAATGGTGAAAATGAGGTGTGTGTGGGGAAGCATATTGCGCCAGTGACCGTGTGGCCTAATGGATAAGGCGTCGGACTTCGGATCCGAAGATTGCAGGTTCGAATCCTGTCACGGTCGAGTTTTTCCTGTTCTGCAAAAGATGCATGCTGTTTTAGTGTGTTGTTTGAGTACTGCAAAACTAGTTGAAAGTAGCTGCTGTCCGCTTCCTGGCTGCAAAACCGGCGTCTACCTGAAGCACAAGCAAGACAAGGGTGATCTGTAGCGAAATTTTCGGCACAGTGCCGTTCAGGAGAGTTTTTGTTGCAACTACTGCATCTGATTCAGGACCCAAGGGCTACGCCACAGGCGTCTGCGCACAGTCGAGCATGTGTGTTGAATAATGGTGCTGATAGCCACGTATCATTTCAAGCAGATTTGATGCCTTTCGGAGACAATTTTTCATTAAATAGGATTGTAGCTGATTTGTGGCAGCAGGAAATAAGCTGTAGTCAATAGAATCTTCAATAGATGGTCGCAGGTCAAATCAGTATTGTATGGCTCGTAACCGTTGTGTACAGCCCGGCTAGCTCAGTCGGTAGAGCATGAGACTCTTAATCTCAGGGTCGTGGGTTCGAGCCCCACGCTGGGCGGCTCAAAATTTTGTGTCTACGCGGATCCAACATGCGCCCCTCTCGTGAGCCTTGCGTGATGAACGTAACGGGTTACGACGATGCCTAGCTTCGGATGAATATCAGAGGAACGGTATTTGAAGCTGAAAGTAACTCTGAAATGAAATAAATTTGTTTTGGAATTTAATTTGTACATCGATATGGTGTGAGATGTGTAGGAAAGCAGCAGCTGTGCTAACGAAATGCAAATAATGGTCGCTCATGCGGTGCGTTTCGAGCTGAAGGGCTCCGATTCACTAGTCTGTAAGAACAAAGTACCCGAAAAGCGCGCTAGGAGGCGCCTCCTTAGCTCAGTGGCAGAGCGCTGGTCTAGTAAACCAGAGGTCGTGAGTTCGATCCTCACAGGAGGCAAATGAATTTTGTAACAGCCCCTCCCACCGTGGCCCTTTCGAAAAAAGCGGTCAAGGATAAAAAAAATTATGAATGGGTGCGGTATTTAAGAAATGCTCTCGCAAATGAATAGTGTGAATGGTGCTATTAAAGTGGGCACCAGACACTGCTGCTTTTGGCAGTCTCCGGTGAATGCCGACGTGAAATACTTAGTTCTTGTGATGTATTTTCTACCCCTGATAAAGACCCTCGCGATTATCATCGTCGTCGTCGGCGGCGGCGGCGCTTTGGTAATAGCGACAACTCGCCATTGTATCACTTAAGGTGAGGTACCTTCCGCAAGCGACTGAGATGGCACTAAGCGATTGAAGCTGATTTGCCACCTCTTGTTTGATCAGCGTCATAAGGGCTTGAATGTAACTTGCGATGGGACACAGCAAGAAGTAGCGTCGCACTTTTAGTACTAAAATTTGAGATGGAGAACTGGGTCAAAGATGGGAAATTCATTCCGCCAAGTGTACAAATGGTGAAAATGAGGTGTGTGTGGGGAAGCATATTGCGCCAGTGACCGTGTGGCCTAATGGATAAGGCGTCGGACTTCGGATCCGAAGATTGCAGGTTCGAATCCTGTCACGGTCGAGTTTTTCCTGTTCTGCAAAAGATGCATGCTGTTTTAGTGTGTTGTTTGAGTACTGCAAAACTAGTTGAAAGTAGCTGCTGTCCGCTTCCTGGCTGCAAAACCGGCGTCTACCTGAAGCACAAGCAACACAAGGGTGATCTGTAGCGAAATTTTCGGCACAGTGCCGTTCAGGAGAGTTTTTGTTGCAACTACTGCATCTGATTCAGGACCCAAGGGCTACGCCACAGGCGTCTGCGCACAGTCGAGCATGTGTGTTGAATAATGGTGCTGATAGCCACGTATCATTTCAAGCAGATTTGATGCCTTTCGGAGACAATTTTTCATTAAATAGGATTGTAGCTGATTTGTGGCAGCAGGAAATAAGCTGTAGTCAAAAGAATCTTCAATAGATGGTCGCAGGTCAAATCAGTATTGTATGGCTCGTAACCCTTGTGTACAGCCCGGCTAGCTCAGTCGGTAGAGCATGATACTCTTAATCTCAGGGTCGTGGGTTCGAGCCCCACGCTGGGCGGCTCAAAATTTTGTGTCTACGCGGATCCAACATGCGCCCCTCTCGTGAGCCTTGCGTGATGAACGTAACGGGTTACGACGATGCCTAGCTTCGGATGAATATCAGAGGAACGGTATTTGAAGCTGAAAGTAACTCTGAAATGAAATAAATTTGTTTTGGAATTTAATTTGTACATCGATATGGTGTGAGATGTGTAGGAAAGCAGCAGCTGTGCTAACGAAATGCAAATAATGGTCGCTCATGCGGTACGTTTCGAGCTGAAGGGCTCCGAATCACTAGTCTGTAAGAACAAAGTACCCGAAAAGCGCGCTAGGAGGCGCCTCCTTAGCTCAGTGGCAGAGCGCTGGTCTAGTAAACCAGAGGTCGTGAGTTCGATCCTCACAGGAGGCAAATGAATTTTATAACAGCCCCTCCCACCGTGGCCCTTTCGAAAAAAGCGGTCAAGGATAAATAAATTATGAATGGGTGCGGTATTTAAGAAATGCTCTCGCAAATGAATAGTGTGAATGGTGCTATTAAAGTGGGCACCAGACACTGCTGCTTTTGGCAGTCTCCGGTGAATGCCGACGTGAAATACTTAGTTCTTGTGATGTATTTTCTACCCCTGATAAAGACCCTCGCGATTATCATCGTCGTCGTCGTCGTCGGCGGCGGCGGCGCTTTGGTAATAGCGACAACTCGCCATTGTATCACTTGAGGTACCTTCCGCAAGCGACTGAGATGGCACTAAGCGATTGAAGCTGATTTGCCACCTCTTGTTTGATCAGCGTCATAAGGGCTTGAATGTAACTTGCGATGGGACACAGCAAGAAGTAGCGTCGCACTTTTAGTACTAAAATTTGAGATGGAGAACTGGGTCAAAGATGGGAAATTCATTCCGCCAAGTGTACAAATGGTGAAAATGAGGTGTGTGTGGGGAAGCATATTGCGCCAGTGACCGTGTGGCCTAATGGATAAGGCGTCGGACTTCGGATCCGAAGATTGCAGGTTCGAATCCTGTCACGGTCGAGTTTTTCCTGTTCTGCAAAAGATGCATGCTGTTTTAGTGTGTTGTTTGAGTACTGCAAAACTAGTTGAAAGTAGCTGCTGTCCGCTTCCTGGCTGCAAAACCGGCGTCTACCTGAAGCACAAGCAACACAAGGGTGATCTGTAGCGAAATTTTCGGCACAGTGCCGTTCAGGAGAGTTTTTGTTGCAACTACTGCATCTGATTCAGGACCCAAGGGCTACGCCACAGGCGTCTGCGCACAGTCGAGCATGTGTGTTGAATAATGGTGCTGATAGCCACGTATCATTTCAAGCAGATTTGATGCCTTTCGGAGACAATTTTTCATTAAATAGGATTGTAGCTGATTTGTGGCAGCAGGAAATAAGCTGTAGTCAAAAGAATCTTCAATAGATGGTCGCAGGTCAAATCAGTATTGTATGGCTCGTAACCCTTGTGTACAGCCCGGCTAGCTCAGTCGGTAGAGCATGAGACTCTTAATCTCAGGGTCGTGGGTTCGAGCCCCACGCTGGGCGGCTCAAAATTTTGTGTCTACGCGGATCCAACATGCGCCCCTCTCGTGAGCCTTGCGTGATGAACGTAACGGGTTACGACGATGCCTAGCTTCGGATGAATATCAGAGGAACGGTATTTGAAGCTGAAAGTAACTCTGAAATGAAATAAATTTGTTTTGGAATTTAATTTGTACATCGATATGGTGTGAGATGTGTAGGAAAGCAGCAGCTGTGCTAACGAAATGCAAATAATGGTCGCTCATGCGGTACGTTTCGAGCTGAAGGGCTCCGAATCACTAGTCTGTAAGAACAAAGTACCCGAAAAGCGCGCTAGGAGGCGCCTCCTTAGCTCAGTGGCAGAGCGCTGGTCTAGTAAACCAGAGGTCGTGAGTTCGATCCTCACAGGAGGCAAATGAATTTTATAACAGCCCCTCCCACCGTGGCCCTTTCGAAAAAAGCGGTCAAGGATAAATAAATTATGAATGGGTGCGGTATTTAAGAAATGCTCTCGCAAATGTATAGCGTGAATGGTGCTATTAAAGTGGGCACCAGACACTGCTGCTTTTGGCAGTCTCCGGTGAATGCCGACGTGAAATACTTAGGTCTTGTGATGTATTTTCTACCCCTGATAAAGACCCTCGCGATTATCATCGTCGTCGTCGGCGGCGGCGCTTTGGTAATAGCGACAACTCGCCATTGTATCACTTAAGGTGAGGTACCTTCCGCAAGCGACTGAGATGGCACTAAGCGATTGAAGCTGATTTGCCACCTCTTGTTTG
This sequence comes from Schistocerca cancellata, assembly GCF_023864275.1. Taxonomy (NCBI): domain Eukaryota; kingdom Metazoa; phylum Arthropoda; class Insecta; order Orthoptera; family Acrididae; genus Schistocerca; species Schistocerca cancellata. Next base: position 81,302,857 of record NC_064633.1, on the reverse strand, counting down.
ATCAGCGTCATAAGGGCTTGAATGTAACTTGCGATGGGACACAGCAAGAAGTAGCGTCGCACTTTTAGTACTAAAATTTGAGATGGAGAACTGGGTCAAAGATGGGAAATTCATTCCGCCAAGTGTACAAATGGTGAAAATGAGGTGTGTGTGGGGAAGTATATTGCGCCAGTGACCGTGTGGCCTAATGGATAAGGCGTCGGACTTCGGATTCGAAGATTGCAGGTTCGAATCCTGTCACGGTCGAGTTTTTCCTGTTCTATAAAAGATGCATGCTGTTTTAGTGTGTTGTTTGAGTACTGCAAAACTAGTTGAAAGTAGCTGCTGTCCGCTTCCTGGCTGCAAAACCGGCGTCTACCTGAAGCACAAGCAACACAAGGGTGATCTGTAGCGAAATTTTCGGCACAGTGCCGTTCAGGAGAGTTTTTGTTGCAACTACTGCATCTGATTCAGGACCCAAGGGCTACGCCACAGGCGTCTGCGCACAGTCGAGCATGTGTGTTGAATAATGGTGCTGATAGCCACGTATCATTTCAAGCAGATTTGATGCCTTTCGGAGACAATTTTTCATTAAATAGGATTGTAGCTGATTTGTGGCAGCAGGAAATAAGCTGTAGTCAAAAGAATCTTCAATAGATGGTCGCAGGTCAAATCAGTATTGTATGGCTCGTAACCCCTGTGTACAGCCCGGCTAGCTCAGTCGGTAGAGCATGATACTCTTAATCTCAGGGTCGTGGGTTCGAGCCCCACGCTGGGCGGCTCAAAATTTTGTGTCTACGCGGATCCAACATGCGCCCCTCTCGTGAGCCTTGCGTGATGAACGTAACGGGTTACGACGATGCCTAGCTTCGGATGAATATCAGAGGAACGGTATTTGAAGCTGAAAGTAACTCTGAAATGAAATAAATTTGTTTTGGAATTTAATTTGTACATTGATATGGTGTGAGATGTGTAGGAAAGCAGCAGCTGTGCTAACGAAATGCAAATAATGGTCGCTCATGCGGTGCGTTTCGAGCTGAAGGGCTCCGATTCACTAGTCTGTAAGAACAAAGTACCCGAAAAGCGCGCTAGGAGGCGCCTCCTTAGCTCAGTGGCAGAGCGCTGGTCTAGTAAACCAGAGGTCGTGAGTTCGATCCTCACAGGAGGCAAATGAATTTTGTAACAGCCCCTCCCACCGTGGCCCTTTCGAAAAAAGCGGTCAAGGATAAAAAAAATTATGAATGGGTGCGGTATTTAAGAAATGCTCTCGCAAATGAATAGTGTGAATGGTGCTATTAAAGTGGGCACCAGATACTGCTGCTTTTGGCAGTCTCCGGTGAATGCCGACGTGAAATACTTAGTTCTTGTGATGTATTTTCTACCCCTGATAAAGACCCTCGCGATTATCATCGTCGTCGTCGGCGGCGGCGCTTTGGTAATAGCGACAACTCGCCATTGTATCACTTAAGGTGAGGTACCTTCCGCAAGCGACTGAGATGGCACTAAACGATTGAAGCTGATTTGCCACCTCTTGTTTGATCAGCGTCATAAGGGCTTGAATGTAACTTGCGATGGGACACAGCAAGAAGTAGCGTCGCACTTTTAGTACTAAAATTTGAGATGGAGAACTGGGTCAAAGATGGGAAATTCATTCCGCCAAGTGTACAAATGGTGAAAATGAGGTGTGTGTGGGGAAGCATATTGCGCCAGTGACCGTGTGGCCTAATGGATAAGGCGTCGGACTTCGGATTCGAAGATTGCAGGTTCGAATCCTGTCACGGTCGAGTTTTTCCTGTTCTATAAAAGATGCATGCTGTTTTAGTGTGTTGTTTGAGTACTGCAAAACTAGTTGAAAGTAGCTGCTGTCCGCTTCCTGGCTGCAAAACCGGCGTCTACCTGAAGCACAAGCAACACAAGGGTGATCTGTAGCGAAATTTTCGGCACAGTGCCGTTCAGGAGAGTTTTTGTTGCAACTACTGCATCTGATTCAGGACCCAAGGGCTACGCCACAGGCGTCTGCGCACAGTCGAGCATGTGTGTTGAATAATGGTGCTGATAGCCACGTATCATTTCAAGCAGATTTGATGCCTTTCGGAGACAATTTTTCATTAAATAGGATTGTAGCTGATTTGTGGCAGCAGGAAATAAGCTGTAGTCAAAAGAATCTTCAATAGATGGTCGCAGGTCAAATCAGTATTGTATGGCTCGTAACCCCTGTGTACAGCCCGGCTAGCTCAGTCGGTAGAGCATGAGACTCTTAATCTCAGGGTCGTGGGTTCGAGCCCCACGCTGGGCGGCTCAAAATTTTGTGTCTACGCGGATCCAACATGCGCCCCTCTCGTGAGCCTTGCGTGATGAACGTAACGGGTTACGACGATGCCTAGCTTCGGATGAATATCAGAGGAACGGTATTTGAAGCTGAAAGTAACTCTGAAATGAAATAAATTTGTTTTGGAATTTAATTTGTACATTGATATGGTGTGAGATGTGTAGGAAAGCAGCAGCTGTGCTAACGAAATGCAAATAATGGTCGCTCATGCGGTGCGTTTCGAGCTGAAGGGCTCCGATTCACTAGTCTGTAAGAACAAAGTACCCGAAAAGCGCGCTAGGAGGCGCCTCCTTAGCTCAGTGGCAGAGCGCTGGTCTAGTAAACCAGAGGTCGTGAGTTCGATCCTCACAGGAGGCAAATGAATTTTGTAACAGCCCCTCCCACCGTGGCCCTTTCGAAAAAAGCGGTCAAGGATAAAAAAAATTATGAATGGGTGCGGTATTTAAGAAATGCTCTCGCAAATGAATAGTGTGAATGGTGCTATTAAAGTGGGCACCAGACACTGCTGCTTTTGGCAGTCTCCGGTGAATGCCGACGTGAAATACTTAGTTCTTGTGATGTATTTTCTACCCCTGATAAAGACCCTCGCGATTATCATCGTCGTCGTCGGCGGCGGCGCTTTGGTAATAGCGACAACTCGCCATTGTATCACTTAAGGTGAGGTACCTTCCGCAAGCGACTGAGATGGCACTAAACGATTGAAGCTGATTTGCCACCTCTTGTTTGATCAGCGTCATAAGGGCTTGAATGTAACTTGCGATGGGACACAGCAAGAAGTAGCGTCGCACTTTTAGTACTAAAATTTGAGATGGAGAACTGGGTCAAAGATGGGAAATTCATTCCGCCAAGTGTACAAATGGTGAAAATGAGGTGTGTGTGGGGAAGCATATTGCGCCAGTGACCGTGTGGCCTAATGGATAAGGCGTCGGACTTCGGATCCGAAGATTGCAGGTTCGAATCCTGTCACGGTCGAGTTTTTCCTGTTCTGCAAAAGATGCATGCTGTTTTAGTGTGTTGTTTGAGTACTGCAAAACTAGTTGAAAGTAGCTGCTGTCCGCTTCCTGGCTGCAAAACCGGCGTCTACCTGAAGCACAAGCAACACAAGGGTGATCTGTAGCGAAATTTTCGGCACAGTGCCGTTCAGGAGAGTTTTTGTTGCAACTACTGCATCTGATTCAGGACCCAAGGGCTACGCCACAGGCGTCTGCGCACAGTCGAGCATGTGTGTTGAATAATGGTGCTGATAGCCACGTATCATTTCAAGCAGATTTGATGCCTTTCGGAGACAATTTTTCATTAAATAGGATTGTAGCTGATTTGTGGCAGCAGGAAATAAGCTGTAGTCAAAAGAATCTTCAATAGATGGTCGCAGGTCAAATCAGTATTGTATGGCTCGTAACCCCTGTGTACAGCCCGGCTAGCTCAGTCGGTAGAGCATGAGACTCTTAATCTCAGGGTCGTGGGTTCGAGCCCCACGCTGGGCGGCTCAAAATTTTGTGTCTACGCGGATCCAACATGCGCCCCTCTCGTGAGCCTTGCGTGATGAACGTAACGGGTTACGACGATGCCTAGCTTCGGATGAATATCAGAGGAACGGTATTTGAAGCTGAAAGTAACTCTGAAATGAAATAAATTTGTTTTGGAATTTAATTTGTACATCGATATGGTGTGAGATGTGTAGGAAAGCAGCAGCTGTGCTAACGAAATGCAAATAATGGTCGCTCATGCGGTGCGTTTCGAGCTGAAGGGCTCCGATTCACTAGTCTGTAAGAACAAAGTACCCGAAAAGCGCGATGGGAGGCGCATCCTTAGCTCAGTGGCAGAGCGCTGGTCTAGTAAACCAGAGGTCGTGAGTTCGATCCTCACAGGAGGCAAATGAATTTTGTAACAGCCCCTCCCACCGTGGCCCTTTCGAAAAAAGCGGTCAAGGATAAATAAATTATGAATGGGTGCGGTATTTAAGAAATGCTCTCGCAAATGAATAGTGTGAATGGTGCTATTAAAGTGGGCACCAGACACTGCTGCTTTTGGCAGTCTCCGGTGAATGCCGACGTGAAATACTTAGTTCTTGTGATGTATTTTCTACCCCTGATAAAGACCCTCGCGATTATCATCGTCGTCGTCGTCGGCGGCGGCGGCGCTTTGGTAATAGCGACAACTCGCCATTGTATCACTTGAGGTACCTTCCGCAAGCGACTGAGATGGCACTAAGCGATTGAAGCTGATTTGCCACCTCTTGTTTGATCAGCGTCATAAGGGCTTGAATGTAACTTGCGATGGGACACAGCAAGAAGTAGCGTCGCACTTTTAGTACTAAAATTTGAGATGGAGAACTGGGTCAAAGATGGGAAATTCATTCCGCCAAGTGTACAAATGGTGAAAATGAGGTGTGTGTGGGGAAGCATATTGCGCCAGTGACCGTGTGGCCTAATGGATAAGGCGTCGGACTTCGGATCCGAAGATCGCAGGTTCGAATCCTGTCACGGTCGAGTTTTTCCTGTTCTGCAAAAGATGCATGCTGTTTTAGTGTGTTGTTTGAGTACTGCAAAACTAGTTGAAAGTAGCTGCTGTCCGCTTCCTGGCTGCAAAACCGGCGTCTACCTGAAGCACAAGCAACACAAGGGTGATCTGTAGCGAAATTTTCGGCACAGTGCCGTTCAGGAGAGTTTTTGTTGCAACTACTGCATCTGATTCAGGACCCAAGGGCTACGCCACAGGCGTCTGCGCACAGTCGAGCATGTGTGTTGAATAATGGTGCTGATAGCCACGTATCATTTCAAGCAGATTTGATGCCTTTCGGAGACAATTTTTCATTAAATAGGATTGTAGCTGATTTGTGGCAGCAGGAAATAAGCTGTAGTCAAAAGAATCTTCAATAGATGGTCGCAGGTCAAATCAGTAGTGTATGGCTCGTAACCCTTGTGTACACCCCGGCTAGCTCAGTTGGTAGAGCATGAGACTCTTAATCTCAGGGTCGTGGGTTCGAGCCCCACGCTGGGCGGCTCAAAATTTTGTGTCTACGCGGATCCAACATGCGCCCCTCTCGTGAGCCTTGCGTGATGAACGTAACGGGTTACGACGATGCCTAGCTTCGGATGAATATCAGAGGAACGGTATTTGAAGCTGAAAGTAACTCTGAAATGAAATAAATTTGTTTTGGAATTTAATTTGTACATCGATATGGTGTGAGATGTGTAGGAAAGCAGCAGCTGTGCTAACGAAATGCAAATAATGGTCGCTCATGCGGTGCGTTTCGAGCTGAAGGGCTCCGATTCACTAGTCTGTAAGAACAAAGTACCCGAAAAGCGCGCTGGGAGGCGCATCCTTAGCTCAGTGGCAGAGCGCTGGTCTAGTAAACCAGAGGTCGTGAGTTCGATCCTCACAGGAGGCAAATGAATTTTGTAACAGCCCCTCCCACCGTGGCCCTTTCGAAAAAAGCGGTCAAGGATAAAAAAAATTATGAATGGGTGCGGTATTTAAGAAATGCTCTCGCAAATGAATAGTGTGAATGGTGCTATTAAAGTGGGCACCAGACACTGCTGCTTTTGGCAGTCTCCGGTGAATGCCGACGTGAAATACTTAGTTCTTGTGATGTATTTTCTACCCCTGATAAAGACCCTCGCGATTATCATCGTCGTCGTCGTCGGCGGCGGCGGCGGCGGCGCTTTGGTAATAGCGACAACTCGCCATTGTATCACTTAAGGTGAGGTACCTTCCGCAAGCGACTGAGATGGCACTAAGCGATTGAAGCTGATTTGCCACCTCTTGTTTGATCAGCGTCATAAGGGCTTGAATGTAACTTGCGATGGGACACAGCAAGAAGTAGCGTCGCACTTTTAGTACTAAAATTTGAGATGGAGAACTGGGTCAAAGATGGGAAATTCATTCCGCCAAGTGTACAAATGGTGAAAATGAGGTGTGTGTGGGGAAGCATATTGCGCCAGTGACCGTGTGGCCTAATGGATAAGGCGTCGGACTTCGGATCCGAAGATTGCAAGTTCGAATCCTGTCACGGTCGAGTTTTTCCTGTTCTGCAAAAGATGCATGCTGTTTTAGTGTGTTGTTTGAGTACTGCAAAACTAGTTGAAAGTAGCTGCTGTCCGCTTCCTGGCTGCAAAACCGGCGTCTACCTGAAGCACAAGCAAGACAAGGGTGATCTGTAGCGAAATTTTCGGCACAGTGCCGTTCAGGAGAGTTTTTGTTGCAACTACTGCATCTGATTCAGGACCCAAGGGCTACGCCACAGGCGTCTGCGCACAGTCGAGCATGTGTGTTGAATAATGGTGCTGATAGCCACGTATCATTTCAAGCAGATTTGATGCCTTTCGGAGACAATTTTTCATTAAATAGGATTGTAGCTGATTTGTGGCAGCAGGAAATAAGCTGTAGTCAATAGAATCTTCAATAGATGGTCGCAGGTCAAATCAGTATTGTATGGCTCGTAACCGTTGTGTACAGCCCGGCTAGCTCAGTCGGTAGAGCATGAGACTCTTAATCTCAGGGTCGTGGGTTCGAGCCCCACGCTGGGCGGCTCAAAATTTTGTGTCTACGCGGATCCAACATGCGCCCCTCTCGTGAGCCTTGCGTGATGAACGTAACGGGTTACGACGATGCCTAGCTTCGGATGAATATCAGAGGAACGGTATTTGAAGCTGAAAGTAACTCTGAAATGAAATAAATTTGTTTTGGAATTTAATTTGTACATCGATATGGTGTGAGATGTGTAGGAAAGCAGCAGCTGTGCTAACGAAATGCAAATAATGGTCGCTCATGCGGTGCGTTTCGAGCTGAAGGGCTCCGATTCACTAGTCTGTAAGAACAAAGTACCCGAAAAGCGCGCTAGGAGGCGCCTCCTTAGCTAAGTGGCAGAGCGCTGGTCTAGTAAACCAGAGGTCGGGAGTTCGATCCTCACAGGAGGCAAATGAATTTTGTAACAGCCCCTCCCACCGTGGCCCTTTCGAAAAAAGCGGTCAAGGATAAAAAAAATTATGAATGGGTGCGGTATTTAAGAAATGCTCTCGCAAATGAATAGTGTGAATGGTGCTATTAAAGTGGGCACCAGACACTGCTGCTTTTGGCAGTCTCCGGTGAATGCCGACGTGAAATACTTAGGTCTTGTGATGTATTTTCTACCCCTGATAAAGACCCTCGCGATTATCATCGTCGTCGTCGGCGGCGGCGGCGCTTTGGTAATAGCGACAACTCGCCATTGTATCACTTAAGGTGAGGTACCTTCCGCAAGCGACTGAGATGGCACTAAGCGATTGAAGCTGATTTGCCACCTCTTGTTTGATCAGCGTCATAAGGGCTTGAATGTAACTTGCGATGGGACACAGCAAGAAGTAGCGTCGCACTTTTAGTACTAAAATTTGAGATGGAGAACTGGGTCAAAGATGGGAAATTCATTCCGCCAAGTGTACAAATGGTGAAAATGAGGTGTGTGTGGGGAAGCATATTGCGCCAGTGACCGTGTGGCCTAATGGATAAGGCGTCGGACTTCGGATCCGAAGATTGCAGGTTCGAATCCTGTCACGGTCGAGTTTTTCCTGTTCTGCAAAAGATGCATGCTGTTTTAGTGTGTTGTTTGAGTACTGCAAAACTAGTTGAAAGTAGCTGCTGTCCGCTTCCTGGCTGCAAAACCGGCGTCTACCTGAAGCACAAGCAACACAAGGGTGATCTGTAGCGAAATTTTCGGCACAGTGCCGTTCAGGAGAGTTTTTGTTGCAACTACTGCATCTGATTCAGGACCCAAGGGCTACGCCACAGGCGTCTGCGCACAGTCGAGCATGTGTGTTGAATAATGGTGCTGATAGCCACGTATCATTTCAAGCAGATTTGATGCCTTTCGGAGACAATTTTTCATTAAATAGGATTGTAGCTGATTTGTGGCAGCAGGAAATAAGCTGTAGTCAATAGAATCTTCAATAGATGGTCGCAGGTCAAATCAGTATTGTATGGCTCGTAACCGTTGTGTACAGCCCGGCTAGCTCAGTCGGTAGAGCATGAGACTCTTAATCTCAGGGTCGTGGGTTCGAGCCCCACGCTGGGCGGCTCAAAATTTTGTGTCTACGCGGATCCAACATGCGCCCCTCTCGTGAGCCTTGCGTGATGAACGTAACGGGTTACGACGATGCCTAGCTTCGGATGAATATCAGAGGAACGGTATTTGAAGCTGAAAGTAACTCTGAAATGAAATAAATTTGTTTTGGAATTTAATTTGTACATCGATATGGTGTGAGATGTGTAGGAAAGCAGCAGCTGTGCTAACGAAATGCAAATAATGGTCGCTCATGCGGTGCGTTTCGAGCTGAAGGGCTCCGATTCACTAGTCTGTAAGAACAAAGTACCCGAAAAGCGCGCTAGGAGGCGCCTCCTTAGCTCAGTGGCAGAGCGCTGGTCTAGTAAACCAGAGGTCGTGAGTTCGATCCTCACAGGAGGCAAATGAATTCTGTAACAGCCCCTCCCACCGTGGCCCTTTCGAAAAAAGCGGTCAAGGATAAAAAAAATTATGAATGGGTGCGGTATTTAAGAAATGCTCTCGCAAATGAATAGTGTGAATGGTGCTATTAAAGTGGGCACCAGACACTGCTGCTTTTGGCAGTCTCCGGTGAATGCCGACGTGAAATACTTAGGTCTTGTGATGTATTTTCTACCCCTGATAAAGACCCTCGCGATTATCATCGTCGTCGTCGTCGGCGGCGGCGGCGCTTTGGTAATAGCGACAACTCGCCATTGTATCACTTAAGGTGAGGTACCTTCCGCAAGCGACTGAGATGGCACTAAGCGATTGAAGCTGATTTGCCACCTCTTGTTTGATCAGCGTCATAAGGGCTTGAATGTAACTTGCGATGGGACACAGCAAGAAGTAGCGTCGCACTTTTAGTACTAAAATTTGAGATGGAGAACTGGGTCAAAGATGGGAAATTCATTCCGCCAAGTGTACAAATGGTGAAAATGAGGTGTGTGTGGGGAAACATATTGCGCCAGTGACCGTGTGGCCTAATGGATAAGGCGTCGGACTTCGGATCCGAAGATTGCAGGTTCGAATCCTGTCACGGTCGAGTTTTTCCTGTTCTGCAAAAGATGCATGCTGTTTTAGTGTGTTGTTTGAGTACTGCAAAACTAGTTGAAAGTAGCTGCTGTCCGCTTCCTGGCTGCAAAACCGGCGTCTACCTGAAGCACAAGCAACACAAGGGTGATCTGTAGCGAAATTTTCGGCACAGTGCCGTTCAGGAGAGTTTTTGTTGCAACTACTGCATCTGATTCAGGACCCAAGGGCTACGCCACAGGCGTCTGCGCACAGTCGAGCATGTGTGTTGAATAATGGTGCTGATAGCCACGTATCATTTCAAGCAGATTTGATGCCTTTCGGAGACAATTTTTCATTAAATAGGATTGTAGCTGATTTGTGGCAGCAGGAAATAAGCTGTAGTCAAAAGAATCTTCAATAGATGGTCGCAGGTCAAATCAGTATTGTATGGCTCGTAACCCTTGTGTACAGCCCGGCTAGCTCAGTCGGTAGAGCATGATACTCTTAATCTCAGGGTCGTGGGTTCGAGCCCCACGCTGGGCGGCTCAAAATTTTGTGTCTACGCGGATCCAACATGCGCCCCTCTCGTGAGCCTTGCGTGATGAACGTAACGGGTTACGACGATGCCTAGCTTCGGATGAATATCAGAGGAACGGTATTTGAAGCTGAAAGTAACTCTGAAATGAAATAAATTTGTTTTGGAATTTAATTTGTACATCGATATGGTGTGAGATGTGTAGGAAAGCAGCAGCTGTGCTAACGAAATGCAAATAATGGTCGCTCATGCGGTACGTTTCGAGCTGAAGGGCTCCGAATCACTAGTCTGTAAGAACAAAGTACCCGAAAAGCGCGCTAGGAGGCGCCTCCTTAGCTCAGTGGCAGAGCGCTGGTCTAGTAAACCAGAGGTCGTGAGTTCGATCCTCACAGGAGGCAAATGAATTTTATAACAGCCCCTCCCACCGTGGCCCTTTCGAAAAAAGCGGTCAAGGATAAATAAATTATGAATGGGTGCGGTATTTAAGAAATGCTCTCGCAAATGAATAGTGTGAATGGTGCTATTAAAGTGGGCACCAGACACTGCTGCTTTTGGCAGTCTCCGGTGAATGCCGACGTGAAATACTTAGTTCTTGTGATGTATTTTCTACCCCTGATAAAGACCCTCGCGATTATCATCGTCGTCGTCGTCGTCGGCGGCGGCGGCGGCGCTTTGGTAATAGCGACAACTCGCCATTGTATCACTTAAGGTGAGGTACCTTCCGCAAGCGACTGAGATGGCACTAAGCGATTGAAGCTGATTTGCCACCTCTTGTTTGATCAGCGTCATAAGGGCTTGAATGTAACTTGCGATGGGACACAGCAAGAAGTAGCGTCGCACTTTTAGTACTAAAATTTGAGATGGAGAACTGGGTCAAAGATGGGAAATTCATTCCGCCAAGTGTACAAATGGTGAAAATGAGGTGTGTGTGGGGAAGCATATTGCGCCAGTGACCGTGTGGCCTAATGGATAAGGCGTCGGACTTCGGATCCGAAGATTGCAGGTTCGAATCCTGTCACGGTCGAGTTTTTCCTGTTCTGCAAAAGATGCATGCTGTTTTAGTGTGTTGTTTGAGTACTGCAAAACTAGTTGAAAGTAGCTGCTGTCCGCTTCCTGGCTGCAAAACCGGCGTCTACCTGAAGCACAAGCAAGACAAGGGTGATCTGTAGCGAAATTTTCGGCACAGTGCCGTTCAGGAGAGTTTTTGTTGCAACTACTGCATCTGATTCAGGACCCAAGGGCTACGCCACAGGCGTCTGCGCACAGTCGAGCATGTGTGTTGAATAATGGTGCTGATAGCCACGTATCATTTCAAGCAGATTTGATGCCTTTCGGAGACAATTTTTCATTAAATAGGATTGTAGCTGATTTGTGGCAGCAGGAAATAAGCTGTAGTCAAAAGAATCTTCAATAGATGGTCGCAGGTCAAATCAGTATTGTATGGCTCGTAACCCTTGTGTACAGCCCGGCTAGCTCAGTCAGTAGAGCATGAGACTCTTAATCTCAGGGTCCTGGGTTCGAGCCCCACGCTGGGCGGCTCAAAATTTTGTGTCTACGCGGATCCAACATGCGCCCCTCTCGTGAGCCTTGCGTGATGAACGTAACGGGTTACGACGATGCCTAGCTTCGGATGAATATCAGAGGAACGGTATTTGAAGCTGAAAGTAACTCTGAAATGAAATAAATTTGTTTTGGAATTTAATTTGTACATCGATATGGTGTGAGATGTGTAGGAAAGCAGCAGCTGTGCTAACGAAATGCAAATAATGGTCGCTCATGCGGTGCGTTTCGAGCTGAAGGGCTCCGATTCACTAGTCTGTAAGAACAAAGTACCCGAAAAGCGCGCTAGGAGGCGCCTCCTTAGCTCAGTGGCAGAGCGCTGGTCTAGTAAACCAGAGGTCGTGAGTTCGATCCTCACAGGAGGCAAATGAATTTTGTAACAGCCCCTCCCACCGTGGCCCTTTCGAAAAAAGCGGTCAAGGATAAAAAAAATTATGAATGGGTGCGGTATTTAAGAAATGCTCTCGCAAATGAATAGTGTGAATGGTGCTATTAAAGTGGGCACCAGACACTGCTGCTTTTGGCAGTCTCCGGTGAATGCCGACGTGAAATACTTAGTTCTTGTGATGTATTTTCTACCCCTGATAAAGACCCTCGCGATTATCATCGTCGTCGTCGGCGGCGGCGCTTTGGTAATAGCGACAACTCGCCATTGTATCACTTAAGGTGAGGTACCTTCCGCAAGCGACTGAGATGGCACTAAGCGATTGAAGCTGATTTGCCACCTCTTGTTTGATCAGCGTCATAAGGGCTTGAATGTAACTTGCGATGGGACACAGCAAGAAGTAGCGTCGCACTTTTAGTACTAAAATTTGAGATGGAGAACTGGGTCAAAGATGGGAAATTCATTCCGCCAAGTGTACAAATGGTGAAAATGAGGTGTGTGTGGGGAAGCATATTGCGCCAGTGACCGTGTGGCCTAATGGATAAGGCGTCGGACTTCGGATTCGAAGATTGCAGGTTCGAATCCTGTCACGGTCGAGTTTTTCCTGTTCTGCAAAAGATGCATGCTGTTTTAGTGTGTTGTTTGAGTACTGCAAAACTAGTTGAAAGTAGCTGCTGTCCGCTTCCTGGCTGCAAAACCGGCGTCTACCTGAAGCACAAGCAACACAAGGGTGATCTGTAGCGAAATTTTCGGCACAGTGCCGTTCAGGAGAGTTTTTGTTGCAACTACTGCATCTGATTCAGGACCCAAGGGCTACGCCACAGGCGTCTGCGCACAGTCGAGCATGTGTGTTGAATAATGGTGCTGATAGCCACGTATCATTTCAAGCAGATTTGATGCCTTTCGGAGACAATTTTTCATTAAATAGGATTGTAGCTGATTTGTGGCAGCAGGAAATAAGCTGTAGTCAAAAGAATCTTCAATAGATGGTCGCAGGTCAAATCAGTATTGTATGGCTCGTAACCCCTGTGTACAGCCCGGCTAGCTCAGTCGGTAGAGCATGAGACTCTTAATCTCAGGGTCGTGGGTTCGAGCCCCACGCTGGGCGGCTCAAAATTTTGTGTCTACGCGGATCCAACATGCGCCCCTCTCGTGAGCCTTGCGTGATGAACGTAACGGGTTACGACGATGCCTAGCTTCGGATGAATATCAGAGGAACGGTATTTGAAGCTGAAAGTAACTCTGAAATGAAATAAATTTGTTTTGGAATTTAATTTGTACATCGATATGGTGTGAGATGTGTAGGAAAGCAGCAGCTGTGCTAACGAAATGCAAATAATGGTCGCTCATGCGGTGCGTTTCGAGCTGAAGGGCTCCGATTCACTAGTCTGTAAGAACAAAGTACCCGAAAAGCGCGCTAGGAGGCGCCTCCTTAGCTCAGTGGCAGAGCGCTGGTCTAGTAAACCAGAGGTCGTGAGTTCGATCCTCACAGGAGGCAAATGAATTTTGTAACAGCCCCTCCCACCGTGGCCCTTTCGAAAAAAGCGGTCAAGGATAAAAAAAATTATGAATGGGTGCGGTATTTAAGAAATGCTCTCGCAAATGAATAGTGTGAATGGTGCTATTAAAGTGGGCACCAGACACTGCTGCTTTTGGCAGTCTCCGGTGAATGCCGACGTGAAATACTTAGTTCTTGTGATGTATTTTCTACCCCTGATAAAGACCCTCGCGATTATCATCGTCGTCGTCGGCGGCGGCGGCGGCGCTTTGGTAATAGCGACAACTCGCCATTGTATCACTTAAGGTGAGGTACCTTCCGCAAGCGACTGAGATGGCACTAAGCGATTGAAGCTGATTTGCCACCTCTTGTTTGATCAGCGTCATAAGGGCTTGAATGTAACTTGCGATGGGACACAGCAAGAAGTAGCGTCGCACTTTTAGTACTAAAATTTGAGATGGAGAACTGGGTCAAAGATGGGAAATTCATTCCGCCAAGTGTACAAATGGTGAAAATGAGGTGTGTGTGGGGAAGCATATTGCGCCAGTGACCGTGTGGCCTAATGGATAAGGCGTCGGACTTCGGATCCGAAGATTGCAGTTTCGAATTCTGTCACGGTCGAGTTTTTCCTGTTCTGCAAAAGATGCATGCTGTTTTAGTGTGTTGTTTGAGTACTGCAATACTAGTTGAAAGTAGCTGCTGTCCGCTTCCTGGCTGCAAAACCGGCGTCTACCTGAAGCACAAGCAACACAAGGGTGATCTGTAGCGAAATTTTCGGCACAGTGCCGTTCAGGAGAGGTTTTGTTGCAACTACTGCATCTGATTCAGGACCCCAAGGGCTACGCCACAGGCGTCTGCGCACAGTCGAGCATGTGTGTTGAATAATGGTGCTGATAGCCACGTATCATTTCAAGCAGATTTGATGCCTTTCGGAGACAATTTTTCATTAAATAGGATTGTAGCTGATTTGTGGCAGCAGGAAATAAGCTGTAGTCAAAAGAATCTTCAATAGATGGTCGCAGGTCAAATCAGTATTGTATGGCTCGTAACCCTTGTGTACAGCCCGGCTAGCTCAGTCGGTAGAGCATGAGACTCTTAATCTCAGGGTCGTGGGTTCGAGCCCCACGCTGGGCGCCTCAAAATTTTGTGTCTACGCGGATCCAACATGCGCCCCTCTCGTGAGCCTTGCGTGATGAACGTAACGGGTTACGACGATGCCTAGCTTCGGATGAATATCAGAGGAACGGTATTTGAAGCTGAAAGTAACTCTGAAATGAAATAAATTTGTTTTGGAATTTAATTTGTACATCGATATGGTGTGAGATGTGTAGGAAAGCAGCAGCTGTGCTAACGAAATGCAAATAATGGTCGCTCATGCGGTGCGTTTCGAGCTGAAGGGCTCCGATTCACTAGTCTGTAAGAACAAAGTACCCGAAAAGCGCGATGGGAGGCGCATCCTTAGCTCAGTGGCAGAGCGCTGGTCTAGTAAACCAGAGGTCGTGAGTTCGATCCTCACAGGAGGCAAATGAATTTTGTAACAGCCCCTCCCACCGTGGCCCTTTCGAAAAAAGCGGTCAAGGATAAATAAATTATGAATGGGTGCGGTATTTAAGAAATGCTCTCGCAAATGAATAGTGTGAATGGTGCTATTAAAGTGGGCACCAGACACTGCTGCTTTTGGCAGTCTCCGGTGAATGCCGACGTGAAATACTTAGTTCTTGTGATGTATTTTCTACCCCTGATAAAGACCCTCGCGATTATCATCGTCGTCGTCGTCGGCGGCGGCGGCGCTTTGGTAATAGCGACAACTCGCCATTGTATCACTTGAGGTACCTTCCGCAAGCGACTGAGATGGCACTAAGCGATTGAAGCTGATTTGCCACCTCTTGTTTGATCAGCGTCATAAGGGCTTGAATGTAACTTGCGATGGGACACAGCAAGAAGTAGCGTCGCACTTTTAGTACTAAAATTTGAGATGGAGAACTGGGTCAAAGATGGGAAATTCATTCCGCCAAGTGTACAAATGGTGAAAATGAGGTGTGTGTGGGGAAGCATATTGCGCCAGTGACCGTGTGGCCTAATGGATAAGGCGTCGGACTTCGGATCCGAAGATCGCAGGTTCGAATCCTGTCACGGTCGAGTTTTTCCTGTTCTGCAAAAGATGCATGCTGTTTTAGTGTGTTGTTTGAGTACTGCAAAACTAGTTGAAAGTAGCTGCTGTCCGCTTCCTGGCTGCAAAACCGGCGTCTACCTGAAGCACAAGCAACACAAGGGTGATCTGTAGCGAAATTTTCGGCACAGTGCCGTTCAGGAGAGTTTTTGTTGCAACTACTGCATCTGATTCAGGACCGAAGGGCTACGCCACAGGCGTCTGCGCACAGTCGAGCATGTGTGTTGAATAATGGTGCTGATAGCCACGTATCATTTCAAGCAGATTTGATGCCTTTCGGAGACAATTTTTCATTAAATAGGATTGTAGCTGATTTGTGGCAGCAGGAAATAAGCTGTAGTCAAAAGAATCTTCAATAGATGGTCGCAGGTCAAATCAGTATTGTATGGCTCGTAACCCTTGTGTACACCCCGGCTAGCTCAGTTGGTAGAGCATGAGACTCTTAATCTCAGGGTCGTGGGTTCGAGCCCCACGCTGGGCGGCTCAAAATTTTGTGTCTACGCGGATCCAACATGCGCCCCTCTCGTGAGCCTTGCGTGATGAACGTAACGGGTTACGACGATGCCTAGCTTCGGATGAATATCAGAGGAACGGTATTTGAAGCTGAAAGTAACTCTGAAATGAAATAAATTTGTTTTGGAATTTAATTTGTACATCGATATGGTGTGAGATGTGTAGGAAAGCAGCAGCTGTGCTAACGAAATGCAAATAATGGTCGCTCATGCGGTGCGTTTCGAGCTGAAGGGCTCCGATTCACTAGTCTGTAAGAACAAAGTACCCGAAAAGCGCGCTGGGAGGCGCATCCTTAGCTCAGTGGCAGAGCGCTGGTCTAGTAAACCAGAGGTCGTGAGTTCGATCCTCACAGGAGGCAAATGAATTTTGTAACAGCCCCTCCCACCGTGGCCCTTTCGAAAAAAGCGGTCAAGGATAAAAAAAATTATGAATGGGTGCGGTATTTAAGAAATGCTCTCGCAAATGAATAGTGTGAATGGTGCTATTAAAGTGGGCACCAGACACTGCTGCTTTTGGCAGTCTCCGGTGAATGCCGACGTGAAATACTTAGTTCTTGTGATGTATTTTCTACCCCTGATAAAGACCCTCGCGATTATCATCGTCGTCGTCGTCGTCGGCGGCGGCGGCGGCGCTTTGGTAATAGCGACAACTCGCCATTGTATCACTTAAGGTGAGGTACCTTCCGCAAGCGACTGAGATGGCACTAAGCGATTGAAGCTGATTTGCCACCTCTTGTTTGATCAGCGTCATAAGGGCTTGAATGTAACTTGCGATGGGACACAGCAAGAAGTAGCGTCGCACTTTTAGTACTAAAATTTGAGATGGAGAACTGGGTCAAAGATGGGAAATTCATTCCGCCAAGTGTACAAATGGTGAAAATGAGGTGTGTGTGGGGAAGCATATTGCGCCAGTGACCGTGTGGCCTAATGGATAAGGCGTCGGACTTCGGATCCGAAGATTGCAAGTTCGAATCCTGTCACGGTCGAGTTTTTCCTGTTCTGCAAAAGATGCATGCTGTTTTAGTGTGTTGTTTGAGTACTGCAAAACTAGTTGAAAGTAGCTGCTGTCCGCTTCCTGGCTGCAAAACCGGCGTCTACCTGAAGCACAAGCAAGACAAGGGTGATCTGTAGCGAAATTTTCGGCACAGTGCCGTTCAGGAGAGTTTTTGTTGCAACTACTGCATCTGATTCAGGACCCAAGGGCTACGCCACAGGCGTCTGCGCACAGTCGAGCATGTGTGTTGAATAATGGTGCTGATAGCCACGTATCATTTCAAGCAGATTTGATGCCTTTCGGAGACAATTTTTCATTAAATAGGATTGTAGCTGATTTGTGG
Organism: Schistocerca cancellata; assembly: GCF_023864275.1. Taxonomy (NCBI): domain Eukaryota; kingdom Metazoa; phylum Arthropoda; class Insecta; order Orthoptera; family Acrididae; genus Schistocerca; species Schistocerca cancellata. The sequence continues at coordinate 81,285,522 of NC_064633.1, read as the reverse complement.
CAGCAGGAAATAAGCTGTAGTCAATAGAATCTTCAATAGATGGTCGCAGGTCAAATCAGTATTGTATGGCTCGTAACCCCTGTGTACAGCCCGGCTAGCTCAGTCGGTAGAGCATGAGACTCTTAATCTCAGGGTCGTGGGTTCGAGCCCCACGCTGGGCGGCTCAAAATTTTGTGTCTACGCGGATCCAACATGCGCCCCTCTCGTGAGCCTTGCGTGATGAACGTAACGGGTTACGACGATGCCTAGCTTCGGATGAATATCAGAGGAACGGTATTTGAAGCTGAAAGTAACTCTGAAATGAAATAAATTTGTTTTGGAATTTAATTTGTACATCGATATGGTGTGAGATGTGTAGGAAAGCAGCAGCTGTGCTAACGAAATGCAAATAATGGTCGCTCATGCGGTGCGTTTCGAGCTGAAGGGCTCCGATTCACTAGTCTGTAAGAACAAAGTACCCGAAAAGCGCGCTAGGAGGCGCCTCCTTAGCTCAGTGGCAGAGCGCTGGTCTAGTAAACCAGAGGTCGTGAGTTCGATCCTCACAGGAGGCAAATGAATTTTGTAACAGCCCCTCCCACCGTGGCCCTTTCGAAAAAAGCGGTCAAGGATAAAAAAAATTATGAATGGGTGCGGTATTTAAGAAATGCTCTCGCAAATGAATAGTGTGAATGGTGCTATTAAAGTGGGCACCAGACACTGCTGCTTTTGGCAGTCTCCGGTGAATGCCGACGTGAAATACTTAGGTCTTGTGATGTATTTTCTACCCCTGATAAAGACCCTCGCGATTATCATCGTCGTCGTCGGCGGCGGCGGCGCTTTGGTAATAGCGACAACTCGCCATTGTATCACTTAAGGTGAGGTACCTTCCGCAAGCGACTGAGATGGCACTAAGCGATTGAAGCTGATTTGCCACCTCTTGTTTGATCAGCGTCATAAGGGCTTGAATGTAACTTGCGATGGGACACAGCAAGAAGTAGCGTCGCACTTTTAGTACTAAAATTTGAGATGGAGAACTGGGTCAAAGATGGGAAATTCATTCCGCCAAGTGTACAAATGGTGAAAATGAGGTGTGTGTGGGGAAGCATATTGCGCCAGTGACCGTGTGGCCTAATGGATAAGGCGTCGGACTTCGGATCCGAAGATTGCAGGTTCGAATCCTGTCACGGTCGAGTTTTTCCTGTTCTGCAAAAGATGCATGCTGTTTTAGTGTGTTGTTTGAGTACTGCAAAACTAGTTGAAAGTAGCTGCTGTCCGCTTCCTGGCTGCAAAACCGGCGTCTACCTGAAGCACAAGCAAGACAAGGGTGATCTGTAGCGAAATTTTCGGCACAGTGCCGTTCAGGAGAGTTTTTGTTGCAACTACTGCATCTGATTCAGGACCCAAGGGCTACGCCACAGGCGTCTGCGCACAGTCGAGCATGTGTGTTGAATAATGGTGCTGATAGCCACGTATCATTTCAAGCAGATTTGATGCCTTTCGGAGACAATTTTTCATTAAATAGGATTGTAGCTGATTTGTGGCAGCAGGAAATAAGCTGTAGTCAATAGAATCTTCAATAGATGGTCACAGGTCAAATCAGTATTGTATGGCTCGTAACCGTTGTGTACAGCCCGGCTAGCTCAGTCGGTAGAGCATGAGACTCTTAATCTCAGGGTCGTGGGTTCGAGCCCCACGCTGGGCGGCTCAAAATTTTGTGTCTACGCGGATCCAACATGCGCCCCTCTCGTGAGCCTTGCGTGATGAACGTAACGGGTTACGACGATGCCTAGCTTCGGATGAATATCAGAGGAACGGTATTTGAAGGTGAAAGTAACTCTGAAATGAAATAAATTTGTTTTGGAATTTAATTTGTACATCGATATGGTGTGAGATGTGTAGGAAAGCAGCAGCTGTGCTAACGAAATGCAAATAATGGTCGCTCATGCGGTGCGTTTCGAGCTGAAGGGCTCCGATTCACTAGTCTGTAAGAACAAAGTACCCGAAAAGCGCGCTAGGAGGTGCCTCCTTAGCTCAGTGGCAGAGCGCTGGTCTAGTAAACCAGAGGTCGTGAGTTCGATCCTCACAGGAGGCAAATGAATTTTGTAACAGCCCCTCCCACCGTGGCCCTTTCGAAAAAAGCGGTCAAGGATAAAAAAAATTATGAATGGGTGCGGTATTTAAGAAATGCTCTCGCAAATGAATAGTGTGAATGGTGCTATTAAAGTGGGCACCAGACACTGCTGCTTTTGGCAGTCTCCGGTGAATGCCGACGTGAAATACTTAGGTCTTGTGATGTATTTTCTACCCCTGATAAAGACCCTCGCGATTATCATCGTCGTCGTCGGCGGCGGCGGCGCTTTTGTAATAGCGACAACTCGCCATTGTATCACTTAAGGTGAGGTACCTTCCGCAAGCGACTGAGATGGCACTAAGCGATTGAAGCTGATTTGCCACCTCTTGTTTGATCAGCGTCATAAGGGCTTGAATGTAACTTGCGATGGGACACAGCAAGAAGTAGCGTCGCACTTTTAGTACTAAAATTTGAGATGGAGAACTGGGTCAAAGATGGGAAATTCATTCCGCCAAGTGTACAAATGGTGAAAATGAGGTGTGTGTGGGGAAGCATATTGCGCCAGTGACCGTGTGGCCTAATGGATAAGGCGTCGGACTTCGGATCCGAAGATTGCAGGTTCGAATCCTGTCACGGTCGAGTTTTTCCTGTTCTGCAAAAGATGCATGCTGTTTTAGTGTGTTGTTTGAGTACTGCAAAACTAGTTGAAAGTAGCTGCTGTCCGCTTCCTGGCTGCAAAACCGGCGTCTACCTGAAGCACAAGCAACACAAGGGTGATCTGTAGCGAAATTTTCGGCACAGTGCCGTTCAGGAGAGTTTTTGTTGCAACTACTGCATCTGATTCAGGACCCAAGGGCTACGCCACAGGCGTCTGCGCACAGTCGAGCATGTGTGTTGAATAATGGTGCTGATAGCCACGTATCATTTCAAGCAGATTTGATGCCTTTCGGAGACAATTTTTCATTAAATAGGATTGTAGCTGATTTGTGGCAGCAGGAAATAAGCTGTAGTCAAAAGAATCTTCAATAGATGGTCGCAGGTCAAATCAGTATTGTATGGCTCGTAACCCTTGTGTACAGCCCGGCTAGCTCAGTCGGTAGAGCATGATACTCTTAATCTCAGGGTCGTGGGTTCGAGCCCCACGCTGGGCGGCTCAAAATTTTGTGTCTACGCGGATCCAACATGCGCCCCTCTCGTGAGCCTTGCGTGATGAACGTAACGGGTTACGACGATGCCTAGCTTCGGATGAATATCAGAGGAACGGTATTTGAAGCTGAAAGTAACTCTGAAATGAAATAAATTTGTTTTGGAATTTAATTTGTACATCGATATGGTGTGAGATGTGTAGGAAAGCAGCAGCTGTGCTAACGAAATGCAAATAATGGTCGCTCATGCGGTACGTTTCGAGCTGAAGGGCTCCGAATCACTAGTCTGTAAGAACAAAGTACCCGAAAAGCGCGCTAGGAGGCGCCTCCTTAGCTCAGTGGCAGAGCGCTGGTCTAGTAAACCAGAGGTCGTGAGTTCGATCCTCACAGAAGGCAAATGAATTTTTAGTTCCGCTTCAGACGCCGTGCAGTGTGGACGTGCTTAGTCTTCCGCTCCGCCGTAGCGTTACGTATAGTGGAATATCGTTTGTTTACGTGTTGTGTTGTAACTTCTGTGCGTGTTTCTACGTCGTTGGTTTGTCCTTGGTGTTTCTTATTGTGCTTCTTTACGTGTGTTCTGTGTAGCGGTTTCGACCGCATCGTTTAACCATGTCGTCTCAGGTAATTCCTCGCCAGGCTACAGTCAGTTTTGCATTTGACAAGTCAACCCGCCATGTGCAACCTAGTTCCCTTGAGGTCCATGATTGGTTGGTAGACACATTTGGTATTAATTCGGATCAGGTGCACACTGCTTATTTTGATACCGAGCTGTATGTATTCTTTGTTAAGTTTATGGACCCCCTTCAAGTTGATAGAATTCTTTCCAAATTTGGTCATCAGGTTCTCTTTCGGCATCGGGATGATTCTGTAAGTACCGTACTGCTTTCCAATGCTTCTATCACGTATACCAGTGTTCGTGTATACAACCTTCCGCCGGAGGTGGATAATGTTTATCTTAAGGAGTGTTTACTCAAGTATGGTGATGTTAAAAGTATTCGTCTTGAACGCTGGTCCAGCCAACATCGCCTGCAATGTTACAGTGGTATTCGCTCGGTCGAAATGCACGTGAAGCAGAATATTCCGTCTCACCTGCAGATCGGTGGATATCGTGTCCACGTTACATATAGTGGTCAGGTTGGTACCTGTTTTTTGTGCAATGAGAGTGGACACGTGCGTACCAACTGTCCGCGAAGGGTTTTTGTTTTAAAAAATTCTCTCGAGCAGCGTCGCAAGTTAACGGTCGCTGAACTCGCTGCAGGTGGTTCTGCTCTTGGTGTAGACCAGTCCAATGGTAGTAGCACCCCGCCACCGGTTTTGCATACCCCTGACACAGACTTTCCTCCTTTGCGGGCTAAATCTGATGTTCCATCTGCTCCTCCTGTGGGTGTGCCGCTTTTGAATCATAAACGGCGTCGCGCACAAGATGGGAATAGCACAGATGAGGATCTCCCTGAGATGCTCCAGTCCGAGCGACCAGCATCCTCCGCGCCGCAGAGTAATGTCGATGCTCCTTGCCCTCCTGAGGTAGCGGTTCCGGTGGCGGCTGCTGCCGCCCCCCCGGCCTCCGATGCGGCTTCTCTCGCGTCGGATCGTCGGTCGGGCGAGTTGGCGCCGTCTTCCGAACCGATTTCGTTGTCACAACAAGTGGAGCCGCACCAACTTCCTGCTTCGCTGCCCCACACCTCTGCCGGCGGAGCTGCTCCGCTTCCTTCCACCTTTCCGCCTTCGGACCTTCCTGCTCAAGTTTCGCACCCGTGTAGTCCATGTTTGCCGGATGCTAGCGTAGGTGTCGACCAGTCCGTTTCGTCGGATGTTTCCCCCGCGACCCCGGATCCCGAATGTGGACCGGCGCGGGTGGTGTCGGATACAGATCTTGACCCTCCTACGTCACCGGCGGCTGAAGCCTCCTTGCCCGTCAGCCGTCGCAAGTTACGCGTTCAGCCGAACGTCAATGCTGTTCGTAAAAAACCGAAGCGTAAGGGATCCGCGGAACGGGGTAGCAGTCCCCCTCTCTCGGATTCCTCCGTCTCCCCTGCTATGGACTGTGACGTTGGTGCGTCGGTGTAGGTGATTTCTTCTCTCGCTTTTCTCTCCATGGTTCAAGCATACACCTTTCTTACCTTAAATGTTAACCGCATTGAGTCCGACGTTCGCATTGCCTCTTTGCGGCAGTTTATTTACGACTCCTGTGCGGACGTCGTGTTTTTGCAGGAAGTTTTGTTTTCTGATCTCTCTCTACCTGGTTTTCAAACTGTTTTTAATGTCGCACCGGAATATTCAACAGGAACTGCTCTTTTCTTTCGAGAAGGTATTCCTATTACTGACGTTGAATTCCTTGACTCTGGCCGTGGGATTGGTTGTCGTCTTTTTGATCTCAGCCTTGTTGTTTTGTATGCCCCCTCTGGTTCGGGTCACACTGTGGCTCGGTCGCGTTTTTATAAGGAAGAGATTATTTATCTTTTGCGCAAGAGCCCTCGCAGCCTCCTGTTAGGAGGCGATTTTAATTGTGTTTTACGCCCTGAAGATCAGTCCCCAAATTTTAATTATTGCCGAGATTTACATGACTTGGTTCGTACGATGCACCTGCGGGATGTTTGGGAACACAAATATCCAACCCTGGTGAAGTTTACGTTTTTTACCGCATCCTCATGCAGTAGACTCGACAGATTCTATTTATCTGATTTTTTATGTGATAAAATTCTTACTGTCGATGTGATTCCTAATAGTTTTTCTGACCATTGTGCTTTTACTGCAACTGTCAATTTTAATCGCCAACCTGCACACCTTTATCGTTCCCAGTGGATGTTAAATGTTTCCCACCTTGCCGACAGTGATATGGATGATGTTATGCGTGGCGTGTGGGAGCGCTGTCTTCGCTCTGTCCCGCGTTACCCCTCCTTGCTGGTTTGGTGGACTGCGTTTGCCAAGCCCAAGATTCGTCAGACTTTGATTTTTTACTGTGCTGCAAGGGCGCGTGAGTTTAAGACCACGTACGAATTTTACTACTCTGTCCTGCGTGACCTCTATGACGCAGCAGATACCTCTCCTCTGCGGATCCATGATGTTCGTCGTATTAAAGCCAAGCTCTTGACCCTCAAACGACGACAGATGGATGGCCTGCGAGTTAAGTCGAAACCTCCCTCTCTCGTTGCAGGTGAGCTGACATCTTTGTACCACCTGCTACGGCATCAGACTCGTCGTCGTCGCTCCTTTATCTCTTCTCTTACGGTGGATGATGGACGGCAGCTTGTTGTACAGGAGGAAATGGTTCGAGCTCTCCATCAGTATTACACTAGTCTGTATTCTGCCGATGATTCTGGGGAGTCCCTTGCGGATGATGTTCTTGGAGATCTTACTGCGACGATCGCGCCTGATGCGAACGGCGACTTTCTCCGGGAGTTCCAGGTCGATGATGTTTTCGATTTTATTGCTCGCTCTCCGTCTGGTAAATCGCCGGGTCCAGACGGCCTACCTAAAGAATTTTATCTTCGTTTTTGGCCTCTTTTGGGCGGCACTTTTACGCAGATTTTAAATGAGATTGTCAGGGGGATGGATGTGCCTGCCGATTTTAAAGTAGGGAAAATTGTTTTAATTCCTAAGTCCTCTGGTCGTTTATCTGCTGCCAATCTTCGTCCGCTCACATTGCTGAACTTCGACTACAAGACGGCTGCTAGAGCGCTCAATAGCCGATTATCTTCACTGCTTCGGGATGTGATTGGTGCACATCAATGTTGTTTAAATGATAGATCTATTCTGACCCCTGTAGCCGAATATCGGGATGTTGTCTCGGTTGCGGCGGTTACCAATGTTCAGTGTGCCTTTGCTTTCCTAGATTTTTATAAGGCTTTTGATCACGTTAATCATGTGTTTTTAGATCGTGTTTTAGGTACAATAGGTTTTAACGCTTCGTCCCGTGGTGTTCTTGGCAACTTGTATAGGGGAATAACTGCCCGGGTGTCTGTCAATGGGCAGCTGACGCCGCCCATTGATATCCGCCGCGGGGTGCCTCAGGGCAGTCCGCTCTCTATGTCCTTATTCGTGTTGTCCCTGGAACCACTGCTTCGGACCATTGCTCTCAAGCTTCAGGGTATGACCCTCTCTGGTGGGAACCTCACTATTAAGGCATACGCGGATGATGTCGTTGTTCTACTCCGTCAGCGTACAGATATCCCGTTGTTGAAAGGGGCAGTTGATACTTACTGTCGTGTCTCTGGAGCACGTCTTAATCACGGCAAATGCAAGATCCTTGACATTCGAGGATTTCGCGGTGTTGATGTACCTTGGGCCACTTTTGTCGATCGCCATACGTCCTTGGGGATTATCGTTGATCGGTGTCCTCTCAAAATGGCGGCTCTCAATTGGAAATCTGTCACCGAGAAGATACAGGGTGCTCTGATGGTCCATGAGCAGCGTTCTCTTAACATTTTGCAAAAAGTTCGCATTTTAGACATGTACGTTTTATGTAAATCCTATTATGTTGCTCAGCTGTTCCCACTTCCCCTGATGGTGGCGAAAAGGTTGCGCCAATTGTCCAGCAGGTTTATATGGAAGGGCCATCTATTCAAGTTACGTTACGAGGTTATGACGAAACCGCGTCTCTCCGGAGGTTTGGGCCTCTCTGACATTACTCGCAAGGCGTCAGCGTTGTACGTCCGCCGTACGACTCTCATTGTCACACAAGAAGTGTGTTCCATTACGTCCAAGCTTTTTACTGTCGTGCGTCCGGGGAGCCTTGCTCCACCTGTCGACGTCGGTCGCCTCAATTTTAAGTTGAAGCACATCCGGGAATTTTATATTGCGGTGAGCTACCTCGGTGACGTCTTTTTGCGGCGACCTGTGCCAACGACCAAGTGTTTGATTGCCCGCTGGAAGGGGCAGGACGGTCCCAATCCAATAGAACTAGCGTCTCCATCTGTCTCCTGGAGGAACGTCTGGAAGAATGTTAGTTTGCCGATCCACTCAATGGCCGTGACGTCCACGTGGTATAGGGTAATTAATAATTTGATCCCCACAAATGTACGACTGCACCGCATTGGTCTTTCTGACACGGACAAATGTACACGGTGTGGTCTCCTGGATACCCTTGAGCATCGATTCGCCTGTTGTGGCCACCTTGCCAATTGGCGTTGGCTCAGGAAACAACTGGCTTTTGTAACTAGGTCTGCTGAAGCCGCTTATACCATTGATATCATCGTACGGCCCGATTCTTATTTCTTTCCGCGGACGAAGCTTAATACAGTCATGTGGTTGATTGGCCATTTTGTACATTTTGTCGTCACTTGTCATGAGGAGGATGAACGCCTAGCGTTTCAGCAGTACATGCTTACTGCTTACTGGACCCGCTTGCGATTGCCACGTCTCCGCGATGACTTTGCCAACATGCTTACCCTGACGTTCGAAAGAGAGGGTGTTGGATAACGTCGCCCATGAGCGCCATATTTTTATGATATTTCTGGATTGCAACTATCCCGTGTCGTCCTTCTTTTATTTCTTTCATTTCATTTTACGCCAGGACTGCAGTTTTCGTGGAACTTTTGGCTGCAGATGAACAACAATGAGGCCAAGTAACAGGACAGTATAAAAGTTCCAATGCCCTTGTGCAGGTACCATTCGGAGACGGGACAGTGGCGACATCGTGGCCAGGCCTCGGGATTCGACCCCTGCCCACTTTGTTTCCACAGCCCTGAATCTGAAGGACACCTCTAGTTCTATTAAAAAAAAAAAAAAAAAAAAAAAGTGGCAGAGCGCTGGTCTAGTAAACCAGAGGTCGTGAGTTCGATCCTCACAGGAGGCAAATGAATTTTATAACAGCCCCTCCCACCGTGGCCCTTTCGAAAAAAGCGGTCAAGGATAAATAAATTATGAATGGGTGCGGTATTTAAGAAATGCTCTCGCAAATGAATAGTGTGAATGGTGCTATTAAAGTGGGCACCAGACACTGCTGCTTTTGGCAGTCTCCGGTGAATGCCGACGTGAAATACTTAGTTCTTGTGATGTATTTTCTACCCCTGATAAAGACCCTCGCGATTATCATCGTCGTCGTCGTCGTCGGCGGCGGCGGCGGCGCTTTGGTAATAGCGACAACTCGCCATTGTATCACTTAAGGTGAGGTACCTTCCGCAAGCGACTGAGATGGCACTAAGCGATTGAAGCTGATTTGCCACCTCTTGTTTGATCAGCGTCATAAGGGCTTGAATGTAACTTGCGATGGGACACAGCAAGAAGTAGCGTCGCACTTTTAGTACTAAAATTTGAGATGGAGAACTGGGTCAAAGATGGGAAATTCATTCCGCCAAGTGTACAAATGGTGAAAATGAGGTGTGTGTGGGGAAGCATATTGCGCCAGTGACCGTGTGGCCTAATGGATAAGGCGTCGGACTTCGGATCCGAAGATTGCAGGTTCGAATCCTGTCACGGTCGAGTTTTTCCTGTTCTGCAAAAGATGCATGCTGTTTTAGTGTGTTGTTTGAGTACTGCAAAACTAGTTGAAAGTAGCTGCTGTCCGCTTCCTGGCTGCAAAACCGGCGTCTACCTGAAGCACAAGCAACACAAGGGTGATCTGTAGCGAAATTTTCGGCACAGTGCCGTTCAGGAGAGTTTTTGTTGCAACTACTGCATCTGATTCAGGACCCAAGGGCTACGCCACAGGCGTCTGCGCACAGTCGAGCATGTGTGTTGAATAATGGTGCTGATAGCCACGTATCATTTCAAGCAGATTTGATGCCTTTCGGAGACAATTTTTCATTAAATAGGATTGTAGCTGATTTGTGGCAGCAGGAAATAAGCTGTAGTCAAAAGAATCTTCAATAGATGGTCGCAGGTCAAATCAGTATTGTATGGCTCGTAACCCTTGTGTACAGCCCGGCTAGCTCAGTCGGTAGAGCATGAGACTCTTAATCTCAGGGTCGTGGGTTCGAGCCCCACGCTGGGCGGCTCAAAATTTTGTGTCTACGCGGATCCAACATGCGCCCCTCTCGTGAGCCTTGCGTGATGAACGTAACGGGTTACGACGATGCCTAGCTTCGGATGAATATCAGAGGAACGGTATTTGAAGCTGAAAGTAACTCTGAAATGAAATAAATTTGTTTTGGAATTTAATTTGTACATCGATATGGTGTGAGATGTGTAGGAAAGCAGCAGCTGTGCTAACGAAATGCAAATAATGGTCGCTCATGCGGTACGTTTCGAGCTGAAGGGCTCCGAATCACTAGTCTGTAAGAACAAAGTACCCGAAAAGCGCGCTAGGAGGCGCCTCCTTAGCTCAGTGGCAGAGCGCTGGTCTAGTAAACCAGAGGTCGTGAGTTCGATCCTCACAGGAGGCAAATGAATTTTATAACAGCCCCTCCCACCGTGGCCCTTTCGAAAAAAGCGGTCAAGGATAAATAAATTATGAATGGGTGCGGTATTTAAGAAATGCTCTCGCAAATGTATAGTGTGAATGGTGCTATTAAAGTGGGCACCAGACACTGCTGCTTTTGGCAGTCTCCGGTGAATGCCGACGTGAAATACTTAGTTCTTGTGATGTATTTTCTACCCCTGATAAAGACCCTCGCGATTATCATCGTCGTCGTCGTCGTCGGCGGCGGCGGCGCTTTGGTAATAGCGACAACTCGCCATTGTATCACTTAAGGTGAGGTACCTTCCGCAAGCGACTGAGATGGCACTAAGCGATTGAAGCTGATTTGCCACCTCTTGTTTGATCAGCGTCATAAGGGCTTGAATGTAACTTGCGATGGGACACAGCAAGAAGTAGCGTCGCACTTTTAGTACTAAAATTTGAGATGGAGAACTGGGTCAAAGATGGGAAATTCATTCCGCCAAGTGTACAAATGGTGAAAATGAGGTGTGTGTGGGGAAGCATATTGCGCCAGTGACCGTGTGGCCTAATGGATAAGGCGTCGGACTTCGGATCCGAAGATCGCAGGTTCGAATCCTGTCACGGTCGAGTTTTTCCTGTTCTGCAAAAGATGCATGCTGTTTTAGTGTGTTGTTTGAGTACTGCAAAACTAGTTGAAAGTAGCTGCTGTCCGCTTCCTGGCTGCAAAACCGGCGTCTACCTGAAGCACAAGCAACACAAGGGTGATCTGTAGCGAAATTTTCGGCACAGTGCCGTTCAGGAGAGTTTTTGTTGCAACTACTGCATCTGATTCAGGACCCAAGGGCTACGCCACAGGCGTCTGCGCACAGTCGAGCATGTGTGTTGAATAATGGTGCTGATAGCCACGTATCATTTCAAGCAGATTTGATGCCTTTCGGAGACAATTTTTCATTAAATAGGATTGTAGCTGATTTGTGGCAGCAGGAAATAAGCTGTAGTCAAAAGAATCTTCAATAGATGGTCGCAGGTCAAATCAGTATTGTATGGCTCGTAACCCCTGTGTACAGCCCGACTAGCTCAGTCGGTAGAGCATGAGACTCTTAATCTCAGGGTCGTGGGTTCGAGCCCCACGCTGGGCGGCTCAAAATTTTGTGTCTACGCGGATCCAACATGCGCCCCTCTCGTGAGCCTTGCGTGATGAACGTAACGGGTTACGACGATGCCTAGCTTCGGATGAATATCAGAGGAACGGTATTTGAAGCTGAAAGTAACTCTGAAATGAAATAAATTTGTTTTGGAATTTAATTTGTACATTGATATGGTGTGAGATGTGTAGGAAAGCAGCAGCTGTGCTAACGAAATGCAAATAATGGTCGCTCATGCGGTGCGTTTCGAGCTGAAGGGCTCCGATTCACTAGTCTGTAAGAACAAAGTACCCGAAAAGCGCGCTAGGAGGCGCCTCCTTAGCTCAGTGGCAGAGCGCTGGTCTAGTAAACCAGAGGTCGTGAGTTCGATCCTCACAGGAGGCAAATGAATTTTGTAACAGCCCCTCCCACCGTGGCCCTTTCGAAAAAAGCGGTCAAGGATAAAAAAAATTATGAATGGGTGCGGTATTTAAGAAATGCTCTCGCAAATGAATAGTGTGAATGGTGCTATTAAAGTGGGCACCAGACACTGCTGCTTTTGGCAGTCTCCGGTGAATGCCGACGTGAAATACTTAGTTCTTGTGATGTATTTTCTACCCCTGATAAAGACCCTCGCGATTATCATCGTCGTCGTCGGCGGCGGCGCTTTGGTAATAGCGACAACTCGCCATTGTATCACTTAAGGTGAGGTACCTTCCGCAAGCGACTGAGATGGCACTAAGCGATTGAAGCTGATTTGCCACCTCTTGTTTGATCAGCGTCATAAGGGCTTGAATGTAACTTGCGATGGGACACAGCAAGAAGTAGCGTCGCACTTTTAGTACTAAAATTTGAGATGGAGAACTGGGTCAAAGATGGGAAATTCATTCCGCCAAGTGTACAAATGGTGAAAATGAGGTGTGTGTGGGGAAGCATATTGCGCCAGTGACCGTGTGGCCTAATGGATAAGGCGTCGGACTTCGGATCCGAAGATTGCAGGTTCGAATCCTGTCACGGTCGAGTTTTTCCTGTTCTGCAAAAGATGCATGCTGTTTTAGTGTGTTGTTTGAGTACTGCAAAACTAGTTGAAAGTAGCTGCTGTCCGCTTCCTGGCTGCAAAACCGGCGTCTACCTGAAGCACAAGCAACACAAGGGTGATCTGTAGCGAAATTTTCGGCACAGTGCCGTTCAGGAGAGTTTTTGTTGCAACTACTGCATCTGATTCAGGACCCAAGGGCTACGCCACAGGCGTCTGCGCACAGTCGAGCATGTGTGTTGAATAATGGTGCTGATAGCCACGTATCATTTCAAGCAGAGTTGATGCCTTTCGGAGACAATTTTTCATTAAATAGGATTGTAGCTGATTTGTGGCAGCAGGAAATAAGCTGTAGTCAAAAGAATCTTCAATAGATGGTCGCAGGTCAAATCAGTATTGTATGGCTCGTAACCCTTGTGTACAGCCCGGCTAGCTCAGTCGGTAGAGCATGAGACTCTTAATCTCAGGGTCGTGGGTTCGAGCCCCACGCTGGGCGCCTCAAAATTTTGTGTCTACGCGGATCCAACATGCGCCCCTCTCGTGAGCCTTGCGTGATGAACGTAACGGGTTACGACGATGCCTAGCTTCGGATGAATATCAGAGGAACGGTATTTGAAGCTGAAAGTAACTCTGAAATGAAATAAATTTGTTTTCGAATTTAATTTGTACATCGATATGGTGTGAGATGTGTAGGAAAGCAGCAGCTGTGCTAACGAAATGCAAATAATGGTCGCTCATGCGGTGCGTTTCGAGCTGAAGGGCTCCGATTCACTAGTCTGTAAGAACAAAGTACCCGAAAAGCGCGCTAGAAGGCGCCTCCTTAGCTCAGTGGCAGAGCGCTGGTCTAGTAAACCAGAGATCGTGAGTTCGATCCTCACAGGAGGCAAATGAATTTTGTAACAGCCCCTCCCACCGTGGCCCTTTCGAAAAAAGCGGTCAAGGATAAAAAAAAATTATGAATGGGTGCGGTATTTAAGAAATGCTCTCGCAAATGAATAGTGTGAATGGTGCTATTAAACTGGGCACCAGACACTGCTGCTTTTGGCAGTCTCCGGTGAATGCCGACGTGAAATACTTAGTTCTTGTGATGTATTTTCTACCCCTGATAAAGACCCTCGCGATTATCATCGTCGTCGTCGTCGGCGGCGGCGGCGGCGCTTTGGTAATAGCGACAACACGCCATTGTATCACTTGAGGTACCTTCCGCAAGCGACTGAGATGGCACTAAGCGATTGAAGCTGATTTGCCACCTCTTGTTTGATCAGCGTCATAAGGGCTTGAATGTAACTTGCGATGGGACACAGCAAGAAGTAGCGTCGCACTTTTAGTACTAAAATTTGAGATGGAGAACTGGGTCAAAGATGGGAAATTCATTCCGCCAAGTGTACAAATGGTGAAAATGAGGTGTGTGTGGGGAAGCATATTGCGCCAGTGACCGTGTGGCCTAATGGATAAGGCGTCGGACTTCGGATCCGAAGATCGCAGGTTCGAATCCTGTCACGGTCGAGTTTTTCCTGTTCTGCAAAAGATGCATGCTGTTTTAGTGTGTTGTTTGAGTACTGCAAAACTAGTTGAAAGTAGCTGCTGTCCGCTTCCTGGCTGCAAAACCGGCGTCTACCTGAAGCACAAGCAACACAAGGGTGATCTGTAGCGAAATTTTCGGCACAGTGCCGTTCAGGAGAGTTTTTGTTGCAACTACTGCATCTGATTCAGGACCCAAGGGCTACGCCACAGGCGTCTGCGCACAGTCGAGCATGTGTGTTGAATAATGGTGCTGATAGCCACGTATCATTTCAAGCAGATTTGATGCCTTTCGGAGACAATTTTTCATTAAATAGGATTGTAGCTGATTTGTGGCAGCAGGAAATAAGCTGTAGTCAAAAGAATCTTCAATAGATGGTCGCAGGTCAAATCAGTATTGTATGGCTCGTAACCCCTGTGTACAGCCCGACTAGCTCAGTCGGTAGAGCATGAGACTCTTAATCTCAGGGTCGTGGGTTCGAGCCCCACGCTGGGCGGCTCAAAATTTTGTGTCTACGCGGATCCAACATGCGCCCCTCTCGTGAGCCTTGCGTGATGAACGTAACGGGTTACGACGATGCCTAGCTTCGGATGAATATCAGAGGAACGGTATTTGAAGCTGAAAGTAACTCTGAAATGAAATAAATTTGTTTTGGAATTTAATTTGTACATTGATATGGTGTGAGATGTGTAGGAAAGCAGCAGCTGTGCTAACGAAATGCAAATAATGGTCGCTCATGCGGTGCGTTTCGAGCTGAAGGGCTCCGATTCACTAGTCTGTAAGAACAAAGTACCCGAAAAGCGCGCTAGGAGGCGCCTCCTTAGCTCAGTGGCAGAGCGCTGGTCTAGTAAACCAGAGGTCGTGAGTTCGATCCTCACAGGAGGCAAATGAATTTTGTAACAGCCCCTCCCACCGTGGCCCTTTCGAAAAAAGCGGTCAAGGATAAAAAAAATTATGAATGGGTGCGGTATTTAAGAAATGCTCTCGCAAATGAATAGTGTGAATGGTGCTATTAAAGTGGGCACCAGACACTGCTGCTTTTGGCAGTCTCCGGTGAATGCCGACGTGAAATACTTAGTTCTTGTGATGTATTTTCTACCCCTGATAAAGACCCTCGCGATTATCATCGTCGTCGTCGGCGGCGGCGCTTTGGTAATAGCGACAACTCGCCATTGTATCACTTAAGGTGAGGTACCTTCCGCAAGCGACTGAGATGGCACTAAACGATTGAAGCTGATTTGCCACCTCTTGTTTGATCAGCGTCATAAGGGCTTGAATGTAACTTGCGATGGGACACAGCAAGAAGTAGCGTCGCACTTTTAGTACTAAAAGTTGAGATGGAGAACTGGGTCAAAGATGGGAAATTCATTCCGCCAAGTGTACAAATGGTGAAAATGAGGTGTGTGTGGGGAAGCATATTGCGCCAGTGACCGTGTGGCCTAATGGATAAGGCGTCGGACTTCGGATCCGAAGATTGCAGGTTCGAATCCTGTCACGGTCGAGTTTTTCCTGTTCTGCAAAAGATGCATGCTGTTTTAGTGTGTTGTTTGAGTACTGCAAAACTAGTTGAAAGTAGCTGCTGTCCGCTTCCTGGCTGCAAAACCGGCGTCTACCTGAAGCACAAGCAACACAAGGGTGATCTGTAGCGAAATTTTCGGCACAGTGCCGTTCAGGAGAGTTTTTGTTGCAACTACTGCATCTGATTCAGGACCCAAGGGCTACGCCACAGGCGTCTGCGCACAGTCGAGCATGTGTGTTGAATAATGGTGCTGATAGCCACGTATCATTTCAAGCAGATTTGATGCCTTTCGGAGACAATTTTTCATTAAATAGGATTGTAGCTGATTTGTGGCAGCAGGAAATAAGCTGTAGTCAAAAGAATCTTCAATAGATGGTCGCAGGTCAAATCAGTATTGTATGGCTCGTAACCCTTGTGTACAGCCCGGCTAGCTCAGTCAGTAGAGCATGAGACTCTTAATCTCAGGGTCGTGGGTTCGAGCCCCACGCTGGGCGGCTCAAAATTTTGTGTCTACGCGGATCCAACATGCGCCCCTCTCGTGAGCCTTGCGTGATGAACGTAACGGGTTACGACGATGCCTAGCTTCGGATGAATATCAGAGGAACGGTATTTGAAGCTGAAAGTAACTCTGAAATGAAATAAATTTGTTTTGGAATTTAATTTGTACATCGATATGGTGTGAGATGTGTAGGAAAGCAGCAGCTGTGCTAACGAAATGCAAATAATGGTCGCTCATGCGGTGCGTTTCGAGCTGAAGGGCTCCGATTCACTAGTCTGTAAGAACAAAGTACCCGAAAAGCGCGCTAGGAGGCGCCTCCTTAGCTCAGTGGCAGAGCGCTGGTCTAGTAAACCAGAGGTCGTGAGTTCGATCCTCACAGGAGGCAAATGAATTTTGTAACAGCCCCTCCCACCGTGGCCCTTTCGAAAAAAGCGGTCAAGGATAAAAAAAATTATGAATGGGTGCGGTATTTAAGAAATGCTCTCGCAAATGAATAGTGTGAATGGTGCTATTAAAGTGGGCACCAGACACTGCTGCTTTTGGCAGTCTCCGGTGAATGCCGACGTGAAATACTTAGTTCTTGTGATGTATTTTCTACCCCTGATAAAGACCCTCGCGATTATCATCGTCGTCGTCGGCGGCGGCGCTTTGGTAATAGCGACAACTCGCCATTGTATCACTTAAGGTGAGGTACCTTCCGCAAGCGACTGAGATGGCACTAAGCGATTGAAGCTGATTTGCCACCTCTTGTTTGATCAGCGTCATAAGGGCTTGAATGTAACTTGCGATGGGACACAGCAAGAAGTAGCGTCGCACTTTTAGTACTAAAATTTGAGATGGAGAACTGGGTCAAAGATGGGAAATTCATTCCGCCAAGTGTACAAATGGTGAAAATGAGGTGTGTGTGGGGAAGCATATTGCGCCAGTGACCGTGTGGCCTAATGGATAAGGCGTCGGACTTCGGATCCGAAGATTGCAGGTTCGAATCCTGTCACGGTCGAGTTTTTCCTGTTCTGCAAAAGATGCATGCTGTTTTAGTGTGTTGTTTGAGTACTGCAAAACTAGTTGAAAGTAGCTGCTGTCCGCTTCCTGGCTGCAAAACCGGCGTCTACCTGAAGCACAAGCAACACAAGGGTGATCTGTAGCGAAATTTTCGGCACAGTGCCGTTCAGGAGAGTTTTTGTTGCAACTACTGCATCTGATTCAGGACCCAAGGGCTACGCCACAGGCGTCTGCGCACAGTCGAGCATGTGTGTTGAATAATGGTGCTGATAGCCACGTATCATTTCAAGCAGAGTTGATGCCTTTCGGAGACAATTTTTCATTAAATAGGATTGTAGCTGATTTGTGGCAGCAGGAAATAAGCTGTAGTCAAAAGAATCTTCAATAGATGGTCGCAGGTCAAATCAGTATTGTATGGCTCGTAACCCTTGTGTACAGCCCGGCTAGCTCAGTCGGTAGAGCATGAGACTCTTAATCTCAGGGTCGTGGGTTCGAGCCCCACGCTGGGCGCCTCAAAATTTTGTGTCTACGCGGATCCAACATGCGCCCCTCTCGTGAGCCTTGCGTGATGAACGTAACGGGTTACGACGATGCCTAGCTTCGGATGAATATCAGAGGAACGGTATTTGAAGCTGAAAGTAACTCTGAAATGAAATAAATTTGTTTTCGAATTTAATTTGTACATCGATATGGTGTGAGATGTGTAGGAAAGCAGCAGCTGTGCTAACGAAATGCAAATAATGGTCGCTCATGCGGTGCGTTTCGAGCTGAAGGGCTCCGATTCACTAGTCTGTAAGAACAAAGTACCCGAAAAGCGCGCTAGAAGGCGCCTCCTTAGCTCAGTGGCAGAGCGCTGGTCTAGTAAACCAGAGATCGTGAGTTCGATCCTCACAGGAGGCAAATGAATTTTGTAACAGCCCCTCCCACCGTGGCCCTTTCGAAAAAAGCGGTCAAGGATAAAAAAAAATTATGAATGGGTGCGGTATTTAAGAAATGCTCTCGCAAATGAATAGTGTGAATGGTGCTATTAAAGTGGGCACCAGACACTGCTGCTTTTGGCAGTCTCCGGTGAATGCCGACGTGAAATACTTAGTTCTTGTGATGTATTTTCTACCCCTGATAAAGACCCTCGCGATTATCATCGTCGTCGTCGTCGGCGGCGGCGGCGGCGCTTTGGTAATAGCGACAACTCGCCATTGTATCACTTAAGGTGAGGTACCTTCCGCAAGCGACTGAGATGGCACTAAGCGATTGAAGCTGATTTGCCACCTCTTGTTTGATCAGCGTCATAAGGGCTTGAATGTAACTTGCGATGGGACACAGCAAGAAGTAGCGTCGCACTTTTAGTACTAAAATTTGAGATGGAGAACTGGGTCAAAGATGGGAAATTCATTCCGCCAAGTGTACAAATGGTGAAAATGAGGTGTGTGTGGGGAAGCATATTGCGCCAGTGACCGTGTGGCCTAATGGATAAGGCGTCGGACTTCGGATCCGAAGATTGCAGGTTCGAATCCTGTCACGGTCGAGTTTTTCCTGTTCTGCAAAAGATGCATGCTGTTTTAGTGTGTTGTTTGAGTACTGCAAAACTAGTTGAAAGTAGCTGCTGTCCGCTTCCTGGCTGCAAAACCGGCGTCTACCTGAAGCACAAGCAACACAAGGGTGATCTGTAGCGAAATTTTCGGCACAGTGCCGTTCAGGAGAGTTTTTGTTGCAACTACTGCATCTGATTCAGGACCCAAGGGCTACGCCACAGGCGTCTGCGCACAGTCGAGCATGTGTGTTGAATAATGGTGCTGATAGCCACGTATCATTTCAAGCAGAGTTGATGCCTTTCGGAGACAATTTTTCATTAAATAGGATTGTAGCTGATTTGTGGCAGCAGGAAATAAGCTGTAGTCAAAAGAATCTTCAATAGATGGACGCAGGTCAAATCAGTATTGTATGGCTCGTAACCCTTGTGTACAGCCCGGCTAGCTCAGTCGGTAGAGCATGAGACTCTTAATCTCAGGGTCGTGGGTTCGAGCCCCACGCTGGGCGCCTCAAAATTTTGTGTCTACGCGGATCCAACATGCGCCCCTCTCGTGAGCCTTGCGTGATGAACGTAACGGGTTACGACGATGCCTAGCTTCGGATGAATATCAGAGGAACGGTATTTGAAGCTGAAAGTAACTCTGAAATGAAATAAATTTGTTTTGGAATTTAATTTGTACATCGATATGGTGTGAGATGTGTAGGAAAGCAGCAGCTGTGCTAACGAAATGCAAATAATGGTCGCTCATGCGGTGCGTTTCGAGCTGAAGGGCTCCGATTCACTAGTCTGTAAGAACAAAGTACCCGAAAAGCGCGCTAGGAGGCGCCTCCTTAGCTCAG
Organism: Schistocerca cancellata; assembly: GCF_023864275.1. Classification (NCBI taxonomy): domain Eukaryota; kingdom Metazoa; phylum Arthropoda; class Insecta; order Orthoptera; family Acrididae; genus Schistocerca; species Schistocerca cancellata. The sequence goes on along the minus strand of NC_064633.1, from coordinate 81,265,937 downwards.
TGGCAGAGCGCTGGTCTAGTAAACCAGAGGTCGTGAGTTCGATCCTCACAGGAGGCAAATGAATTTTGTAACAGCCCCTCCCACCGTGGCCCTTTCGAAAAAAGCGGTCAAGGATAAAAAAAATTATGAATGGGTGCGGTATTTAAGAAATGCTCTCGCAAATGAATAGTGTGAATGGTGCTATTAAAGTGGGCACCAGACACTGCTGCTTTTGGCAGTCTCCGGTGAATGCCGACGTGAAATACTTAGTTCTTGTGATGTATTTTCTACCCCTGATAAAGACCCTCGCGATTATCATCGTCGTCGTCGGCGGCGGCGCTTTGGTAATAGCGACAACTCGCCATTGTATCACTTAAGGTGAGGTACCTTCCGCAAGCGACTGAGATGGCACTAAGCGATTGAAGCTGATTTGCCACCTCTTGTTTGATCAGCGTCATAAGGGCTTGAATGTAACTTGCGATGGGACACAGCAAGAAGTAGCGTCGCACTTTTAGTACTAAAATTTGAGATGGAGAACTGGGTCAAAGATGGGAAATTCATTCCGCCAAGTGTACAAATGGTGAAAATGAGGTGTGTGTGGGGAAGCATATTGCGCCAGTGACCGTGTGGCCTAATGGATAAGGCGTCGGACTTCGGATCCGAAGATTGCAGGTTCGAATCCTGTCACGGTCGAGTTTTTCCTGTTCTGCAAAAGATGCATGCTGTTTTAGTGTGTTGTTTGAGTACTGCAAAACTAGTTGAAAGTAGCTGCTGTCCGCTTCCTGGCTGCAAAACCGGCGTCTACCTGAAGCACAAGCAACACAAGGGTGATCTGTAGCGAAATTTTCGGCACAGTGCCGTTCAGGAGAGTTTTTGTTGCAACTACTGCATCTGATTCAGGACCCAAGGGCTACGCCACAGGCGTCTGCGCACAGTCGAGCATGTGTGTTGAATAATGGTGCTGATAGCCACGTATCATTTCAAGCAGAGTTGATGCCTTTCGGAGACAATTTTTCATTAAATAGGATTGTAGCTGATTTGTGGCAGCAGGAAATAAGCTGTAGTCAAAAGAATCTTCAATAGATGGTCGCAGGTCAAATCAGTATTGTATGGCTCGTAACCCTTGTGTACAGCCCGGCTAGCTCAGTCGGTAGAGCATGAGACTCTTAATCTCAGGGTCGTGGGTTCGAGCCCCACGCTGGGCGCCTCAAAATTTTGTGTCTACGCGGATCCAACATGCGCCCCTCTCGTGAGCCTTGCGTGATGAACGTAACGGGTTACGACGATGCCTAGCTTCGGATGAATATCAGAGGAACGGTATTTGAAGCTGAAAGTAACTCTGAAATGAAATAAATTTGTTTTCGAATTTAATTTGTACATCGATATGGTGTGAGATGTGTAGGAAAGCAGCAGCTGTGCTAACGAAATGCAAATAATGGTCGCTCATGCGGTGCGTTTCGAGCTGAAGGGCTCCGATTCACTAGTCTGTAAGAACAAAGTACCCGAAAAGCGCGCTAGAAGGCGCCTCCTTAGCTCAGTGGCAGAGCGCTGGTCTAGTAAACCAGAGATCGTGAGTTCGATCCTCACAGGAGGCAAATGAATTTTGTAACAGCCCCTCCCACCGTGGCCCTTTCGAAAAAAGCGGTCAAGGATAAAAAAAAATTATGAATGGGTGCGGTATTTAAGAAATGCTCTCGCAAATGAATAGTGTGAATGGTGCTATTAAAGTGGGCACCAGACACTGCTGCTTTTGGCAGTCTCCGGTGAATGCCGACGTGAAATACTTAGTTCTTGTGATGTATTTTCTACCCCTGATAAAGACCCTCGCGATTATCATCGTCGTCGTCGTCGGCGGCGGCGGCGGCGCTTTGGTAATAGCGACAACTCGCCATTGTATCACTTAAGGTGAGGTACCTTCCGCAAGCGACTGAGATGGCACTAAGCGATTGAAGCTGATTTGCCACCTCTTGTTTGATCAGCGTCATAAGGGCTTGAATGTAACTTGCGATGGGACACAGCAAGAAGTAGCGTCGCACTTTTAGTACTAAAATTTGAGATGGAGAACTGGGTCAAAGATGGGAAATTCATTCCGCCAAGTGTACAAATGGTGAAAATGAGGTGTGTGTGGGGAAGCATATTGCGCCAGTGACCGTGTGGCCTAATGGATAAGGCGTCGGACTTCGGATCCGAAGATTGCAGGTTCGAATCCTGTCACGGTCGAGTTTTTCCTGTTCTGCAAAAGATGCATGCTGTTTTAGTGTGTTGTTTGAGTACTGCAAAACTAGTTGAAAGTAGCTGCTGTCCGCTTCCTGGCTGCAAAACCGGCGTCTACCTGAAGCACAAGCAACACAAGGGTGATCTGTAGCGAAATTTTCGGCACAGTGCCGTTCAGGAGAGTTTTTGTTGCAACTACTGCATCTGATTCAGGACCCAAGGGCTACGCCACAGGCGTCTGCGCACAGTCGAGCATGTGTGTTGAATAATGGTGCTGATAGCCACGTATCATTTCAAGCAGAGTTGATGCCTTTCGGAGACAATTTTTCATTAAATAGGATTGTAGCTGATTTGTGGCAGCAGGAAATAAGCTGTAGTCAAAAGAATCTTCAATAGATGGACGCAGGTCAAATCAGTATTGTATGGCTCGTAACCCTTGTGTACAGCCCGGCTAGCTCAGTCGGTAGAGCATGAGACTCTTAATCTCAGGGTCGTGGGTTCGAGCCCCACGCTGGGCGCCTCAAAATTTTGTGTCTACGCGGATCCAACATGCGCCCCTCTCGTGAGCCTTGCGTGATGAACGTAACGGGTTACGACGATGCCTAGCTTCGGATGAATATCAGAGGAACGGTATTTGAAGCTGAAAGTAACTCTGAAATGAAATAAATTTGTTTTGGAATTTAATTTGTACATCGATATGGTGTGAGATGTGTAGGAAAGCAGCAGCTGTGCTAACGAAATGCAAATAATGGTCGCTCATGCGGTGCGTTTCGAGCTGAAGGGCTCCGATTCACTAGTCTGTAAGAACAAAGTACCCGAAAAGCGCGCTAGAAGGCGCCTCCTTAGCTCAGTGGCAGAGCGCTGGTCTAGTAAACCAGAGGTCGTGAGTTCGATCCTCACAGGAGGCAAATGAATTTTGTAACAGCCCCTCCCACCGTGGCCCTTTCGAAAAAAGCGGTCAAGGATAAAAAAAAATTATGAATGGGTGCGGTATTTAAGAAATGCTCTCGCAAATGAATAGTGTGAATGGTGCTATTAAAGTGGGCACCAGACACTGCTGCTTTTGGCAGTCTCCGGTGAATGCCGACGTGAAATACTTAGTTCTTGTGATGTATTTTCTACCCCTGATAAAGACCCTCGCGATTATCATCGTCGTCGTCGTCGGCGGCGGCGGCGGCGCTTTGGTAATAGCGACAACTCGCCATTGTATCACTTAAGGTGAGGTACCTTCCGCAAGCGACTGAGATGGCACTAAGCGATTGAAGCTGATTTGCCACCTCTTGTTTGATCAGCGTCATAAGGGCTTGAATGTAACTTGCGATGGGACACAGCAAGAAGTAGCGTCGCACTTTTAGTACTAAAATTTGAGATGGAGAACTGGGTCAAAGATGGGAAATTCATTCCGCCAAGTGTACAAATGGTGAAAATGAGGTGTGTGTGGGGAAGCATATTGCGCCAGTGACCGTGTGGCCTAATGGATAAGGCGTCGGACTTCGGATCCGAAGATTGCAGGTTCGAATCCTGTCACGGTCGAGTTTTTCCTGTTCTGCAAAAGATGCATGCTGTTTTAGTGTGTTGTTTGAGTACTGCAAAACTAGTTGAAAGTAGCTGCTGTCCGCTTCCTGGCTGCAAAACCGGCGTCTACCTGAAGCACAAGCAACACAAGGGTGATCTGTAGCGAAATTTTCGGCACAGTGCCGTTGAGGAGAGTTTTTGTTGCAACTACTGCATCTGATTCAGGACCCAAGGGCTACGCCACAGGCGTCTGCGCACAGTCGAGCATGTGTGTTGAATAATGGTGCTGATAGCCACGTATCATTTCAAGCAGATTTGATGCCTTTCGGAGACAATTTTTCATTAAATAGGATTGTAGCTGATTTGTGGCAGCAGGAAATAAGCTGTAGTCAAAAGAATCTTCAATAGATGGTCGCAGGTCAAATCAGTATTGTATGGCTCGTAACCCTTGTGTACAGCCCGGCTAGCTCAGTCGGTAGAGCATGAGACTCTTAATCTCAGGGTCGTGGGTTCGAGCCCCACGCTGGGCGGCTCAAAATTTTGTGTCTACGCGGATCCAACATGCGCCCCTCTCGTGAGCCTTGCGTGATGAACGTAACGGGTTACGACGATACCTAGCTTCGGATGAATATCAGAGGAACGGTATTTGAAGCTGAAAGTAACTCTGAAATGAAATAAATTTGTTTTGGAATTTAATTTGTACATCGATATGGTGTGAGATGTGTAGGAAAGCAGCAGCTGTGCTAACAAAATGCAAATAATGGTCGCTCATGCGGTGCGTTTCGAGCTGAAGGGCTCCGATTCACTAGTCTGTAAGAACAAAGTACCCGAAAAGTGCGCCAGGAGGCGCCTCCTTAGCTCAGTGGCAGAGCGCTGGTCTAGTAAACCAGAGGTCGTGAGTTCGATCCTCACAGGAGGCAAATGAATTTTGTAACAGCCCCTCCCACCGTGGCCCTTTCGAAAAAAGCGGTCAAGGATAAAAAAAATTATGAATGGGTGCGGTATTTAAGAAATGCTCTCGCAAATGAATAGTGTGAATGGTGCTATTAAAGTGGGCACCAGACACTGCTGCTTTTGGCAGTCTCCGGTGAATGCCGACGTGAAATACTTAGTTCTTGTGATGTATTTTCTACCCCTGATAAAGACCCTCGCGATTATCATCGTCGTCGTCGGCGGCGGCGGCGCTTTGGTAATAGCGACAACTCGCCATTGTATCACTTAAGGTGAGGTACCTTCCGCAAGCGACTGAGATGGCACTAAGCGATTGAAGCTGATTTTCCACCTCTTGTTTGATCAGCGTCATAAGGGCTTGAATGTAACTTGCGATGGGACACAGCAAGAAGTAGCGTCGCACTTTTAGTACTAAAATTTGAGATGGAGAACTGGGTCAAAGATGGGAAATTCATTCCGCCAAGTGTACAAATGGTGAAAATGAGGTGTGTGTGGGGAAGCATATTGCGCCAGTGACCGTGTGGCCTAATGGATAAGGCGTCGGACTTCGGATCCGAAGATTGCAGGTTCGAATCCTGTCACGGTCGAGTTTTTCCTGTTCTGCAAAAGATGCATGCTGTTTTAGTGTGTTGTTTGAGTACTGCAAAACTAGTTGAAAGTAGCTGCTGTCCGCTTCCTGGCTGCAAAACCGGCGTCTACCTGAAGCACAAGCAACACAAGGGTGATCTGTAGCGAAATTTTCGGCACAGTGCCGTTCAGGAGAGTTTTTGTTGCAACTACTGCATCTGATTCAGGACCCAAGGGCTACGCCACAGGCGTCTGCGCACAGTCGAGCATGTGTGTTGAATAATGGTGCTGATAGCCACGTATCATTTCAAGCAGAGTTGATGCCTTTCGGAGACAATTTTTCATTAAATAGGATTGTAGCTGATTTGTGGCAGCAGGAAATAAGCTGTAGTCAAAAGAATCTTCAATAGATGGTCGCAGGTCAAATCAGTATTGTATGGCTCGTAACCCTTGTGTACAGCCCGGCTAGCTCAGTCGGTAGAGCATGAGACTCTTAATCTCAGGGTCGTGGGTTCGAGCCCCACGCTGGGCGCCTCAAAATTTTGTGTCTACGCGGATCCAACATGCGCCCCTCTCGTGAGCCTTGCGTGATGAACGTAACGGGTCACGACGATGCCTAGCTTCGGATGAATATCAGAGGAACGGTATTTGAAGCTGAAAGTAACTCTGAAATGAAATAAATTTGTTTTGGAATTTAATTTGTACATCGATAAGGTGTGAGATGTGTAGGAAAGCAGCAGCTGTGCTAACGAAATGCAAATAATGGTCGCTCATGCGGTGCGTTTCGAGCTGAAGGGCTCCGATTCACTAGTCTGTAAGAACAAAGTACCCGAAAAGCGCGCTAGAAGACGCCTCCTTAGCTCAGTGGCAGAGCGCTGGTCTAGTAAACCAGAGGTCGTGAGTTCGATCCTCACAGGAGGCAAATGAATTTTGTAACAGCCCCTCCCACCGTGGCCCTTTCGAAAAAAGCGGTCAAGGATAAAAAACATTATGAATGGGTGCGGTATTTAAGAAATGCTCTCGCAAATGAATAGTGTGAATGGTGCTATTAAAGTGGGCACCAGACACTGCTGCTTTTGGCAGTCTCCGGTGAATGCCGACGTGAAATACTTAGTTCTTGTGATGTATTTTCTACCCCTGATAAAGACCCTCGCGATTATCATCGTCGTCGTCGTCGTCGTCAGCGGCGGCGGCGCTTTGGTAATAGCGACAACTCGCCATTGTATCACTTAAGGTGAGGTACCTTCCGCAAGCGACTGAGATGGCACTAAGCGATTGAAGCTGATTTGCCACCTCTTGTTTGATCAGCGTCATAAGGGCTTGAATGTAACTTGCGATGGGACACAGCAAGAAGTAGCGTCGCACTTTTAGTACTAAAATTTGAGATGGAGAACTGGGTCAAAGATGGGAAATTCATTCCGCCAAGTGTACAAATGGTGAAAATGAGGTGTGTGTGGGGAAGCATATTGCGCCAGTGACCGTGTGGCCTAATGGATAAGGCGTCGGACTTCGGATCCGAAGATTGCAGGTTCGAATCCTGTCACGGTCGAGTTTTTCCTGTTCTGCAAAAGATGCATGCTGTTTTAGTGTGTTGTTTGAGTACTGCAAAACTAGTTGAAAGTAGCTGCTGTCCGCTTCCTGGCTGCAAAACCGGCGTCTACCTGAAGCACAAGCAAGACAAGGGTGATCTGTAGCGAAATTTTCGGCACAGTGCCGTTCAGGAGAGTTTTTGTTGCAACTACTGCATCTGATTCAGGACCCAAGGGCTACGCCACAGGCGTCTGCGCACAGTCGAGCATGTGTGTTGAATAATGGTGCTGATAGCCACGTATCATTTCAAGCAGATTTGATGCCTTTCAGAGACAATTTTTCATTAAATAGGATTGTAGCTGATTTGTGGCAGCAGGAAATAAGCTGTAGTCAAAAGAATCTTCAATAGATGGTCGCAGGTCAAATCAGTATTGTATGGCTCGTAACCCTTCTGTACAGCCCGGCTAGCTCAGTCGGTAGAGCATGAGACTCTTAATCTCAGGGTCGTGGGTTCGCGCCCCACGCTGGGCGGCTCAAAATTTTGTGTCTACGCGGATCCAACATGCGCCCCTCTCGTGAGCCTTGCGTGATGAACGTAACGGGTTACGACGATGCCTAGCTTCGGATGAATATCAGAGGAACGGTATTTGAAGCTGAAAGTAACTCTGAAATGAAATAAATTTGTTTTGGAATTTAATTTGTACATCGATATGGTGTGAGATGTGTAGGAAAGCAGCAGCTGTGCTAACGAAATGCAAATAATGGTCGCTCATGCGGTGCGTTTCGAGCTGAAGGGCTCCGATTCACTAGTCTGTAAGAACAAAGTACCCGAAAAGCGCGCTAGGAGGCGCCTCCTTAGCTCAGTGGCAGAGCGTTGGTCTAGTAAACCAGAGGTCGTGAGTTCGATCCTAACAGGAGGCAAATGAATTTTGTAACAGCCCCTCCCACCGTGGCCATTTCGAAAAAAGCGGTCAAGGATAAAAAAATTTATGAATGGGTGCGGTATTTAAGAAATGCTCTCGCAAATGAATAGTGTGAATGGTGCTATTAAAGTGGGCACCAGACACTGCTGCTTTTGGCAGTCTCCGGTGAATGCCGACGTGAAATACTTAGTTCTTGTGATGTATTTTCTACCCCTGATAAAGACCCTCGCGATTATCATCGTCGTCGTCGTCGTCGTCGTCGGCGGCGGCGGCGGCGGCGCTTTGGTAATAGCGACAACTCGCCATTGTATCACTTAAGGTGAGGTACCTTCCGCAAGCGACTGAGATGGCACTAAGCGATTGAAGCTGATTTGCCACCTCTTGTTTGATCAGCGTCATAAGGGCTTGAATGTAACTTGCGATGGGACACAGCAAGAAGTAGCGTCGCACTTTTAGTACTAAAATTTGAGATGGAGAACTGGGTCAAAGATGGGAAATTCATTCCGCCAAGTGTACAAATGGAGAAAATGAGGTGTGTGTGGGGAAGCATATTGCGCCAGTGACCGTGTGGCCTAATGGATAAGGCGTCGGACTTCGGATCCGAAGATTGCAGGTTCGAATCCTGTCACGGTCGAGTTTTTCCTGTTCTGCAAAAGATGCATGCTGTTTTAGTGTGTTGTTTGAGTACTGCAAAACTAGTTGAAAGTAGCTGCTGTCCGCTTCCTGGCTGCAAAACCGGCGTCTACCTGAAGCACAAGCAACACAAGGGTGATCTGTAGCGAAATTTTCGGCACAGTGCCGTTCAGGAGAGTTTTTGTTGCAACTACTGCATCTGATTCAGGACCCAAGGGCTACGCCACAGGCGTCTGCGCACAGTCGAGCATGTGTGTTGAATAATGGTGCTGATAGCCACGTATCATTTCAAGCAGATTTGATGCCTTTCGGAGACAATTTTTCATTAAATAGGATTGTAGCTGATTTGTGGCAGCAGGAAATAAGCTGTAGTCAAAAGAATCTTCAATAGATGGTCGCAGGTCAAATCAGTATTGTATGGCTCGTAACCCTTGTGTACAGCCCGGCTAGCTCAGTCGGTAGAGCATGAGACTCTTAATCTCAGGGTCGTGGGTTCGAGCCCCACGCTGGGCGCCTCAAAATTTTGTGTCTACGCGGATCCAACATGCGCCCCTCTCGTGAGCCTTGCGTGATGAACGTAACGGGTTACGACGATGCCTAGCTTCGGATGAATATCAGAGGAACGGTATTTGAAGCTGAAAGTAACTCTGAAATGAAATAAATTTGTTTTGGAATTTAATTTGTACATCGATATGGTGTGAGATGTGTAGGAAAGCAGCAGCTGTGCTAACGAAATGCAAATAATGGTCGCTCATGCGGTGCGTTTCGAGCTGAAGGGCTCCGATTCACTAGTCTGTAAGAACAAAGTACCCGAAAAGCGCGCTAGGAGCTCAGTGGCAGAGCGCTGGTCTAGTAAACCAGAGGTCGTGAGTTCGATCCTCACAGGAGGCAAATGAATTTTGTAACAGCCCCTCCCACCGTGGCCCTTTCGAAAAAAGCGGTCAAGGATAAAAAAAATTATGAATGGGTGCGGTATTTAAGAAATGCTGTCGCAAATGAATAGTGTGAATGGTGCTATTAAAGTGGGCACCAGACACTGCTGCTTTTGGCAGTCTCCGGTGAATGCCGACGTGAAATACTTAGTTCTTGTGATGTATTTTCTACCCCTGATAAAGACCCTCGCGATTATCATCGTCGTCGGCGGCGGCGGCGGCGCTTTGGTAATAGCGACAACTCGCCATTGTATCACTTAAGGTGAGGTACCTTCCGCAAGCGACTGAGATGGCACTAAGCGATTGAAGCTGATTTGCCACCTCTTGTTTGATCAGCGTCATAAGGGCTTGAATGTAACTTGCGATGGGACACAGCAAGAAGTAGCGTCGCACTTTTAGTACTAAAATTTGAGATGGAGAACTGGGTCAAAGATGGGAAATTCATTCCGCCAAGTGTACAAATGGTGAAAATGAGGTGTGTGTGGGGAAGCATATTGCGCCAGTGACCGTGTGGCCTAATGGATAAGGCGTCGGACTTCGGATCCGAAGATTGCAGGTTCGAATCCTGTCACGGTCGAGTTTTTCCTGTTCTGCAAAAGATGCATGCTGTTTTAGTGTGTTGTTTGAGTACTGCAAAACTAGTTGAAAGTAGCTGCTGTCCGCTTCCTGGCTGCAAAACCGGCGTCTACCTGAAGCACAAGCAACACAAGGGTGATCTGTAGCGAAATTTTCGGCACAGTGCCGTTCAGGAGAGTTTTTGTTGCAACTACTGCATCTGATTCAGGACCCAAGGGCTACGCCACAGGCGTCTGCGCACAGTCGAGCATGTGTGTTGAATAATGGTGCTGATAGCCACGTATCATTTCAAGCAGATTTGATGCCTTTCAGAGACAATTTTTCATTAAATAGGATTGTAGCTGATTTGTGGCAGCAGGAAATAAGCTGTAGTCAAAAGAATCTTCAATAGATGGTCGCAGGTCAAATCAGTATTGTATGGCTCGTAACCCTTGTGTACAGCCCGGCTAGCTCAGTCGGTAGAGCATGAGACTCTTAATCTCAGGGTCGTGGGTTCGCGCCCCACGCTGGGCGGCTCAAAATTTTGTGTCTACGCGGATCCAACATGCGCCCCTCTCGTGAGCCTTGCGTGATGAACGTAACGGGTTACGACGATGCCTAGCTTCGGATGAATATCAGAGGAACGGTATTTGAAGCTGAAAGTAACTCTGAAATGAAATAAATTTGTTTTGGAATTTAATTTGTACATCGATATGGTGTGAGATGTGTAGGAAAGCAGCAGCTGTGCTAACGAAATGCAAATAATGGTCGCTCATGCGGTGCGTTTCGAGCTGAAGGGCTCCGATTCACTAGTCTGTAAGAACAAAGTACCCGAAAAGCGCGCTAGGAGGCGCCTCCTTAGCTCAGTGGCAGAGCGTTGGTCTAGTAAACCAGAGGTCGTGAGTTCGATCCTAACAGGAGGCAAATGAATTTTGTAACAGCCCCTCCCACCGTGGCCCTTTCGAAAAAAGCGGTCAAGGATAAAAAAATTTATGAATGGGTGCGGTATTTAAGAAATGCTCTCGCAAATGAATAGTGTGAATGGTGCTATTAAAGTGGGCACCAGACACTGCTGCTTTTGGCAGTCTCCGGTGAATGCCGACGTGAAATACTTAGTTCTTGTGATGTGTGTGCGCTAGGAGGCGCCTCCTTAGCTCAGTGGCAGAGCGTTGGTCTAGTAAACCAGAGGTCGTGAGTTCGATCCTAACAGGAGGCAAATGAATTTTGTAACAGCCCCTCCCACCGTGGCCCTTTCGAAAAAAGCGGTCAAGGATAAAAAAATTTATGAATGGGTGCGGTATTTAAGAAATGCTCTCGCAAATGAATAGTGTGAATGGTGCTATTAAAGTGGGCACCAGACACTGCTGCTTTTGGCAGTCTCCGGTGAATGCCGACGTGAAATACTTAGTTCTTGTGATGTATTTTCTACCCCTGATAAAGACCCTCGCGATTATCATCGTCGTCGTCGTCGTCGTCGTCGGCGGCGGCGGCGCTTTGGTAATAGCGACAACTCGCCATTGTATCACTTAAGGTGAGGTACCTTCCGCAAGCGACTGAGATGGCACTAAGCGATTGAAGCTGATTTGCCACCTCTTGTTTGATCAGCGTCATAAGGGCTTGAATGTAACTTGCGATGGGACACAGCAAGAAGTAGCGTCGCACTTTTAGTACTAAAATTTGAGATGGAGAACTGGGTCAAAGATGGGAAATTCATTCCGCCAAGTGTACAAATGGTGAAAATGAGGTGTGTGTGGGGAAGCATATTGCGCCAGTGACCGTGTGGCCTAATGGATAAGGCGTCGGACTTCGGATCCGAAGATTGCAGGTTCGAATCCTGTCACGGTCGAGTTTTTCCTGTTCTGCAAAAGATGCATGCTGTTTTAGTGTGTTGTTTGAGTACTGCAAAACTAGTTGAAAGTAGCTGCTGTCCGCTTCCTGGCTGCAAAACCGGCGTCTACCTGAAGCACAAGCAACACAAGGGTGATCTGTAGCGAAATTTTCGGCACAGTGCCGTTCAGGAGAGTTTTTGTTGCAACTACTGCATCTGATTCAGGACCCAAGGGCTACGCCACAGGCGTCTGCGCACAGTCGAGCATGTGTGTTGAATAATGGTGCTGATAGCCACGTATCATTTCAAGCAGATTTGATGCCTTTCAGAGACAATTTTTCATTAAATAGGATTGTAGCTGATTTGTGGCAGCAGGAAATAAGCTGTAGTCAAAAGAATCTTCAATAGATGGTCGCAGGTCAAATCAGTATTGTATGGCTCGTAACCCTTGTGTACAGCCCGGCTAGCTCAGTCGGTAGAGCATGAGACTCTTAATCTCAGGGTCGTGGGTTCGAGCCCCACGCTGGGCGGCTCAAAATTTTGTGTCTACGCGGATCCAACATGCGCCCCTCTCGTGAGCCTTGCGTGATGAACGTAACGGGTTACGACGATGCCTAGCTTCGGATGAATATCAGAGGAACGGTATTTGAAGCTGAAAGTAACTCTGAAATGAAATAAATTTGTTTTGGAATTTAATTTGTACATCGATATGGTGTGAGATGTGTAGGAAAGCAGCAGCTGTGCTAACGAAATGCAAATAATGGTCGCTCATGCGGTGCGTTTCGAGCTGAAGGGCTCCGATTCACTAGTCTGTAAGAACAAAGTACCCGAAAAGCGCGCTAGGAGGCGCCTCCTTAGCTCAGTGGCAGAGCGTTGGTCTAGTAAACCAGAGGTCGTGAGTTCGATCCTCACAGGAGGCAAATGAATTTTGTAACAGCCCCTCCCACCGTGGCCATTTCGAAAAAAGCGGTCAAGGATAAAAAAATTTATGAATGGGTGCGGTATTTAAGAAATGCTCTCGCAAATGAATAGTGTGAATGGTGCTATTAAAGTGGGCACCAGACACTGCTGCTTTTGGCAGTCTCCGGTGAATGCCGACGTGAAATACTTAGTTCTTGTGATGTATTTTCTACCCCTGATAAAGACCCTCGCGATTATCATCGTCGTCGTCGTCGTCGGCGGCGGCGGCGGCGGCGGCGCTTTGGTAATAGCGACAACTCGCCATTGTATCACTTAAGGTGAGGTACCTTCCGCAAGCGACTGAGATGGCACTAAGCGATTGAAGCTGATTTGCCACCTCTTGTTTGATCAGCGTCATAAGGGCTTGAATGTAACTTGCGATGGGACACAGCAAGAAGTAGCGTCGCACTTTTAGTACTAAAATTTGAGATGGAGAACTGGGTCAAAGATGGGAAATTCATTCCGCCAAGTGTACAAATGGTGAAAATGAGGTGTGTGTGGGGAAGCATATTGCGCCAGTGACCGTGTGGCCTAATGGATAAGGCGTCGGACTTCGGATCCGAAGATTGCAGGTTCGAATCCTGTCACGGTCGAGTTTTTCCTGTTCTGCAAAAGATGCATGCTGTTTTAGTGTGTTGTTTGAGTACTGCAAAACTAGTTGAAAGTAGCTGCTGTCCGCTTCCTGGCTGCAAAACCGGCGTCTACCTGAAGCACAAGCAACACAAGGGTGATCTGTAGCGAAATTTTCGGCACAGTGCCGTTCAGGAGAGTTTTTGTTGCAACTACTGCATCTGATTCAGGACCCAAGGGCTACGCCACAGGCGTCTGCGCACAGTCGAGCATGTGTGTTGAATAATGGTGCTGATAGCCACGTATCATTTCAAGCAGATTTGATGCCTTTCAGAGACAATTTTTCATTAAATAGGATTGTAGCTGATTTGTGGCAGCAGGAAATAAGCTGTAGTCAAAAGAATCTTCAATAGATGGTCGCAGGTCAAATCAGTATTGTATGGCTCGTAACCCTTGTGTACAGCCCGGCTAGCTCAGTCGGTAGAGCATGAGACTCTTAATCTCAGGGTCGTGGGTTCGAGCCCCACGCTGGGCGGCTCAAAATTTTGTGTCTACGCGGATCCAACATGCGCCCCTCTCGTGAGCCTTGCGTGATGAACGTAACGGGTTACGACGATGCCTAGCTTCGGATGAATATCAGAGGAACGGTATTTGAAGCTGAAAGTAACTCTGAAATGAAATAAATTTGTTTTGGAATTTAATTTGTACATCGATATGGTGTGAGATGTGTAGGAAAGCAGCAGCTGTGCTAACGAAATGCAAATAATGGTCGCTCATGCGGTGCGTTTCGAGCTGAAGGGCTCCGATTCACTAGTCTGTAAGAACAAAGTACCCGAAAAGCGCGCTAGGAGGCGCCTCCTTAGCTCAGTGGCAGAGTGCTGGTCTAGTAAACCAGAGGTCGTGAGTTCGATCCTCACAGGAGGCAAATGAATTTTGTAACAGCCCCTCCCACCGTGGCCCTTTCGAAAAAAGCGGTCAAGGATAAAAAAAAATTATGAATGGGTGCGGTATTTAAGAAATGCTCTCGCAAATGAATAGTGTGAATGGTGCTATTAAAGTGGGCACCAGACACTGCTGCTTTTGGCAGTCTCCGGTGAATGCCGACGTGAAATACTTAGTTCTTGTGATGTATTTTCTACCCCTGATAAAGACCCTCGCGATTATCATCGTCGTCGTCGTCGTCGGCGGCGGCGGCGGCGGCGGCGCTTTGGTAATAGCGACAACTCGCCATTGTATCACTTAAGGTGAGGTACCTTCCGCAAGCGACTGAGATGGCACTAAGCGATTGAAGCTGATTTGCCACCTCTTGTTTGATCAGCGTCATAAGGGCTTGAATGTAACTTGCGATGGGACACAGCAAGAAGTAGCGTCGCACTTTTAGTACTAAAATTTGAGATGGAGAACTGGGTCAAAGATGGGAAATTCATTCCGCCAAGTGTACAAATGGTGAAAATGAGGTGTGTGTGGGGAAGCATATTGCGCCAGTGACCGTGTGGCCTAATGGATAAGGCGTCGGACTTCGGATCCGAAGATTGCAGGTTCGAATCCTGTCACGGTCGAGTTTTTCCTGTTCTGCAAAAGATGCATGCTGTTTTAGTGTGTTGTTTGAGTACTGCAAAACTAGTTGAAAGTAGCTGCTGTCCGCTTCCTGGCTGCAAAACCGGCGTCTACCTGAAGCACAAGCAACACAAGGGTGATCTGTAGCGAAATTTTCGGCACAGTGCCGTTCAGGAGAGTTTTTGTTGCAACTACTGCATCTGATTCAGGACCCAAGGGCTACGCCACAGGCGTCTGCGCACAGTCGAGCATGTGTGTTGAATAATGGTGCTGATAGCCACGTATCATTTCAAGCAGATTTGATGCCTTTCGGAGACAATTTTTCATTAAATAGGATTGTAGCTGATTTGTGGCAGCAGGAAATAAGCTGTAGTCAAAAGAATCTTCAATAGATGGTCGCAGGTCAAATCAGTATTGTATGGCTCGTAACCCTTGTGTGCAGCCCGGCTAGCTCAGTCGGTAGAGCATGAGACTCTTAATCTCAGGGTCGTGGGTTCGAGCCCCACGCTGGGCGCCTCAAAATTTTGTGTCTACGCGGATCCAACATGCGCCCCTCTCGTGAGCCTTGCGTGATGAACGTAACGGGTTACGACGATGCCTAGCTTCGGATGAATATCAGAGGAACGGTATTTGAAGCTGAAAGTAACTCTGAAATGAAATAAATTTGTTTTCGAATTTAATTTGTACATCGATATGGTGTGAGATGTGTAGGAAAGCAGCAGCTGTGCTAACGAAATGCAAATAATGGTCGCTCATGCGGTGCGTTTCGAGCTGAAGGGCTCCGATTCACTAGTCTGTAAGAACAAAGTACCCGAAAAGCGCGCTAGGAGGCGCCTCCTTAGCTCAGTGGCAGAGCGTTGGTCTAGTAAACCAGAGGTCGTGAGTTCGATCCTCACAGGAGGCAAATGAATTTTGTAACAGCCCCTCCCACCGTGGCCATTTCGAAAATAGCGGTCAAGGATAAAAAAATTTATGAATGGGTGCGGTATTTAAGAAATGCTCTCGCAAATGAATAGTGTGAATGGTGCTATTAAAGTGGGCACCAGACACTGCTGCTTTTGGCAGTCTCCGGTGAATGCCGACGTGAAATACTTAGTTCTTGTGATGTATTTTCTACCCCTGATAAAGACCCTCGCGATTATCATCGTCGTCGTCGTCGTCGTCGTCGGCGGCGGCGGCGGCGGCGCTTTGGTAATAGCGACAACTCGCCATTGTATCACTTAAGGTGAGGTACCTTCCGCAAGCGACTGAGATGGCACTAAGCGATTGAAGCTGATTTGCCACCTCTTGTTTGATCAGCGTCATAAGGGCTTGAATGTAACTTGCGATGGGACACAGCAAGTAGTAGCGTCGCACTTTTAGTACTAAAATTTGAGATGGAGAACTGGGTCAAAGATGGGAAATTCATTCCGCCAAGTGTACAAATGGTGAAAATGAGGTGTGTGTGGGGAAGCATATTGCGCCAGTGACCGTGTGGCCTAATGGATAAGGCGTCGGACTTCGGATCCGAAGATTGCAGGTTCGAATCCTGTCACGGTCGAGTTTTTCCTGTTCTGCAAAAGATGCATGCTGTTTTAGTGTGTTGTTTGAGTACTGCAAAACTAGTTGAAAGTAGCTGCTGTCCGCTTCCTGGCTGCAAAACCGGCGTCTACCTGAAGCACAAGCAACACAAGGGTGATCTGTAGCGAAATTTTCGGCACAGTGCCGTTCAGGAGAGTTTTTGTTGCAACTACTGCATCTGATTCAGGACCCAAGGGCTACGCCACAGGCGTCTGCGCACAGTCGAGCATGTGTGTTGAATAATGGTGCTGATAGCCACGTATCATTTCAAGCAGATTTGATGCCTTTCGGAGACAATTTTTCATTAAATAGGATTGTAGCTGATTTGTGGCAGCAGGAAATAAGCTGTAGTCAAAAGAATCTTCAATAGATGGTCGCAGGTCAAATCAGTATTGTATGGCTCGTAACCCTTGTGTGCAGCCCGGCTAGCTCAGTCGGTAGAGCATGAGACTCTTAATCTCAGGGTCGTGGGTTCGAGCCCCACGCTGGGCGCCTCAAAATTTTGTGTCTACGCGGATCCAACATGCGCCCCTCTCGTGAGCCTTGCGTGATGAACGTAACGGGTTACGACGATGCCTAGCTTCGGATGAATATCAGAGGAACGGTATTTGAAGCTGAAAGTAACTCTGAAATGAAATAAATTTGTTTTGGAATTTAATTTGTACATCGATATGGTGTGAGATGTGTAGGAAAGCAGCAGCTGTGCTAACGAAATGCAAATAATGGTCGCTCATGCGGTGCGTTTCGAGCTGAAGGGCTCCGATTCACTAGTCTGTAAGAACAAAGTACCCGAAAAGCGCGCTAGGAGCTCAGTGGCAGAGCGCTGGTCTAGTAAACCAGAGGTCGTGAGTTCGATCCTCACAGGAGGCAAATGAATTTTGTAACAGCCCCTCCCACCGTGGCCCTTTCGAAAAAAGCGGTCAAGGATAAAAAAAATTATGAATGGGTGCGGTATTTAAGAAATGCTCTCGCAAATGAATAGTGTGAATGGTGCTATTAAAGTGGGCACCAGACACTGCTGCTTTTGGCAGTCTCCGGTGAATGCCGACGTGAAATACTTAGTTCTTGTGATGTATTTTCTACCCCTGATAAAGACCCTCGCGATTATCATCGTCGTCGGCGGCGGCGGCGGCGCTTTGGTAATAGCGACAACTCGCCATTGTATCACTTAAGGTGAGGTACCTTCCGCAAGCGACTGAGATGGCACTAAGCGATTGAAGCTGATTTGCCACCTCTTGTTTGATCAGCGTCATAAGGGCTTGAATGTAACTTGCGATGGGACACAGCAAGAAGTAGCGTCGCACTTTTAGTACTAAAATTTGAGATGGAGAACTGGGTCAAAGATGGGAAATTCATTCCGCCAAGTGTACAAATGGTGAAAATGAGGTGTGTGTGGGGAAGCATATTGCGCCAGTGACCGTGTGGCCTAATGGATAAGGCGTCGGACTTCGGATCCGAAGATTGCAGGTTCGAATCCTGTCACGGTTGAGTTTTTCCTGTTCTGCAAAAGATGCATGCTGTTTTAGTGTGTTGTTTGAGTACTGCAAAACTAGTTGAAAGTAGCTGCTGTCCGCTTCCTGGCTGCAAAACCGGCGTCTACCTGAAGCACAAGCAACACAAGGGTGATCTGTAGCGAAATTTTCGGCACAGTGCCGTTCAGGAGAGTTTTTGTTGCAACTACTGCATCTGATTCAGGACCCAAGGGCTACGCCACAGGCGTCTGCGCACAGTCGAGCATGTGTGTTGAATAATGGTGCTGATAGCCACGTATCATTTCAAGCAGATTTGATGCCTTTCGGAGACAATTTTTCATTAAATAGGATTGTAGCTGATTTGTGGCAGCAGGAAATAAGCTGTAGTCAAAAGAATCTTCAATAGATGGTCGCAGGTCAAATCAGTATTGTATGGCTCGTAACCCTTGTGTACAGCCCGGCTAGCTCAGTCGGTAGAGCATGAGACTCTTAATCTCAAGGTCGTGGGTTCGAGCCCCACGCTGGGCGGCTCAAAATTTTGTGTCTACGCGGATCCAACATGCGCCCCTCTCGTGAGCCTTGCGTGATGAACGTAACGGGTTACGACGATGCCTAGCTTCGGATGAATATCAGAGGAACGGTATTTGAAGCTGAAAGTAACTCCGAAATGAAATAAATTTGTTTTGGAATTTAATTTGTACATCGATATGGTGTGAGATGTGTAGGAAAGCAGCAGCTGTGCTAACGAAATGCAAATAATGGTCGCTCATGCGGTGCGTTTCGAGCTGAAGGGCTCCGATTCACTAGTCTGTAAGAACAAAGTACCCGAAAAGCGCGCTAGGAGGCGCCTCCTTAGCTCAGTGGCAGAGCGCTGGTCTAGTAAACCAGAGGTCGAGAGTTCGATCCTCACAGGAGGCAAATGAATTTTGTAACAGCCCTTCCCACCGTGGCCCTTTCGAAAAAAGCGGTCAAGGATAAAAAAAATTATGAATGGGTGCGGTATTTAAGAAATGCTCTCGCAAATGAATAGTGTGAATTGTGCTATTAAAGTGGGCACCAGACACTGCTGCTTTTGGCAGTCTCCGGTGAATGCCGACGTGAAATACTTAGTTCTTGTGATGTATTTTCTACCCCTGATAAAGACCCTCGCGATTATCATCGTCGTCGTCGTCGGCGGCGGCGGCGCTTTGGTAATAGCGACAACTCGCCATTGTATCACTTAAGGTGAGGTACCTTCCGCAAGCGACTGAGATGGCACTAAGCGATGGAAGCTGATTTGCCACCTCTTGTTTGATCAGCGTCATAAGGGCTTGAATGTAACTTGCGATGGGACACAGCAAGAAGTAGCGTCGCACTTTTAGTACTAAAATTTGAGATGGAGAACTGGGTCAAAGATGGGAAATTCATTCCGCCAAGTGTACAAATGGTGAAAATGAGGTGTGTGTGGGGAAGCATATTGCGCCAGTGACCGTGTGGCCTAATGGATAAGGCGTCGGACTTCGGATCCGAAGATTGCAGGTTCGAATCCTGTCACGGTTGAGTTTTTCCTGTTCTGCAAAAGATGCATGCTGTTTTAGTGTGTTGTTTGAGTACTGCAAAACTAGTTGAAAGTAGCTGCTGTCCGCTTCCTGGCTGCAAAACCGGCGTCTACCTGAAGCACAAGCAACACAAGGGTGATCTGTAGCGAAATTTTCGGCACAGTGCCGTTCAGGAGAGTTTTTGTTGCAACTACTGCATCTGATTCAGGACCCAAGGGCTACGCCACAGGCGTCTGCGCACAGTCGAGCATGTGTGTTGAATAATGGTGCTGATAGCCACGTATCATTTCAAGCAGATTTGATGCCTTTCGGAGACAATTTTTCATTAAATAGGATTGTAGCTGATTTGTGGCAGCAGGAAATAAGATGTAGTCAAAAGAATCTTCAATAGATGGTCGCCGGTCAAATCAGTATTGTATGTCTCGTAACCCTTGTGTACAGCCCGGCTAGCTCAGTCGGTAGAGCATGAGACTCTTAATCTCAGGGTCGTGGGTTCGAGCCCCACGCTGGGCGGCTCAAAATTTTGTGTCTACGCGGATCCAACATGCGCCCCTCTCGTGAGCCTTGCGTGATGAACGTAACGGGTTACGACGATGCCTAGCTTCGGATGAATATCAGAGGAACGGTATTTGAAGCTGAAAGTAACTCTGAAATGAAATAAATTTGTTTCGGAATTTAATTTGTACATCGATATGGTGTGAGATGTGTAGGAAAGCAGCAGCTGTGCTAACGAAATGCAAATAATGGTCGCTCATGCGGTGCGTTTCGAGCTGAAGGGCTCCGATTCACTAGTCTGTAAGAACAAAGTACCCGAAAAGCGCGCTAGGAGGCGCCTCCTTAGCTCAGTGGCAGAGCGCTGGTCTAGTAAACCAGAGGTCGAGAGTTCGATCCTCACAGGAGGCAAATGAATTTTGTAACAGCCCCTCCCACCGTGGCCCTTTCGAGAAAAGCGGTCAAGGATAAAAAAAATTATGAATGGGTGCGGTATTTAAGAAATGCTCACGCAAATGAATAGTGTGAATGGTGCTATTAAAGTGGGCACCAGACACTGCTGCTTTTGGCAGTCTCCGGTGAATGCCGACGTGAAATACTTAGTTCTTGTGATGTATTTTCTACCCCTGATAAAGACCCTCGCGATTATCATCGTCGTCGGCGGCGGCGGCGGCGCTTTGGTAATAGCGACAACTCGCCATTGTATCACTTAAGGTGAGGTACCTTCCGCAAGCGACTGAGATGGCACTAAGCGATTGAAGCTGATTTGCCACCTCTTGTTTGATCAGCGTCATAAGGG
The DNA here is from genome assembly GCF_023864275.1 of Schistocerca cancellata. Lineage (NCBI taxonomy): Eukaryota > Metazoa > Arthropoda > Insecta > Orthoptera > Acrididae > Schistocerca > Schistocerca cancellata. Next base: position 81,245,362 of record NC_064633.1, on the reverse strand, counting down.
CTTGAATGTAACTTGCGATGGGACACAGCAAGAAGTAGCGTCGCACTTTTAGTACTAAAATTTGAGATGGAGAACTGGGTCAAAGATGGGAAATTCATTCCGCCAAGTGTACAAATGGTGAAAATGAGGTGTGTGTGGGGAAGCATATTGCGCCAGTGACCGTGTGGCCTAATGGATAAGGCGTCGGACTTCGGATCCGAAGATTGCAGGTTCGAATCCTGTCACGGTTGAGTTTTTCCTGTTCTGCAAAAGATGCATGCTGTTTTAGTGTGTTGTTTGAGTACTGCAAAACTAGTTGAAAGTAGCTGCTGTCCGCTTCCTGGCTGCAAAACCGGCGTCTACCTGAAGCACAAGCAAGACAAGGGTGATCTGTAGCGAAATTTTCGGCACAGTGCCGTTCAGGAGAGTTTTTGTTGCAACTACTGCATCTGATTCAGGACCCAAGGGCTACGCCACAGGCGTCTGCGCACAGTCGAGCATGTGTGTTGAATAATGGTGCTGATAGCCACGTATCATTTCAAGCAGATTTGATGCCTTTCGGAGACAATTTTTCATTAAATAGGATTGTAGCTGATTTGTGGCAGCAGGAAATAAGCTGTAGTCAAAAGAATCTTCAATAGATGGTCGCAGGTCAAATCAGTATTGTATGGCTCGTAACCCTTGTGTACAGCCCGGCTAGCTCAGTTGGTCACATTCGCGCCTCGTCTTCGGCGCGAGACGGACGTGTGGCGGCCGCTGCGTGACGTTTCGTGTCAACAAGGCTGTTTTCCTGCGAGCTAGGTAGGCCGGCTCGCAAGCGCATTACTTAACTTTATTGTGTATTGATTTGTTGAAAATGAGAAAAGACACGATAAAATTCGCTTTCGATAGAAATTTCGTACGACCGAAAGCTTTTGAAATCAAACTGTGGCTAACGGAAAAAGTTGGAATTACTAAAGATGACTTAGTTGGAGTTCATTTGTCGTTTGTGACTAACTCGGCATATGTGAAATTGGCAAACCCTGCTAAATGTGTCGAAATTGTTGAACAATGTGGTGGTATTATTAAGTTCAATCACTTAGATGGCTCAGTTAGCGATGTTGTAGTATCCTATGCTGGGATGGGAATACGAACAGTAAGAGTGTTTGAGCTTCCTTTTGAAATGCCTGTAGTTGAAATCAATCGTGTTCTCGGGGCGTATGGCAGAGTAATTTCCAATGTTGCGGAATTGTGGTCAGAACCACACATGTTTCCCGTTCTGAATGGCGTTCGCCAGGTTAAGATCGAACTTCTCAAGCACATTCCTTCCTTTGTAATTATTGGAGGATACCGTGCGTTGATCATTTACGATGGACAGCCTCGCACCTGTGCCATTTGTAACTCGACAGAGCACGTACGTGCTGAGTGTAGTAGACGGAGGGTTCCTCAATTATCAAGTGAAGAGTCCGCAAGTGCAGGGCCTGTAGTTCAACTGAAGATGACGTACGCTGCTGCCACGTCACCTTTGCGATCAGCTCGGCAGACATCTTTCGAACTGGGGGAACAGTGCGAGCATCCAGAGGATGTTTTCAGCCATATAGACAGTGGTAGTGCCGTAGCTATGACTAACCATACAGCGCCCCAGCGCAACATCAGTGAAAGTCAGGTACCTGTAAATTACGACTGTGCCGCTCCTTCTTGTAGCTCGCGAGCAGAACCTTCTGCGGTTGCTGTGGATACCTCACTGCAACCGCCTGATAGCGAACGACATGACGAGACCAACACGAACGTAGCGGCAACGGACGATCCAGTTAAGAATATTGTTGGGAAGGACATGATCATAGATCACTCGCTCATCCAACTGACACAAGGAGTCAATGACTACGGTTCTGCTTCCCACAGCGCGGCTGACAGGCCACCTGCGACAGAGGCGAGTCTAAATGCAGTAGAACTTTCATCCACGCCTGGTGAAAAGAGCTGCGTAGGATCTTCGACTAGGACACAGGACCGGCTTGCATCGACGACTTCGTCTCCGCATTCGTCCGAAAAGTCCCCCGATTCGTCTCCAGAGAGGTCAAGATCGCCTCGGAAAACCAGGAAACGTCGCAAAAAGCGGTTAGCACACCAGGCTGCTGAAAGCTTAGCCCCGGCTCTGCGGGATAGGTTAAGGAGCATTCAGGAACAGACAACGATCGAAGACAATGGCCGGAGGGAACCTGAGGTCGGAAGCATAACATCGAATCTACGGAAATCAACTGAGTACGATGTCCGGGACAAAGGAGCACCAGGCCTCGAATTTTCAGACCATCAGGACGTAACTCATTCCCAACGTAGACAGTCTACCCACAATAGTCGTTCTGAATGGGCAGACGATACAGAGACACAAACGCCACATATATCTGCGAACAATGATATGGAATGTTAACCGAAACGTCTCAAGCTCAAGACTACACTTTGAGCCCACGAATGGCACGTGAATTCGGAATACACAGGCCTACTCGCCGAAAAGTCAAGTAAACAATAACAGCTCGTGCTCATGGATCAAACGTATCACGTAATGACTGTCAATATTAACAGGATCCAGAGTGCAACTAAAATTGCTGCCCTCAGGGACTTTATATATCAGTCAGATACCGATATTGCGCTTTTACAAGAAGTATGTTTTCAGAATTTGTATGTTCCGGGATTTACTGTAATCCTAAATGTCGCCTCCGAAAGCGCTTGCGGCACCGCTGTCCTGGTCAAGGAAGGTATTGCAATCACAGATGTAACCATGTTGGAATCGGGGCGGGGAATCAGTTTTAAGATTTTCAGTGTTACGATTTTAAATGTTTATGTGCCTTCGGGTAGCAATGGTCGAAATGAAAGAGCCAATTTTTTTAAAAATGATCTAGTGTATTTACTAAAAGAAAATCCCGTTGATGTAATAGTCGGAGGTGACTGGAATTGTGTCCTACACAGGAAAGACCAAACGCCAAATTTCAATTTCTCCCAAGAACTAGACAGTCTTGTGAAAACAATGAAATGGCAGGACGCTTGGGAGGTCAAATACCCCGTGTCTGTCCAGTACACATATTTTAGCACTAAAGCGCAAAGTAGGATCGACCGCATATACGTAAGTTCCAATTTAGCTAGCAAAATCAGTGGCGTCGAACGCATACCAACTTTCTTTTCAGACCATCTAGCAGTAAGGTGCAGCATTGGACTTCCTAAACAGAAGACATACTGGGGCCGTCCTTTTTGGAAATTAAATATCGCCATGCTTCGAGATAACGCCCTAACCGAGCAGTTAGAAGCTTCTTGGCAACTTTCACTCCGACAAAGCCACAAATACCGGTCAACGATAGATTGGTGGACTTCATGCGCCAAACCGAAACTTAGATCTACTCTAATTTCTTACAGTAGGGAACGGGCACTTTGGTCTCGGCGCACTGTTGAATTCTATTATACTTGTCTGCGAGACCTTTATGATATGCCAATGTCCGAGACTGTCAGAACGAGTATAAAACAGGTCAAGGCCGAACTTATTAGTCTTAAACGCAAACAGCTGGAAGGAATGACAATAAAATCACGAGTTCAAACCACAGTGGAAGAAGAACACGCTTCACTCTATCATCTACTCCAGCACGAAAAAAATCGTCGAAGAAATTTTATTCAGTCATTGCTCTCTGACGATCAACGTATTTTATATCAACAGAAAGATATTTTAAACGAGGCTCATAGGTATTATAATCAATTATACAGTGATCACCAGTATAACCCAGATCATGGACAGGAACTGCTCCGAAACTGTGATATGGAACAAATAGTAACTGAAGAACAAAACAGGAGTCTCACGGTTGAAATCCTGTCTGAAGACATTTTAGAAGTAATCAAAAGCTCACCTGTTAAAAAATCACCTGGGCCCGACGGTTTACCCTTAGAATTTTATTCCAAATATTGGCATATTATAAGGAATAAATTCACACAAGTCGTCAACGAAATCTTGAGTGGAGGGCACATACCTGACGAAATGAAAGAGTGTGTCACTGTTTTACTTCCTAAGGGAAACAATTCGGATGTCAAACAGCTCAACAACATGAGACCGATATCTTTAATGAACTCTGATTATAAAATTATTGCCAGGGTAGTCAAAAACAGACTCCGACCGGTGTTTGATACAGTAATTGGTCCCCATCAAACGTGTCTCCCGGGTCGGAATATTTTTAAAACAGTCTGCGAATACCGGGACATAATCAGTATCTTCTCAACGACATTGACAAAGGCTGGTCTCGTTTTTATCGACTTTTCTAAAGCCTTTGATAGGGTAAACCACGAATATTTATTTACCACAATGATGCATATAGGTTTTAACGACAACTTTTTAATTGTCTTAAAAAATTTATTGCAAGGCATGAAAACCAAAATTTTAATAAATGGACACTATACTAAAGATGTCGAAATAGCAAACGGTGTCCCGCAGGGAAGTCCTTTATCAATGATGCTATTTGTGGTAGCACTAGAACCTTTGCTGAAACGATTAAACAAGGAATTAGCAGGCATCTCGATTTCAGGGGTCAGTAACGCTACCAACGCTTACGCCGACGACGTCGGAGTCATCGTCAGAAGTAATGACGACGTATTAAGACTGAGAGAGATTGTTCGCCTCTACTGCTCCGCAACGGGAGCGCAAATCAACGATATGAAAAGCTCCTTTCTAAATCTCCACGGCTTCAGGAACACTGCCCTCGAATGGGCCAGGTCTGTAGACCATCACACTGCGTTAGGTGTGAGGTTCTACCGATGCCCCCTGCGAACAACAACATTCAACTGGAAGAAGGTCTTACATAGTATTCGAGGTACTTTAATAATGAACCGACTTAGAGACTTGAACATTATCCAAAGGGTGCAATTAATCAACTGCGCTGTCCTTTCGAAAGCAGTATATGTAGGTCAAATACTGCCAATACCTAAAACGATATCAAAAACCATCATGAGCTTCATCTGCAAGTATGTTTGGAGAGGTGAGATATTTAAAGTGGCAGCCAGTACTATAACATTAAAACCGAGAGAAGGAGGCCTCGGACTGACCGATATCCGCCGCAAAACTACGGCTCTTTATATCAAGCGTACACTTAAGCTTTTAGAAGACCGCCACAGTAATTTATCATCGAAACTTTTCCAAATACTTAAACCGGAGAGTATGGAACCACCTATTAACATCAGTAAAATATCTTACAAATTGCAGCACATCAGATTCTACTATTTAGAACTCAGTTATCTGCACTGCATTGTGGCGGATAAGAACAAAAGAAACTGCAGTTTCATAATGGATTGCCTTACTACAAAGGAACACCGAAACAGAATGGAATCAAAATATCCCACCCGCAACTGGCAAAATATATGGAAGAATATAAACAATAAAGTACTGTCCACCAATGTGCGTGGAGCCTGGTACAAGGTTGTCAATAATACCGTTGCCACAAATGAAAGATTACAGTCTATAGGATTGAGTGACACGAATCAGTGTCCACATTGTAATGTGATAGACACCCTACAGCATCGTCTAATATGCAACGGCTACCAGGTCATTTGGGACAGAGTCCGCCAACAGGTGGCGTTTATCAATCGGAACGACGGCAGACACCTTACTGTCGACATTCTCGTCAACCCTGAAAGCGTTGCTTTCCCTATTCAGAAGAATAATGTTACCCTATGGATACTGGGGAATTATGTCAATTATGTCATTAATAAACTCGGACTGCCCGACGTGCTGGACTATGAGCAACATGTATTAATGGAATATTATAAAATATATGGACAACGAAACAACAAGACATTGTATGGTAACATGCTACAAATATTATTTGAAAAACAAGGCATCGGATGAAGTACGCAATGAAGAATACGGATAAAATATCGAAGATTGCAATGCCAAAGTAGGGGATTGCTGCTAAGGGCGAAGTACGGAGGGGACTTCGTGGGCTGCAGGTCCGCTACGGTAGCCGTGAAGGCCTTAGCAGAATCCTGAAAAGGCCTTGAATTCTATGCCTAAATCCGTCGGCAAGAGCAATGATTCAATGGAGATAAATACAAGGCAATTATTAAGCATATATACTCATTCCAGATAAATGCTTTACTATCTACAAAAAAAGACATCTATTTTTTCTTTCATATTATTATATATTTTTTCTTTTTCAAGAACGTTTAATATCGTTAGCTGTTTTACTCATTCTCATCTTGCGAATCTCAAGGGCTAAAAGGAAGAAGCCCTTGCAGAGGCGAACTCAGTTATAATAAAAAAAAAATAATAGAAAAAAAAAAAAAAAAGTTGGTAGAGCATGAGACTCTTAATCTCAGGGTCGTGGGTTCGAGCCCCACGCTGGGCGCCTCAAAATTTTGTGTCTACGCGGATCCAACATGCGCCCCTCTCGTGAGCCTTGCGTGATGAACGTAACGGGTTACGACGATGCCTAGCTTCGGATGTATATCAGAGGAACGGTATTTGAAGCTGAAAGTAACTCTGAAATGAAATAAATTTGTTTTGGAATTTAATTTGTACATCGATATGGTGTGAGATGTGTAGGAAAGCAGCAGCTGTGCTAACGAAATGCAAATAATGGTCGCTCATGCGGTGCGTTTCGAGCTGAAGGGCTCCGATTCACTAGTCTGTAAGAACAAAGTACCCGAAAAGCGCGCTAGGAGGCGCCTCCTTAGCTCAGTGGCAGAGCGCTGGTCTAGTAAACCAGAGGTCGTGAGTTCGATCGTCACAGGAGGCAAATGAATTTTGTAACAGCCCCTCCCACCGTGGCCCTTTCGAAAAAAGCGGTCAAGGATAAAAAAAATTATGAATGAGTGCGGTATTTAAGAAATGCTCTCGCAAATGAATAGTGTGAATGGTGCTATTAAAGTGGGCACCAGACACTGCTGCTTTTGGCAGTCTCCGGTGAATGCCGACGTGAAATACTTAGTTCTTGTGATGTATTTTCTACCCCTGATAAAGACCCTCGCGATTATCATCGTCGTCGGCGGCGGCGGCGGCGCTTTGGTAATAGCGACAACTCGCCATTGTATCACTTAAGGTGAGGTACCTTCCGCAAGCGACTGAGATGGCACTAAGCGATTGAAGCTGATTTGCCACCTCTTGTTTGATCAGCGTCATAAGGGCTTGAATGTAACTTGCGATGGGACACAGCAAGAAGTAGCGTCGCACTTTTAGTACTAAAATTTGAGATGGAGAACTGGGTCAAAGATGGGAAATTCATTCCGCCAAGTGTACAAATGGTGAAAATGAGGTGTGTGTGGGGAAGCATATTGCGCCAGTGACCGTGTGGCCTAATGGATAAGGCGTCGGACTTCGGATCCGAAGATTGCAGGTTCGAATCCTGTCACGGTTGAGTTTTTCCTGTTCTGCAAAAGATGCATGCTGCTTTAGTGTGTTGTTTGAGTACTGCAAAACTAGTTGAAAGTAGCTGCTGTCCGCTTCCTGGCTGCAAAACCGGCGTCTACCTGAAGCACAAGCAACACAAGGGTGATCTGTAGCGAAATTTTCGGCACAGTGCCGTTCAGGAGAGTTTTTGTTGCAACTACTGCATCTGATTCAGGACCCAAGGGCTACGCCACAGGCGTCTGCGCACAGTCGAGCATGTGTGTTGAATAATGGTGCTGATAGCCACGTATCATTTCAAGCAGATTTGATGCCTTTCGGAGACAATTTTTCATTAAATAGGATTGTAGCTGATTTGTGGCAGCAGGAAATAAGCTGTAGTCAAAAGAATCTTCAATAGATGGTCGCAGGTCAAATCAGTATTGTATGGCTCGTAACCCTTGTGTACAGCCCGGCTAGCTCAGTCGGTAGAGCATGAGACTCTTTATCTCAGGGTCGTGGGTTCGAGCCCCACGCTGGGCGGCTCAAAATTTTGTGTCTACGCGGATCCAACATGCGCCCCTCTCGTGAGCCTTGCGTGATGAACGTAACGGGTTACGACGATGCCTAGCTTCGGATGAATATCAGAGGAACGGTATTTGAAGCTGAAAGTAACTCTGAAATGAAATAAATTTGTTTTGGAATTTAATTTGTACATCGATATGGTGTGAGATGTGTAGGAAAGCAGCAGGTGTGCTAACGAAATGCAAATAATGGTCGCTCATGCGGTGCGTTTCGAGCTGAAGGGCTCCGATTCACTAGTCTGTAAGAACAAAGTACCCGAAAAGCGCGCTAGGAGGCGCCTCCTTAGCTCAGTGGCAGAGCGCTGGTCTAGTAAACCAGAGGTCGTGAGTTCGATCCTCACAGGAGGCAAATGAATTTTGTAACAGCCCCTCCCACCGTGGCCCTTTCGAAAAAAGCGGTCAAGGATAAAAAAAATTATGAATGGGTGCGGTATTTAAGAAATGCTCTCGCAAATGAATAGTGTGAATGGTGCTATTAAAGTGGGCACCAGACACTGCTGCTTTTGGCAGTCTCCGGTGAATGCCGACGTGAAATACTTAGTTCTTGTGATGTATTTTCTACCCCTGATAAAGACCCTCGCGATTGTCGTCGTCGTCAGCGGCGGCGCTTTGGTAATAGCGACAACTCGCCATTGTATCACTTAAGGTGAGGTACCTTCCGCAAGCGACTGAGATGGCACTAAGCGATTGAAGCTGATTTGCCACCTCTTGTTTGATCAGCGTCATAAGGGCTTGAATGTAACTTGCGATGGGACACAGCAAGAAGTAGCGTCGCACTTTTAGTACTAAAATTTGAGATGGAGAACTGGGTCAAAGATGGGAAATTCATTCCGCCAAGTGTACAAATGGTGAAAATGAGGTGTGTGTGGGGAAGCATATTGCGCCAGTGACCGTGTGGCCTAATGGATAAGGCGTCGGACTTCGGATCCGAAGATTGCAGGTTCGAATCCTGTCACGGTTGAGTTTTTCCTGTTCTGCAAAAGATGCATGCTGTTTTAGTGTGTTGTTTGAGTACTGCAAAACTAGTTGAAAGTAGCTGCTGTCCGCTTCCTGGCTGCAAAACCGGCGTCTACCTGAAGCACAAGCAAGACAAGGGTGATCTGTAGCGAAATTTTCGGCACAGTGCCGTTCAGGAGAGTTTTTGTTGCAACTACTGCATCTGATTCAGGACCCAAGGGCTACGCCACAGGCGTCTGCGCACAGTCGAGCATGTGTGTTGAATAATGGTGCTGATAGCCACGTATCATTTCAAGCAGATTTGATGCCTTTCGGAGACAATTTTTCATTAAATAGGATTGTAGCTGATTTGTGGCAGCAGGAAATAAGCTGTAGTCAAAAGAATCTTCAATAGATGGTCGCAGGTCAAATCAGTATTGTATGGCTCGTAACCCTTGTGTACAGCCCGGCTAGCTCAGTTGGTAGAGCATGAGACTCTTAATCTCAGGGTCGTGGGTTCGAGCCCCACGCTGGGCGCCTCAAAATTTTGTGTCTACGCGGATCCAACATGCGCCCCTCTCGTGAGCCTTGCGTGATGAACGTAACGGGTTACGACGATGCCTAGCTTCGGATGAATATCAGAGGAACGGTATTTGAAGCTGAAAGTAACTCTGAAATGAAATAAATTTGTTTTGGAATTTAATTTGTACATCGATATGGTGTGAGATGTGTAGGAAAGCAGCAGCTGTGCTAACGAAATGCAAATAATGGTCGCTCATGCGGTGCGTTTCGAGCTGAAGGGCTCCGATTCACTAGTCTGTAAGAACAAAGTACCCGAGAAGCACGCTAGGAGGCGCCTCCTTAGCTCAGTGGCAGAGCGCTGGTCTAGTAAACCAGAGGTCGTGAGTTCGATCCTCACAGGAGGGAAATGAATTTTGTAACAGCCCCTCCCACCGTGGCCCTTTCGAAAAAAGCGGTCAAGGATAAAAAAAATTATGAATGAGTGCGGTATTTAAGAAATGCTCTCGCAAATGAATAGTGTGAATGGTGCTATTAAAGTGGGCACCAGACACTGCTGCTTTTGGCAGTCTCCGGTGAATGCCGACGTGAAATACTTAGTTCTTGTGATGTATTTTCTACCCCTGATAAAGACCCTCGCGATTATCATCGTCGTCGTCGTCGTCGGCGGCGGCGGCGGCGGCGGCGCTTTGGTAATAGCGACAACTCGCCATTGTATCACTTAAGGTGAGGTACCTTCCGCAAGCGACTGAGATGGCACTAAGCGATTGAAGCTGATTTGCCACCTCTTGTTTGATCAGCGTCATAAGGGCTTGAATGTAACTTGCGATGGGACACAGCAAGAAGTAGCGTCGCACTTTTAGTACTAAAATTTGAGATGGAGAACTGGGTCAAAGATGGGAAATTCATTCCGCCAAGTGTACAAATGGTGAAAATGAGGTGTGTGTGGGGAAGCATATTGCGCCAGTGACCGTGTGGCCTAATGGATAAGGCGTCGGACTTCGGATCCGAAGATTGCAGGTTCGAATCCTGTCACGGTTGAGTTTTTCCTGTTCTGCAAAAGATGCATGCTGTTTTAGTGTGTTGTTTGAGTACTGCAAAACTAGTTGAAAGTAGCTGCTGTCCGCTTCCTGGCTGCAAAACCGGCGTCTACCTGAAGCACAAGCAAGACAAGGGTGATCTGTAGCGAAATTTTCGGCACAGTGCCGTTCAGGAGAGTTTTTGTTGCAACTACTGCATCTGATTCAGGACCCAAGGGCTACGCCACAGGCGTCTGCGCACAGTCGAGCATGTGTGTTGAATAATGGTGCTGATAGCCACGTATCATTTCAAGCAGATTTGATGCCTTTCGGAGACAATTTTTCATTAAATAGGATTGTAGCTGATTTGTGGCATCAGGAAATAAGCTGTAGTCAAAAGAATCTTCAATAGATGGTCGCAGGTCAAATCAGTATTGTATGGCTCGTAACCCTTGTGTACAGCCCGGCTAGCTCAGTCGGTAGAGCATGAGACTCTTAATCTCAGGGTTGTGGGTTCGAGCCCCACGCTGGGCGCCTCAAAATTTTGTGTCTACGCGGATCCAACATGCGCCCCTCTCGTGAGCCTTGCGTGATGAACGTAACGGGTTACGACGATGCCTAGCTTCGGATGAATATCAGAGGAACGGTATTTGAAGCTGAAAGTAACTCTGAAATGAAATAAATTTGTTTTGGAATTTAATTTGTACATCGATATGGTGTGAGATGTGTAGGAAAGCAGCAGCTGTGCTAACGAAATGCAAATAATGGTCGCTCATGCGGTGCGTTTCGAGCTGAAGGGCTCCGATTCACTAGTCTGTAAGAACAAAGTACCCGAAAAGCGCGCTAGGAGGCGCCTCCTTAGCTCAGTGGCAGAGCGCTGGTCTAGTAAACCAGAGGTCGAGAGTTCGATCCTCACAGGAGGCAAATGAATTTTGTAACAGCCCTTCCCACCGTGGCCCTTTCGAAAAAAGCGGTCAAGGATAAAAAAAATTATGAATGGGTGCGGTATTTAAGAAATGCTCTCGCAAATGAATAGTGTGAATTGTGCTATTAAAGTGGGCACCAGACACTGCTGCTTTTGGCAGTCTCCGGTGAATGCCGACGTGAAATACTTAGTTCTTGTGATGTATTTTCTACCCCTGATAAAGACCCTCGCGATTATCATCGTCGTCGTCGTCGTCGGCGGCGGCGGCGCTTTGGTAATAGCGACAACTCGCCATTGTATCACTTAAGGTGAGGTACCTTCCGCAAGCGACTGAGATGGCACTAAGCGATTGAAGCTGATTTGCCACCTCTTGTTTGATCAGCGTCATAAGGGCTTGAATGTAACTTGCGATGGGACACAGCAAGAAGTAGCGTCGCACTTTTAGTACTAAAATTTGAGATGGAGAACTGGGTCAAAGATGGGAAATTCATTCCGCCAAGTGTACAAATGGTGAAAATGAGGTGTGTGTGGGGAAGCATATTGCGCCAGTGACCGTGTGGCCTAATGGATAAGGCGTCGGACTTCGGATCCGAAGATTGCAGGTTCGAATCCTGTCACGGTTGAGTTTTTCCTGTTCTGCAAAAGATGCATGCTGTTTTAGTGTGTTGTTTGAGTACTGCAAAACTAGTTGAAAGTAGCTGCTGTCCGCTTCCTGGCTGCAAAACCGGCGTCTACCTGAAGCACAAGCAAGACAAGGGTGATCTGTAGCGAAATTTTCGGCACAGTGCCGTTCAGGAGAGTTTTTGTTGCAACTACTGCATCTGATTCAGGACCCAAGGGCTACGCCACAGGCGTCTGCGCACAGTCGAGCATGTGTGTTGAATAATGGTGCTGATAGCCACGTATCATTTCAAGCAGATTTGATGCCTTTCGGAGACAATTTTTCATTAAATAGGATTGTAGCTGATTTGTGGCAGCAGGAAATAAGCTGTAGTCAAAAGAATCTTCAATAGATGGTCGCAGGTCAAATCAGTATTGTATGGCTCGTAACCCTTGTGTACAGCCCGGCTAGCTCAGTTGGTAGAGCATGAGACTCTTAATCTCAGGGTCGTGGGTTCGAGCCCCACGCTGGGCGCCTCAAAATTTTGTGTCTACGCGGATCCAACATGCGCCCCTCTCGTGAGCCTTGCGTGATGAACGTAACGGGTTACGACGATGCCTAGCTTCGGATGAATATCAGAGGAACGGTATTTGAAGCTGAAAGTAACTCTGAAATGAAATAAATTTGTTTTGGAATTTAATTTGTACATCGATATGGTGTGAGATGTGTAGGAAAGCAGCAGCTGTGCTAACGAAATGCAAATAATGGTCGCTCATGCGGTGCGTTTCGAGCTGAAGGGCTCCGATTCACTAGTCTGTAAGAACAAAGTACCCGAAAAGCGCGCTAGGAGGCGCCTCCTTAGCTCAGTGGCAGAGCGCTGGTCTAGTAAACCAGAGGTCGTGAGTTCGATCCTCACAGGAGGCAAATGAATTTTGTAACAGCCCCTCCCACCGTGGCCCTTTCGAAAAAAGCGGTCAAGGATAAAAAAAATTATGAATGGGTGCGGTATTTAAGAAATGCTCTCGCAAATGAATAGTGTGAATGGTGCTATTAAAGTGGGCACCAGACACTGCTGCTTTTGGCAGTCTCCGGTGAATGCCGACGTGAAATACTTAGTTCTTGTGATGTATTTTCTACCCCTGATAAAGACCCTCGCGATTATCATCGTCGTCGGCGGCGGCGGCGGCGCTTTGGTAATAGCGACAACTCGCCATTGTATCACTTAAGGTGAGGTACCTTCCGCAAGCGACTGAGATGGCACTAAGCGATTGAAGCTGATTTGCCACCTCTTGTTTGATCAGCGTCATAAGGGCTTGAATGTAACTTGCGATGGGACACAGCAAGAAGTAGCGTCGCACTTTTAGTACTAAAATTTGAGATGGAGAACTGGGTCAAAGATGGGAAATTCATTCCGCCAAGTGTACAAATGGTGAAAATGAGGTGTGTGTGGGGAAGCATATTGCGCCAGTGACCGTGTGGCCTAATGGATAAGGCGTCGGACTTCGGATCCGAAGATTGCAGGTTCGAATCCTGTCACGGTTGAGTTTTTCCTGTTCTGCAAAAGATGCATGCTGTTTTAGTGTGTTGTTTGAGTACTGCAAAACTAGTTGAAAGTAGCTGCTGTCCGCTTCCTGGCTGCAAAACCGGCGTCTACCTGAAGCACAAGCAAGACAAGGGTGATCTGTAGCGAAATTTTCGGCACAGTGCCGTTCAGGAGAGTTTTTGTTGCAACTACTGCATCTGATTCAGGACCCAAGGGCTACGCCACAGGCGTCTGCGCACTGTCGAGCATGTGTGTTGAATAATGGTGCTGATAGCCACGTATCATTTCAAGCAGATTTGATGCCTTTCGGAGACAATTTTTCATTAAATAGGATTGTAGCTGATTTGTGGCAGCAGGAAATAAGCTGTAGTCAAAAGAATCTTCAATAGATGGTCGCAGGTCAAATCAGTATTGTATGGCTCGTAACCCTTGTGTACAGCCCGGCTAGCTCAGTCGGTAGAGCATGAGACTCTTAATCTCAGGGTCGTGGGTTCGAGCCCCACGCTGGGCGCCTCAAAATTTTGTGTCTACGCGGATCCAACATGCGCCCCTCTCGTGAGCCTTGCGTGATGAACGTAACGGGTTACGACGATGCCTAGCTTCGGATGAATATCAGAGGAACGGTATTTGAAGCTGAAAGTAACTCTGAAATGAAATAAATTTGTTTTGGAATTTAATTTGTACATCGATATGGTGTGAGATGTGTAGGAAAGCAGCAGCTGTGCTAACGAAATGCAAATAATGGTCGCTCATGCGGTGCGTTTCGAGCTGAAGGGCTCCGATTCACTAGTCTGTAAGAACAAAGTACCCGAAAAGCGCGCTAGGAGGCGCCTCCTTAGCTCAGTGGCAGAGCGCTGGTCTAGTAAACCAGAGGTCGAGAGGTCGATCCTCACAGGAGGCAAATGAATTTTGTAACAGCCCTTCCCACCGTGGCCCTTTCGAAAAAAGCGGTCAAGGATAAAAAAAATTATGAATGGGTGCGGTATTTAAGAAATGCTCTCGCAAATGAATAGTGTGAATTGTGCTATTAAAGTGGGCACCAGACACTGCTGCTTTTGGCAGTCTCCGGTGAATGCCGACGTGAAATACTTAGTTCTTGTGATGTATTTTCTACCCCTGATAAAGACCCTCGCGATTATCATCGTCGTCGTCGGCGGCGGCGGCGGCGCTTTGGTAATAGCGACAACTCGCCATTGTATCACTTAAGGTGAGGTACCTTCCGCAAGCGACTGAGATGGCACTAAGCGATTGAAGCTGATTTGCCACCTCTTGTTTGATCAGCGTCATAAGGGCTTGAATGTAACTTGCGATGGGACACAGCAAGAAGTAGCGTCGCACTTTTAGTACTAAAATTTGAGATGGAGAACTGGGTCAAAGATGGGAAATTCATTCCGCCAAGTGTACAAATGGTGAAAATGAGGTGTGTGTGGGGAAGCATATTGCGCCAGTGACCGTGTGGCCTAATGGATAAGGCGTCGGACTTGGGATCCGAAGATTGCAGGTTCGAATCCTGTCACGGTTGAGTTTTTCCTGTTCTGCAAAAGATGCATGCTGTTTTAGTGTGTTGTTTGAGTACTGCAAAACTAGTTGAAAGTAGCTGCTGTCCGCTTCCTGGCTGCAAAACCGGCGTCTACCTGAAGCACAAGCAAGACAAGGGTGATCTGTAGCGAAATTTTCGGCACAGTGCCGTTCAGGAGAGTTTTTGTTGCAACTACTGCATCTGATTCAGGACCCAAGGGCTACGCCACAGGCGTCTGCGCACAGTCGAGCATGTG
The DNA here is from genome assembly GCF_023864275.1 of Schistocerca cancellata. Lineage (NCBI taxonomy): Eukaryota > Metazoa > Arthropoda > Insecta > Orthoptera > Acrididae > Schistocerca > Schistocerca cancellata. Next base: position 81,230,157 of record NC_064633.1, on the reverse strand, counting down.
TGTTGAATAATGGTGCTGATAGCCACGTATCATTTCAAGCAGATTTGATGCCTTTCGGAGACAATTTTTCATTAAATAGGATTGTAGCTGATTTGTGGCAGCAGGAAATAAGCTGTAGTCAAAAGAATCTTCAATAGATGGTCGCAGGTCAAATCAGTATTGTATGGCTCGTAACCCTTGTGTACAGCCCGGCTAGCTCAGTTGGTAGAGCATGAGACTCTTAATCTCAGGGTCGTGGGTTCGAGCCCCACGCTGGGCGCCTCAAAATTTTGTGTCTACGCGGATCCAACATGCGCCCCTCTCGTGAGCCTTGCGTGATGAACGTAACGGGTTACGACGATGCCTAGCTTCGGATGAATATCAGAGGAACGGTATTTGAAGCTGAAAGTAACTCTGAAATGAAATAAATTTGTTTTGGAATTTAATTTGTACATCGATATGGTGTGAGATGTGTAGGAAAGCAGCAGCTGTGCTAACGAAATGCAAATAATGGTCGCTCATGCGGTGCGTTTCGAGCTGAAGGGCTCCGATTCACTAGTCTGTAAGAACAAAGTACCCGAAAAGCGCGCTAGGAGGCGCCTCCTTAGCTCAGTGGCAGAGCGCTGGTCTAGTAAACCAGAGGTCGTGAGTTCGATCCTCACAGGAGGCAAATGAATTTTGTAACAGCCCCTCCCACCGTGGCCCTTTCGAAAAAAGCGGTCAAGGATAAAAAAAATTATGAATGGGTGCGGTATTTAAGAAATGCTCTCGCAAATGAATAGTGTGAATGGTGCTATTAAAGTGGGCACCAGACATTGCTGCTTTTGGCAGTCTCCGGTGAATGCCGACGTGAAATACTTAGTTCTTGTGATGTATTTTCTACCCCTGATAAAGACCCTCGCGATTATCATCGTCGTCGGCGGCGGCGGCGGCGCTTTGGTAATAGCGACAACTCGCCATTGTATCACTTAAGGTGAGGTACCTTCCGCAAGCGACTGAGATGGCACTAAGCGATTGAAGCTGATTTGCCACCTCTTGTTTGATCAGCGTCATAAGGGCTTGAATGTAACTTGCGATGGGACACAGCAAGAAGTAGCGTCGCACTTTTAGTACTAAAATTTGAGATGGAGAACTGGGTCAAAGATGGGAAATTCATTCCGCCAAGTGTACAAATGGTGAAAATGAGGTGTGTGTGGGGAAGCATATTGCGCCAGTGACCGTGTGGCCTAATGGATAAGGCGTCGGACTTCGGATCCGAAGATTGCAGGTTCGAATCCTGTCACGGTTGAGTTTTTCCTGTTCTGCAAAAGATGCATGCTGTTTTAGTGTGTTGTTTGAGTACTGCAAAACTAGTTGAAAGTAGCTGCTGTCCGCTTCCTGGCTGCAAAACCGGCGTCTACCTGAAGCACAAGCAAGACAAGGGTGATCTGTAGCGAAATTTTCGGCACAGTGCCGTTCAGGAGAGTTTTTGTTGCAACTACTGCATCTGATTCAGGACCCAAGGGCTACGCCACAGGCGTCTGCGCACTGTCGAGCATGTGTGTTGAATAATGGTGCTGATAGCCACGTATCATTTCAAGCAGATTTGATGCCTTTCGGAGACAATTTTTCATTAAATAGGATTGTAGCTGATTTGTGGCAGCAGGAAATAAGCTGTAGTCAAAAGAATCTTCAATAGATGGTCGCAGGTCAAATCAGTATTGTATGGCTCGTAACCCTTGTGTACAGCCCGGCTAGCTCAGTCGGTAGAGCATGAGACTCTTAATCTCAGGGTCGTGGGTTCGAGCCCCACGCTGGGCGCCTCAAAATTTTGTGTCTACGCGGATCCAACATGCGCCCCTCTCGTGAGCCTTGCGTGATGAACGTAACGGGTTACGACGATGCCTAGCTTCGGATGAATATCAGAGGAACGGTATTTGAAGCTGAAAGTAACTCTGAAATGAAATAAATTTGTTTTGGAATTTAATTTGTACATCGATATGGTGTGAGATGTGTAGGAAAGCAGCAGCTGTGCTAACGAAATGCAAATAATGGTCGCTCATGCGGTGCGTTTCGAGCTGAAGGGCTCCGATTCACTAGTCTGTAAGAACAAAGTACCCGAAAAGCGCGCTAGGAGGCGCCTCCTTAGCTCAGTGGCAGAGCGCTGGTCTAGTAAACCAGAGGTCGAGAGGTCGATCCTCACAGGAGGCAAATGAATTTTGTAACAGCCCTTCCCACCGTGGCCCTTTCGAAAAAAGCGGTCAAGGATAAAAAAAATTATGAATGGGTGCGGTATTTAAGAAATGCTCTCGCAAATGAATAGTGTGAATTGTGCTATTAAAGTGGGCACCAGACACTGCTGCTTTTGGCAGTCTCCGGTGAATGCCGACGTGAAATACTTAGTTCTTGTGATGTATTTTCTACCCCTGATAAAGACCCTCGCGATTATCATCGTCGTCGTCGTCGGCGGCGGCGGCGCTTTGGTAATAGCGACAACTCGCCATTGTATCACTTAAGGTGAGGTACCTTCCGCAAGCGACTGAGATGGCACTAAGCGATTGAAGCTGATTTGCCACCTCTTGTTTGATCAGCGTCATAAGGGCTTGAATGTAACTTGCGATGGGACACAGCAAGAAGTAGCGTCGCACTTTTAGTACTAAAATTTGAGATGGAGAACTGGGTCAAAGATGGGAAATTCATTCCGCCAAGTGTACAAATGGTGAAAATGAGGTGTGTGTGGGGAAGCATATTGCGCCAGTGACCGTGTGGCCTAATGGATAAGGCGTCGGACTTCGGATCCGAAGATTGCAGGTTCGAATCCTGTCACGGTTGAGTTTTTCCTGTTCTGCAAAAGATGCATGCTGTTTTAGTGTGTTGTTTGAGTACTGCAAAACTAGTTGAAAGTAGCTGCTGTCCGCTTCCTGGCTGCAAAACCGGCGTCTACCTGAAGCACAAGCAAGACAAGGGTGATCTGTAGCGAAATTTTCGGCACAGTGCCGTTCAGGAGAGTTTTTGTTGCAACTACTGCATCTGATTCAGGACCCAAGGGCTACGCCACAGGCGTCTGCGCACAGTCGAGCATGTGTGTTGAATAATGGTGCTGATAGCCACGTATCATTTCAAGCAGATTTGATGCCTTTCGGAGACAATTTTTCATTAAATAGGATTGTAGCTGATTTGTGGCAGCAGGAAATAAGCTGTAGTCAAAAGAATCTTCAATAGATGGTCGCAGGTCAAATCAGTATTGTATGGCTCGTAACCCTTGTGTACAGCCCGGCTAGCTCAGTCGGTAGAGCATGAGACTCTTAATCTCAGGGTTGTGGGTTCGAGCCCCACGCTGGGCGCCTCAAAATTTTGTGTCTACGCGGATCCAACATGCGCCCCTCTCGTGAGCCTTGCGTGATGAACGTAACGGGTTACGACGATGCCTAGCTTCGGATGAATATCAGAGGAACGGTATTTGAAGCTGAAAGTAACTCTGAAATGAAATAAATTTGTTTTGGAATTTAATTTGTACATCGATATGGTGTGAGATGTGTAGGAAAGCAGCAGCTGTGCTAACGAAATGCAAATAATGGTCGCTCATGCGGTGCGTTTCGAGCTGAAGGGCTCCGATTCACTAGTCTGTAAGAACAAAGTACCCGAAAAGCGCGCTAGGAGGCGCCTCCTTAGCTCAGTGGCAGAGCGCTGGTCTAGTAAACCAGAGGTCGAGAGTTCGATCCTCACAGGAGGCAAATGAATTTTGTAACAGCCCTTCCCACCGTGGCCCTTTCGAAAAAAGCGGTCAAGGATAAAAAAAATTATGAATGGGTGCGGTATTTAAGAAATGCTCTCGCAAATGAATAGTGTGAATTGTGCTATTAAAGTGGGCACCAGACACTGCTGCTTTTAAAAAAATGTAATGTCTAAAAAAAAAAAAAAAAAAAAAAAAAAATGTAATGTCTCTTCTTTGTTTATCTCCATGTACTCTCTTCGGCTGAAGAGCAGCGTATTGTGCTGCTGCCAGCCTACCTGTTTGTTCAGGTTTCCAAATTACAATAAAGTAAAAAAAAAAAAAAAAAAAAAAAAAATGTAATGTCTCTTCTTTGTTTATCTCCATGTACTCTCTTCGGCTGAAGAGCAGCGTATTGTGCTGCTGCCAGCCTACCTGTTTGTTCAGGTTTCAAAATTACAATAAAGTAAAAAAAAAAAAAAAAAAAAAAAAAAAAAAAAAAAAAAACTGCTGCTTTTGGCAGTCTCCGGTGAATGCCGACGTGAAATACTTAGTTCTTGTGATGTATTTTCTACCCCTGATAAAGACCCTCGCGATTATCATCGTCGTCGTCGTCGTCGGCGGCGGCGGCGCTTTGGTAATAGCGACAACTCGCCATTGTATCACTTAAGGTGAGGTACCTTCCGCAAGCGACTGAGATGGCACTAAGCGATTGAAGCTGATTTGCCACCTCTTGTTTGATCAGCGTCATAAGGGCTTGAATGTAACTTGCGATGGGACACAGCAAGAAGTAGCGTCGCACTTTTAGTACTAAAATTTGAGATGGAGAACTGGGTCAAAGATGGGAAATTCATTCCGCCAAGTGTACAAATGGTGAAAATGAGGTGTGTGTGGGGAAGCATATTGCGCCAGTGACCGTGTGGCCTAATGGATAAGGCGTCGGACTTCGGATCCGAAGATTGCAGGTTCGAATCCTGTCACGGTTGAGTTTTTCCTGTTCTGCAAAAGATGCATGCTGTTTTAGTGTGTTGTTTGAGTACTGCAAAACTAGTTGAAAGTAGCTGCTGTCCGCTTCCTGGCTGCAAAACCGGCGTCTACCTGAAGCACAAGCAAGACAAGGGTGATCTGTAGCGAAATTTTCGGCACAGTGCCGTTCAGGAGAGTTTTTGTTGCAACTACTGCATCTGATTCAGGACCCAAGGGCTACGCCACAGGCGTCTGCGCACAGTCGAGCATGTGTGTTGAATAATGGTGCTGATAGCCACGTATCATTTCAAGCAGATTTGATGCCTTTCGGAGACAATTTTTCATTAAATAGGATTGTAGCTGATTTGTGGCAGCAGGAAATAAGCTGTAGTCAAAAGAATCTTCAATAGATGGTCGCAGGTCAAATCAGTATTGTATGGCTCGTAACCCTTGTGTACAGCCCGGCTAGCTCAGTTGGTAGAGCATGAGACTCTTAATCTCAGGGTCGTGGGTTCGAGCCCCACGCTGGGCGCCTCAAAATTTTGTGTCTACGCGGATCCAACATGCGCCCCTCTCGTGAGCCTTGCGTGATGAACGTAACGGGTTACGACGATGCCTAGCTTCGGATGAATATCAGAGGAACGGTATTTGAAGCTGAAAGTAACTCTGAAATGAAATAAATTTGTTTTGGAATTTAATTTGTACATCGATATGGTGTGAGATGTGTAGGAAAGCAGCAGCTGTGCTAACGAAATGCAAATAATGGTCGCTCATGCGGTGCGTTTCGAGCTGAAGGGCTCCGATTCACTAGTCTGTAAGAACAAAGTACCCGAAAAGCGCGCTAGGAGGCGCCTCCTTAGCTCAGTGGCAGAGCGCTGGTCTAGTAAACCAGAGGTCGTGAGTTCGATCCTCACAGGAGGCAAATGAATTTTGTAACAGCCCCTCCCACCGTGGCCCTTTCGAAAAAAGCGGTCAAGGATAAAAAAAATTATGAATGGGTGCGGTATTTAAGAAATGCTCTCGCAAATGAATAGTGTGAATGGTGCTATTAAAGTGGGCACCAGACACTGCTGCTTTTGGCAGTCTCCGGTGAATGCCGACGTGAAATACTTAGTTCTTGTGATGTATTTTCTACCCCTGATAAAGACCCTCGCGATTATCATCGTCGTCGGCGGCGGCGGCGGCGCTTTGGTAATAGCGACAACTCGCCATTGTATCACTTAAGGTGAGGTACCTTCCGCAAGCGACTGAGATGGCACTAAGCGATTGAAGCTGATTTGCCACCTCTTGTTTGATCAGCGTCATAAGGGCTTGAATGTAACTTGCGATGGGACACAGCAAGAAGTAGCGTCGCACTTTTAGTACTAAAATTTGAGATGGAGAACTGGGTCAAAGATGGGAAATTCATTCCGCCAAGTGTACAAATGGTGAAAATGAGGTGTGTGTGGGGAAGCATATTGCGCCAGTGACCGTGTGGCCTAATGGATAAGGCGTCGGACTTCGGATCCGAAGATTGCAGGTTCGAATCCTGTCACGGTTGAGTTTTTCCTGTTCTGCAAAAGATGCATGCTGTTTTAGTGTGTTGTTTGAGTACTGCAAAACTAGTTGAAAGTAGCTGCTGTCCGCTTCCTGGCTGCAAAACCGGCGTCTACCTGAAGCACAAGCAAGACAAGGGTGATCTGTAGCGAAATTTTCGGCACAGTGCCGTTCAGGAGAGTTTTTGTTGCAACTACTGCATCTGATTCAGGACCCAAGGGCTACGCCACAGGCGTCTGCGCACTGTCGAGCATGTGTGTTGAATAATGGTGCTGATAGCCACGTATCATTTCAAGCAGATTTGATGCCTTTCGGAGACAATTTTTCATTAAATAGGATTGTAGCTGATTTGTGGCAGCAGGAAATAAGCTGTAGTCAAAAGAATCTTCAATAGATGGTCGCAGGTCAAATCAGTATTGTATGGCTCGTAACCCTTGTGTACAGCCCGGCTAGCTCAGTCGGTAGAGCATGAGACTCTTAATCTCAGGGTCGTGGGTTCGAGCCCCACGCTGGGCGCCTCAAAATTTTGTGTCTACGCGGATCCAACATGCGCCCCTCTCGTGAGCCTTGCGTGATGAACGTAACGGGTTACGACGATGCCTAGCTTCGGATGAATATCAGAGGAACGGTATTTGAAGCTGAAAGTAACTCTGAAATGAAATAAATTTGTTTTGGAATTTAATTTGTACATCGATATGGTGTGAGATGTGTAGGAAAGCAGCAGCTGTGCTAACGAAATGCAAATAATGGTCGCTCATGCGGTGCGTTTCGAGCTGAAGGGCTCCGATTCACTAGTCTGTAAGAACAAAGTACCCGAAAAGCGCGCTAGGAGGCGCCTCCTTAGCTCAGTGGCAGAGCGCTGGTCTAGTAAACCAGAGGTCGAGAGGTCGATCCTCACAGGAGGCAAATGAATTTTGTAACAGCCCTTCCCACCGTGGCCCTTTCGAAAAAAGCGGTCAAGGATAAAAAAAATTATGAATGGGTGCGGTATTTAAGAAATGCTCTCGCAAATGAATAGTGTGAATTGTGCTATTAAAGTGGGCACCAGACACTGCTGCTTTTGGCAGTCTCCGGTGAATGCCGACGTGAAATACTTAGTTCTTGTGATGTATTTTCTACCCCTGATAAAGACCCTCGCGATTATCATCGTCGTCGTCGTCGGCGGCGGCGGCGCTTTGGTAATAGCGACAACTCGCCATTGTATCACTTAAGGTGAGGTACCTTCCGCAAGCGACTGAGATGGCACTAAGCGATTGAAGCTGATTTGCCACCTCTTGTTTGATCAGCGTCATAAGGGCTTGAATGTAACTTGCGATGGGACACAGCAAGAAGTAGCGTCGCACTTTTAGTACTAAAATTTGAGATGGAGAACTGGGTCAAAGATGGGAAATTCATTCCGCCAAGTGTACAAATGGTGAAAATGAGGTGTGTGTGGGGAAGCATATTGCGCCAGTGACCGTGTGGCCTAATGGATAAGGCGTCGGACTTCGGATCCGAAGATTGCAGGTTCGAATCCTGTCACGGTTGAGTTTTTCCTGTTCTGCAAAAGATGCATGCTGCTTTAGTGTGTTGTTTGAGTACTGCAAAACTAGTTGAAAGTAGCTGCTGTCCGCTTCCTGGCTGCAAAACCGGCGTCTACCTGAAGCACAAGCAACACAAGGGTGATCTGTAGCGAAATTTTCGGCACAGTGCCGTTCAGGAGAGTTTTTGTTGCAACTACTGCATCTGATTCAGGACCCAAGGGCTACGCCACAGGCGTCTGCGCACAGTCGAGCATGTGTGTTGAATAATGGTGCTGATAGCCACGTATCATTTCAAGCAGATTTGATGCCTTTCGGAGACAATTTTTCATTAAATAGGATTGTAGCTGATTTGTGGCAGCAGGAAATAAGCTGTAGTCAAAAGAATCTTCAATAGATGGTCGCAGGTCAAATCAGTATTGTATGGCTCGTAACCCTTGTGTACAGCCCGGCTAGCTCAGTCAGTAGAGCATGAGACTCTTAATCTCAGGGTCCTGGGTTCGAGCCCCACGCTGGGCGGCTCAAAATTTTGTGTCTACGCGGATCCAACATGCGCCCCTCTCGTGAGCCTTGCGTGATGAACGTAACGGGTTACGACGATGCCTAGCTTCGGATGAATATCAGAGGAACGGTATTTGAAGCTGAAAGTAACTCTGAAATGAAATAAATTTGTTTTGGAATTTAATTTGTACATCGATATGGTGTGAGATGTGTAGGAAAGCAGCAGCTGTGCTAACGAAATGCAAATAATGGTCGCTCATGCGGTGCGTTTCGAGCTGAAGGGCTCCGATTCACTAGTCTGTAAGAACAAAGTACCCGAAAAGCGCGCTAGGAGGCGCCTCCTTAGCTCAGTGGCAGAGCGCTGGTCTAGTAAACCAGAGGTCGTGAGTTCGATCCTCACAGGAGGCAAATGAATTTTGTAACAGCCCCTCCCACCGTGGCCCTTTCGAAAAAAGCGGTCAAGGATAAAAAAAATTATGAATGGGTGGGGTATTTAAGAAATGCTCTCGCAAATGAATAGTGTGAATGGTGCTATTAAAGTGGGCACCAGACACTGCTGCTTTTGGCAGTCTCCGGTGAATGCCGACGTGAAATACTTAGTTCTTGTGATGTATTTTCTACCCCTGATAAAGACCCTCGCGATTATCATCGTCGTCGGCGGCGGCGGCGGCGCTTTGGTAATAGCGACAACTCGCCATTGTATCACTTAAGGTGAGGTACCTTCCGCAAGCGACTGAGATGGCACTAAGCGATTGAAGCTGATTTGCCACCTCTTGTTTGATCAGCGTCATAAGGGCTTGAATGTAACTTGCGATGGGACACAGCAAGAAGTAGCGTCGCACTTTTAGTACTAAAATTTGAGATGGAGAACTGGGTCAAAGATGGGAAATTCATTCCGCCAAGTGTACAAATGGTGAAAATGAGGTGTGTGTGGGGAAGCATATTGCGCCAGTGACCGTGTGGCCTAATGGATAAGGCGTCGGACTTCGGATCCGAAGATTGCAGGTTCGAATCCTGTCACGGTCGAGTTTTTCCTGTTCTGCAAAAGATGCATGCTGTTTTAGTGTGTTGTTTGAGTACTGCAAAACTAGTTGAAAGTAGCTGCTGTCCGCTTCCTGGCTGCAAAACCGGCGTCTACCTGAAGCACAAGCAACACAAGGGTGATCTGTAGCGAAATTTTCGGCACAGTGCCGTTCAGGAGAGTTTTTGTTGCAACTACTGCATCTGATTCAGGACCCAAGGGCTACGCCACAGGCGTCTGCGCACAGTCGAGCATGTGTGTTGAATAATGGTGCTGATAGCCACGTATCATTTCAAGCAGATTTGATGCCTTTCGGAGACAATTTTTCATTAAATAGGATTGTAGCTGATTTGTGGCAGCAGGAAATAAGCTGTAGTCAAAAGAATCTTCAATAGATGGTCGCAGGTCAAATCAGTATTGTATGGCTCGTAACCCTTGTGTACAGCCCGGCTAGCTCAGTCGGTAGAGCATGAGACTCTTAATCTCACGGTCGTGGGTTCGAGCCCCACGCTGGGCGCCTCAAAATTTTGTGTCTACGCGGATCCAACATGCGCCCCTCTCGTGAGCCTTGCGTGATGAACGTAACGGGTTACGACGATACCTAGCTTCGGATGAATATCAGAGGAACGGTATTTGAAGCTGAAAGTAACTCTGAAATGAAATAAATTTGTTTTGGAATTTAATTTGTACATCGATATGGTGTGAGATGTGTAGGAAAGCAGCAGCTGTGCTAACGAAATGCAAATAATGGTCGCTCATGCGGTGCGTTTCGAGCTGAAGGGCTCCGATTCACTAGTCTGTAAGAACAAAGTACCCGAAAAGCGCGCTAGGAGGCGCCTCCTTAGCTCAGTGGCAGAGCGCTGGTCTAGTAAACCAGAGGTCGTGAGTTCGATCCTCACAGGAGGCAAATGAATTTTGTAACAGCCCCTCCCACCGTGGCCCTTTCGAAAAAAGCGGTCAAGGATAAAAAAAATTATGAATGGGTGCGGTATTTAAGAAATGCTCTCGCAAATGAATAGTGTGAATGGTGCTATTAAAGTGGGCACCAGACACTGCTGCTTTTGGCAGTCTCCGGTGAATGCCGACGTGAAATACTTAGTTCTTGTGATGTATTTTCTACCCCTGATAAAGACCCTCGCGATTATCATCGTCGTCGGCGGCGGCGGCGGCGCTTTGGTAATAGCGACAACTCGCCATTGTATCACTTAAGGTGAGGTACCTTCCGCAAGCGACTGAGATGGCACTAAGCGATTGAAGCTGATTTGCCACCTCTTGTTTGATCAGCGTCATAAGGGCTTGAATGTAACTTGCGATGGGACACAGCAAGAAGTAGCGTCGCACTTTTAGTACTAAAATTTGAGATGGAGAACTGGGTCAAAGATGGGAAATTCATTCCGCCAAGTGTACAAATGGTGAAAATGAGGTGTGTGTGGGGAAGCATATTGCGCCAGTGACCGTGTGGCCTAATGGATAAGGCGTCGGACTTCGGATCGGAAGATTGCAGGTTCGAATCCTGTCACGGTCGAGTTTTTCCTGTTCTGCAAAAGATGCATGCTGTTTTAGTGTGTTGTTTGAGTACTGCAAAACTAGTTGAAAGTAGCTGCTGTCCGCTTCCTGGCTGCAAAACCGGCGTCTACCTGAAGCACAAGCAACACAAGGGTGATCTGTAGCGAAATTTTCGGCACAGTGCCGTTCAGGAGAGTTTTTGTTGCAACTACTGCATCTGATTCAGGACCCAAGGGCTACGCCACAGGCGTCTGCGCACAGTCGAGCATGTGTGTTGAATAATGGTGCTGATAGCCACGTATCATTTCAAGCAGATTTGATGCCTTTCGGAGACAATTTTTCATTAAATAGGATTGTAGCTGATTTGTGGCAGCAGGAAATAAGCTGTAGTCAAAAGAATCTTCAATAGATGGTCGCAGGTCAAATCAGTATTGTATGGCTCGTAACCCTTGTGTACAGCCCGGCTAGCTCAGTCGGTAGAGCATGAGACTCTTAATCTCAGGGTCGTGGGTTCGAGCCCCACGCTGGGCGCCTCAAAATTTTGTGTCTACGCGGATCCAACATGCGCCCCTCTCGTGAGCCTTGCGTGATGAACGTAACGGGTTACGACGATACCTAGCTTCGGATGAATATCAGAGGAACGGTATTTGAAGCTGAAAGTAACTCTGAAATGAAATAAATTTGTTTTGGAATTTAATTTGTACATCGATATGGTGTGAGATGTGTAGGAAAGCAGCAGCTGTGCTAACGAAATGCAAATAATGGTCGCTCATGCGGTGCGTTTCGAGCTGAAGGGCTCCGATTCACTAGTCTGTAAGAACAAAGTACCCGAAAAGCGCGCTAGGAGGCGCCTCCTTAGCTCAGTGGCAGAGCGCTGGTCTAGTAAACCAGAGGTCGTGAGTTCGATCCTCACAGGAGGCAAATGAATTTTGTAACAGCCCCTCCCACCGTGGCCCTTTCGAAAAAAGCGGTCAAGGATAAAAAAAATTATGAATGGGTGCGGTATTTAAGAAATGCTCTCGCAAATGAATAGTGTGAATGGTGCTATTAAAGTGGGCACCAGACACTGCTGCTTTTGGCAGTCTCCGGTGAATGCCGACGTGAAATACTTAGTTCTTGTGATGTATTTTCTACCCCTGATAAAGACCC